>NC_138551.1:115728332-116029430 GCF_964273705.1 Natrix helvetica | reverse complement strand
CAGTTACGAATCCATCTGGTGGTGGTCATGGGCACATTGGTATCCTTGAATTCTGAGCTCGTAGGAAAGTATCCCCTCCTTGGGGGTTGCAAACAGCTGTTTCCAGTGGGGAAAAAAGGACAAAGCAATTGGGGAAATAGTTTCCTTTGCTATATTTCCAGTCTGAATTAGACCATGGCAGGGTCCCTACAGAAGAGATCTTTCAAGGATCATTATGTATTCATAGAAAAGCAACTAACTTAGCTCTGGTCTTAAATGCTAAAGCTGTTGTACATAAAAAACAGAGGAGCTCTGATCAACTACCAGAGTAATCATTTTGACAGTTTTGCCGTCCTATAGTCTGTCCCCATGAAATGCAGGCATGGAATAAACTGAGCCTGGTTTGTTCTCAGTCTTTTCAGTGGCCACAAACTACTAGCAAAAGTGGCATTTGATCACAAGGCAAGGAATGTTTCCCCTTTTGCATTGGAGCATCCAAGAAGGGAAAGGAAAGACCAAGAAAAAGACCGAAAGAGGAGAAGAGAGCAAGGAAGCAAAAGGAAGGAAAGAGGGGAAGAAAGAATGAAGAGGGAAGGAAAAAGAAGGGAAGGAAGGAGATTATAATGAGAGAGGGTAAGGGTGTGAGGTAAATCCTGCCTTAGCGCTTGATCACCAACAGCCCTGTTGCCTTTTACCATCTCCTTGTCCCCTCCTCCTGACCTCTCCTGGTGGCCTCCCATCCTATCATTGAGGATCCTTTGGTTACAAAGCTAGGTCTCGTAAGGAGAGGGAGTGGGCTTGAGTGCTGCATGTGTTGCTCTCAAACTTACAAAGTATGAGTCAAGGTTAGAAAAATTATCAGCTTGCATTCAACAGCAAAAGTCACATTAATCAAAAGCATGCCAAACGCAAATGTTTACCTTTCAATAAAAAGGTGTTTGTATCATTGAAAGCACTGTTATTGTGGGTTTTTTTTCCAGAGAAAAGACGTTAATCATGTATGAGTTGTTTTTCTAAACAAAAACCTCATTATTCAGGTTAAATTGCCGTGTTGGCACTCCGAGATAAATAAGTGGGTTTTGGGTTGCAGTTTGGGCATTCGGTCTCTAAAAGGTTTGCCATCACTGCATTAGAGCATACACAAAGTGTAACCTAATTCAGCTTTTGTTAAATTGCTGTCCATTGTAACCTAACGTGCCAACTACATAGATAAAACTTCTAGGCGAATTCTCAAGCTTAGCCTAGCAAAGTAACTTCCTGTGAAAAGTAAAATGTGGAATGTGCCAAGTAGCCTTGCTTGTAACTTAAAATGCGTGTTCAGCATTCCCCAGCAAAGCTCTGAGTTATACTCCAAAAAATGGATTTCTTTTCCCTTCTACAGTCTATGGTTTTCACAGCGCTGACAAAATTCATGAAATTTGCATGATATCAAATTATGTTTCTATAGCAATGACGTTCTGTGCAAGCTATAAGATGTTTGGAAAAGTTTTGGCACATCCCTGTTTTTCTCTCTCTCTGCCTGCTCTGTTAAGGTGGGAGACAAAAAGGTCATCCAGTCTTTTGCTTTCTGCTGAAATAAAAGCTAATAATCAGCAACCTCGTGTTCAGAGTTTCATTGGACTTATCAGATTCTGAGCTTCATTCAAAAACCTTGCACAATGAAGAATGCTGTGTTATATTTGGGGTCAAATCAAGACCAAAATATTAGATTTTAATAAATCCAATCTTGTTCTCATGAAGACATTAGAATAATTGGTTAATTAGACATTGTTTAAAATATTAAAGACGGAATATTAGCAAGAAATTGTTATAAAAGTGGAAAATAATAAATAAATTGAAAAACTACAAACAATTTAAATCATATTACTGTAACTCACCCCTACAATTTATTGCAATTAGATTAACATATGCAAATGCCAACTGAAGTATTCTATTCCAATAAACGGCCTACTATAAATTTTGAGCATTGCTGCATATTTTAATGCTTCTATGGGCCAGATTCTTTCTGGAGGAATTTTTTTAGCATCTTCTCCAATTGAAGAAGAAACAGGGAGACCTCAGTTCCCAATACAGTTTGTCAGTAGTACAATCCAAGATTGGCCTTTAATTGAAGTTTTGTCTGTTCTAAGAGCCACAATTTTCTGAGACTGTCAATTTCCATAGATTAAATGCCAATATCCATATTTTCTGATTTTAGACAAAGCAGAAATTGTGTAAATTCCCAAATCAGCTCTGAGGGGCAGCAGCTGGAGTCCTTTTGTCCACCCCAAGATACTCCTCGGAGGCTGTGATTGGGTTGGTTCTGCTGGTGGTTTCTCTCTCAAGCCCCAAACATCAGATTGATGTAAGAACATGGGGGAAACCTTGGCCTCATTATACTTTAAAATTGGGGCTGAGGAAGCTGGAGAGCTTTGAGGTTTTCTTTTAAGCACCACTTTCACTCATGTCTTTGATCTAACTGAGCTCCTTTGATGATGAGGGAGCCAAGATTCAGTCTCAGAGAAAACAACCCCAGGTAAGGAAAGGTCTTACTTGCTCTATTGGCTGACCATCTATGGATAGGATGTCATTTCCCAAAATACCATAACTTTTGAACTTGATTTATTAATTATCAGATAATTATTATGACAAAAGAACCCAAGTCTTCCTCACAGGGTATATAATCCAATGTGTAAGTATGATAATATTGCAGTGTAAATCAGCATGTTCCAATGGGTATTTAGCATGCTAAACATATGTACCCATAACAGAACTTATAACAAAATAAAAGGGTTGGAAAGGACCTTTGAGGTCTTCTAGTCCAACCCCCTGCTCAAGAAGGAGACCCTATACCAGGGGTCCTCAAACTACGTCCCACAGGCCAGATACAGGCCACTGAAGCCATTAATCCAGCCCACGTGGGACCATGAGGCTGCCCCGCCCAAATCACCCCACCCACTTGCCAGTCCCCACCCACCGGCTGAGCGCAGGCCTTACCTTCGCAAGCCCCATGGACTGAAACTGCAAAGTAAGACCAAAGTTTTTGGACGGCAGAGTACTTCTGAGGGCTGGGGAGGCCAAAAATGGGATGCACGGAGGCCCCAGGAGGGGAAATGGTGCCCTCTCCTTCAGATTCTTAGCTTGGGCTAAGTGGAATGCAAAGCCATGTCGACTAGCACGTGTGGCCTTGCCTGTTGCTCTTCCGGGTTTCTTGTGTGCATGTGAGCACGACAATCAGCTGGCCTTTACATGCGCGGCAGTGCCAGAAACTGGAAGAGGAGCTGCCTGGTGCACATGTATGGACCAACATGCACACTGGTCAACTCCTCTTCCAGATTGCATCCTTGACAAGAGCACTTGGTGCCAAAAGGGTTCGCCATCAATGCCCTATTCCAAGGGTGGTTTTACCAAGGCATTATAAAAAGGCACCAATACTTCTCGTGATTTGGATTCTATCCTTCTGTTGATGCAGCCTAGGATTGCAGTGGCTTTTTTTGGCTGCTGCCACACATTGTTGGTTCACATTTGAGAGATTGTCCACTAAGATTCCAAGATTCCTCTCACAGTTACTGCTATTGAGCCAGGTTTCACCTAATATGTACCTGTACATTTGGTTTTTCTAGCCTCAGTCTAAGACTCAGGGGTTGCCACAAAGAAGAGGGAGTCAAACTATTTTGAAGCAACTTAGAACTGAGGAGAAATTTCCTGACAGTTAGAACAATTAATCAGTGGAACAGCTTGCCTCCAGAAGTTGTGGAAGTCTTTGAGAAGATGTTGGATAGCCATTTGTCTGAAACGGTATAGGGTTTCCTGCCTAGGCAGGGGGTTGGACTAGAAGACCTCCAAGGTCCCTTTCAACTCTGCTATTGTATTACTTTACTTTTCTCTATACTGAATTTCCTTTTGTTAGGGAGGCCCAGGGTTCAAGTCCATCTAGATCCATCTGGATCTTGAGCCTATCTTCTGGGTTGTTGGCTATTCCAGTCAGTTTATTGTCATCTGTAAATTTGATGAGTTCCCCATCTATCCCTCATCCAAACCATTCTTGAAGATGTTGAAGAGTAGTGGGCCTAACATGGAACCTTGCAGTCCCCCACTGCTTGTTTCCCTCCTTGTAGACTTAGTTCCATTGAGGACCACAGGCTGAGTCCATCTGGGGGTGATGCTGTCTATCCCACATATTTTTAGCTTACCAAGAAGTAGATGGTGGTTTACTTTGTCAAAGCCTTTCTAAAATCCAAGTACTGGAAACTATGTGCAGTGCATTTCACTGGTCCACTAATTTAGTAATTTTTGGCAAAGAAAGAAATAACATTTATGTATGATGTGTTTTTGGATCCTTCATTAGTTGAAGTAAATTATCAATATGAAGAGAGAATAACAAGGGTTCAAATATGCATCCTTCCCTTCCTCCTTGGTAAGTATCAATCCTTCTTCTCATTGCTCCGTTGAGCCCCAACCTCCCTCTCAAACAAGGACCTGGAGAAAGAGCCTGGATCAGGGCCAACAGGTGGAACTCCATTTTGAGGGCAATCAATTTCCTATATAATATTTCTCTGTTAATTATGACAAATGCACTAACATCTAGAAAGCCAACAAAACCCTGTTTTACTTTGCTGATAAAGAGTAGATATTTCAAGACAAATTTGTTACCAATATTTAATTATTGACATGCAATATTTCTTATAAAATCTATAAAGCTATTCACTACCTAAAACCTTCTGTTTCTTCTGCAAGGAATGCATTTTTCTCAAGTTTAACTAATCCAGGCATACATTTCAGCCACAATATCTGCTAATCTATTTCGCCTATAATTGCTAGAGTCCTTTTTATTCCACTTTTTAGATAGATAAAATGCTACTATTGCCAACTTCAATCCAACTGGATATTATTTATATGTGGAAATGAAGATGCCAATAGAGGCCCCAACAACCACGGATATTTTTTGATCAGTTAAATAGTTGGTAGAATGTCCTCTCCGGGGAATGTATTGCTTGCACTTCAGGCCTTTTATGATAATCTCAACATGAACATAAAGGAATAAAATATTGACATTTTTGCTAATATGAAAAGCAGCTCTTGAATTCCATGGAAAAGACATGATTGCATCTATTGCTCACCCACCACCACCCACCACTCACTTTTCCAGATGGAGAAAAACACACACAAACCTGTGGTACTTTGTTGGTGCCTCCTAATGTTGACATCTGGATGGAGATGTCCCTGTCAGATTTATCAAGAAGAGCCAGAAGGTTCTCCTTCCTTCCACAGCCATAGTTGGGGACATTGGCTTCTCCAGTGGAGAGAATGTCCAGCAAGGCATCTGAAGTGCGGAAAGTGCTGGAATAGTTGTCATGGAGGTTGTAGCCAAGTGTGAGATTTTGCAGGAACTGGGAATTCTTGTTGACCATTTGAATGTTGAAAATGAACATTAAGGCATCTACAAAACCATATACATCCCTATTGTAAAAAAAAATGTTATTATAATGGGCAGCAACAAATACTTTAAAATAATATATAAGCCTCCAAAAGCCTACTGAGCCTTAAGCCAACATTGATCCAAAAGCAATGATCGGTTACACAAATATGGAAAAGGGCTGAGGTACAGCAACTACAAGTTGTTCCACCACTACTTTAAATAAAATTCATTATTCAAGTGATAAATTAAGGATTGAACTGAGAGAGGAAAATAATCTGCAGCCCTTTCAGCTTTCTTTTCAGGCCTACTTTCCGATTTGAGTTTCTTTCACAAAATCAGACAAAGAGAGAGATCATGGAAATCAAAATCATTCAGGAAATCAGACATTTCCCCCAATGTAGGTGTAGGAAGTTATCACCCAGCCCTCTCCCAGAAAAATGAAATATCCTAGGAAATATTGAAAAGGCAGAATATTTCTCTGGATGTGAAAAGGAAGAAACATATTATAAAGACAGAATAGCTCCCTGTAGCTTCCTGCCCTTTGTCAATGAGCCATTAAAGCCTAAGATAGTCCACTTTACATAATAAAGAGTTCTCCCCTTCAGCTCCAGAGTGATGGGATTAAGGCATGATAATATTGGCCCTTTATCCAACTCCCCACATAGCATCTGAGAACTCAACCAAACCTGGATTCAAAACGCAGCCTAGAGAGTTGCCCCTGCATGGCTCCATGGGAGTCTGAAAACCAATCAGAACACAAGATCAAGATCAAAGGCCAGAGAGGGCATAAAACCAGGGACTCAGCATCTCAGTCTTTCCTTCTCTTCTTCTTCCCCCAACATTGAAGCATGTGATCACCTTTTCTGTTCAGAAATCAAGCCATGTGGTCCTGTCCACCATTAAACCATCTTTCCAAGCAGCCTCCATCTCTCCACTTTCTTTTTCCCCACTTGGAGCCGAACCCAGAAGGATATTTCTTTCAACATAGGAATAAATGAATATAAAAACAAAAAAGAAGGAGAGTGCAACTCCATCACCCTGAATGACTTACAAATCTTGGAAAACCAACTGAATAGAAGGAGCCACGTTGAAATGCAACTTTGTATGCAATATTTCCCCTCCAGTGATGACTATACCAATGAGATGGTCTCCTGGGCTGTAAAAGCTATGTGGTTGTTTTCCATCCTGGTGCTTCAAACTCTGTGGGCATTTCATTCTCAGCTTCCCAGAGACTGAATGGGACACCAGCAGCATCAGAAGCAGAAGCAGGAGGTCCATCATTCATGGGGTGAATCAATCAATCCCCTTCCTTTTTCTAAAGAAGAATTAGAAGAATTCAAAGGACTCTCACAAGGTGGAATATGATCCAGTGTCTTTCCTGATTGAAACACAGAGAAACAATCAGCTTCACCTGGAAAGGAGAGAGACAGACATTCAAGAGCACAGACCCTGCCTGTCCCAAAACTCCATATTTCTCTGCCCAAAGTCTCCCCTGGAGGATTCGGCCAAAGAGCAGAGCTCAAACTTTTATCATAATTCTCCCTCTCAGGAGGATCCCTGGATAATTCAACCAGTTCTTGGACTCAAAAATTGTTGGGAAATTCTGTAGAGGGAAATGAAAGGGAAATAATCCCCATGTGATTCATAATAACAGGGGCAGATATCGAATTAAAGCCATTATCTAGAATTGAGAGATTTGGGGTCTCCATGTTTGAAACTGAGCCCAGAGGGAATACACAGCACCTGTGGCTGAAGAAACAAGTAAATCTGAGATTTGTTGGCATAGTGATAAAAGACAAAACTCCAGGGACCAGTTAATGCCAGAGCATATCACAGAACTGAAATAGTTGGCAGCTGAGTTGGAACCAAAATGTACTTTATTTTGAAAGCTATGCTCAAGGGCATCAACGGAAAAGGGCTGATGAAATAGTGCAGTCAGTTTCTAAGAACAAAATGAACTATAGTGAAAAATTAGTTATCAGAAGTTTGCAGAGTTTTAAAAAAATCAGAGAGGGTGGGGGGGGGTTAGAAAAAACCAAGTGAAAAGAGATGGAGAAATCAAGGCTGCAAAGGCAAGGAAGGAAGGAAGGAAGGAAGGAAGGAAGGAAGGAAGGAAGGAAGGAGGGAGGGAGGGAGGGAGGGAGGGAGGGAGGGAGGGAGGGAGGAATAAGGAAAGGGGAGCTCAGAATCCTTGTGTTGCAGATGAAAAGGCTGATCTGCAAAATCCAACTTCAGAGACCCAGGAATGCAGAAGCCCATATCCCATGTTCCCCTGCCACCCTTTCCCATGCAGAGGCCAGGCAAAGGGGTTCTTGCAGGGATGCCAGAGAGGAGTCTGCCCAGCTCAATGGGGAGCCCATCTTGGGAGGAGGAAGCTGGGGAGCCTCCTGTTGGGGAAGGGAAGCAGATCTGCAAAATCCCCTCCCAGGTTCCATCTTCTGAGTCCTGGCAAGCGGGGAGACCATATCCCATGCTGCTCAGCCGCCTCTTTTCATGCATGGGGCGCCCAGGGGAAAGCAAAGCCCAGACCCACAGAGAAGGCCCAGGATGGCCAGGAAGGAGGAGGGGATCTGGGGCATTCCTGGGAAGAGACTATCCTGGTTTATGGGTCCCAGGGTTGAGTGTTGGTGGGACGCAGCCCCTGCGGTTTCTCCAGCCTCGCTTGGGCTCCGTATCTTCCCAGGAGAGGCTCCTGGGGGGAGAAGCCATGCAGGGCTGGGTCTTCCAAGGGGGATCGAGCATTGCCTGGGAGGAAAAGGCGGCCAGTCTCACCCTGGAAGGGAGCCTCCATGACTCTGAGGAAGATGGGGGTCCCCCATGGACCCTCCAGAATGGTCTGAAGATGGTAACCTCATTCTGAGAACAAGAAACAGACTTGAGGAGATCATTGGTTATTGACTGATTTTGTGTAGTGCACAAACCATGATTTCTTATGGCCATCAGAAGTGAAATATCCCATGCTTAATTGGACTGACATATAACCCCAAAGACCCTGATCCTGGTTTGGAAGCCATCCTGGTTGGTTCTTATTACTCGCTAAGTGTTGTGGCCCACCAGTGGTCAGCAGAGCTGGCAGCAGATTCGGACAGTGAGGAGGTTGGGGAGGAACATGGGCCAGTCCTGGAGTCTGGGGAAGGCTTGGACGAGGGCTGTGTATCAGAGGCAGAGAGGGGGCCAAGGCCATCTGGTTGTTATTTGCTGCCTCCGGAGCCTCCGGAGTCTGACATCAGCAAGGCAGTAGAACAATGGGAGCCTGTTCCCAGTGTGTGCATGTGCAGAGCTGCCGATGCTGCATACTACTGGCTCATATTTAACTGGTTGCCCACCAAGATTCCCCCTCACAGTCACTGCTATGAAGCCTGGTTTCACCCAGTTTATATGTGTACTTTTGGTTTTTCTTACCTAAGTGTAGGACTTTACTTTTCTCTACATTGAATTTCATTTTGTTAGATAGGACCCTGTGTTCAAGTCTGTCAAGACTCATCTGGATCTTGAGCCTATCTTCTAGGGTGTTGGCTATTCCTGCCAGCTTAGTATCATCTGCACATTTGGTAAGTTCCCCTTGTAGTCCCTCATCTAAGTCGTTTATGAAGACATTGAAGAGCCTAAGACGGAACCTCGTGGTGCCCCACTGCTTACGTCCCTCCATGTAGACGTAGACCCATTATTGGTCTATAGTTGGAAACAAACAACTTGTTGGACTGTTATTCAAGTGTGCAAAGGTAGACCAAAGTTTGAGAAAGCACAACTGTTTATTGTTTCTCTCAGAAAGGGTTTTCACAGACCGCAGGGGTGGTTGTGGTCGTTGAACCTTCTCCATTTCTACGGAAAGAAAAAACTGGGAATTCTGAAGTGAGTCGCCTCTTCTCCTAGATGTTGTCATGTTGGAAGTGTTGAAGGAGTTTGCGATACACCCAATCTCCTGTTTGCCACTATTCACATGGTGCAGCCACAGGCAGTCCATTCTGGTCAAGATGTAGTGTGACTCATTCCCCAGGTTTTCTCCACCCACGTCTCCTGGACTCCAGGCTCATGCTAGCCCAATGTGTTGGGGGAAGAACCAGTTGCAAAATAACCATTAAGGGGATGGAGAGAAGATAGCGGATCTCATAGAAAATCCCATTTTACAGGACAGGAGCAACTGGTTCTGACCGAGGCTTCCTTAGAAAGCAAGAAGCAAAGTCTTGGTCCCTGCAAAACCTCTTTTCTTTACACAACTGTGAATTCCTGTGAAAAGGCGTTTTTGGAAAGAGAAGTGCGGAAATAATGCTTGCGAAACTGGCGCTCGACAAAGAAACTGCCCTCAAATGCATGATCTTTTGGGCTTTTTTTCAACTGTGGAAGAAAGCTCCAAATACTATGGAAATGTAGGTAAATAATGTGCTTTTCCATTTCACATATTCCCAGGAGTGACATTCCCGACTTTAGGGGGTGGTGCTCATCTCCGTTTCAAAGCCAAAGACCCAGTGCTGTCCGAAGACGTCTCCATGGTCATATGGCCGGCATGACTCAATGGCGAAGGCGCACAGAACTCTGTTCCCTTCCCACAAAGGGTGGCTCCTATTTTTCTACTGCGTGTTTTACCTGCTTTCAAACTGCTAGGTGGGCAGAAGCTGGGACAAGTCACGGGAGCTCACTCTGTTAGGTGGCGCTAGGGATTTGAACCGCCGAACTGCCGAGCTTTCTGATCGACAAACTCAGCATCTTAGCCACTGAGCCACCATGTCCTGTACAGATGTAGAACATGCAACATCTAGCTGGAGGGTTTAAATTATTCGAAAGAAACGTATCTGTTAGGGATGTAACCCTAGGCTTGGCTTGGCAATGTATATAAGCTATGATTACTTTACTGTTACTTTAAATGCTTAAGAAATGTAATTGGTTTGTTACCTCAATGTAGCCATAAGAGGGAGCCAGAATGGCTTTTAGCTCTCTGTTTGTTAGACGCTGGTTGGTGTATACTGAGGTATTGTGGTTTGCTACTGTTAGCTACTTTGAGTGTTAGACTGACTATTTTGATAACTGAATTACTGAACAGTGTATGACTTGGACTGTTAACCAGACTCTGAATACCTCTATATTTCTACATAGTAAACTACTATATTTTTATACTATTCAGTGTCTCTGTATGCTGGTTTGTGCGTGTTATTCCACATCACTCTCATTACGCTTCTCTGCATACTCGCTCTCCTAACGGGGAGCTCAATTACTTAACAGTATGTAATCAAAGAGTGGCAGATTTGCGTTTTATATAAGAAGTAGCTACATTTCATTAGAAATGCAGGAAAACAGGGATGAAGGCTTCCTTGAATCCCTTTGGGTTAATATAAAAGGGGAAAGGAATGACATTGCCATAGGTGTATTCTACAGACCCCCCTGTCCAAACACAGGAAACATCAACGCTGATTTGGATTCTATCCCTGCCTGCAATTTTCCTCGCAGCTTGACAACAGAATCGGAAGGGAGGGGGTGGAAGCCCAGGGGGGGAGGACTCAAGAGAGCCAGCCGCACCCTGTGGAAGTTCATTCACTTGAAGGTTCTGTTACGGGTCCTCTTTAAACGGCGCAGGCTCTTTTCCAAAACACAAAGATTGTGTTGGATTGGCAAACAATGGACAGCGGGAAAAGGAGAACTTCACCTACGCAGCTGCCTGTGGCCACCTTCAGAATTGGCTTCACTTCATCTGTACCAGGGGTGGGTTCCTGCAGACTCTACTGCCAGTTCACTCGTGCACGACTCGTGCAAGCATCTCACGCGTACGCTTTATGCATGCTACACAGGCATGTGCAATGCAAGAAAAATGCTTCTGCACATGGGCAAAAGTGAAAGACAAGATGATGGCGCCTATGGCACCACCAAGAGAACCAGTTTGAGGGCGTGGCAGGCCTGAGTCGCTGCTGGTTCCCGAGACCCAGGCCACCAAACCACTAAGTCTTCGGCCGAACCAGTCTGAACCAGTCGGAATCCACCACTGGTCTGTAACTATATGGATCTAAGTAAAATTATACTTTTGGTAGAATTATGTCCCAGGAGTTCGTTCCCCCTCCCCAAGCCGCATATGCTACTTGCTAGTGGGATGGTTGACAGGATATAAATGACGATTTGCTAATTGGTTAACTAAGATATGCCGCAGAAAGCACACTCTATTAGTAATGGGGGACTTTACCTATCTTGACAAGAACTGGGACAGACACATTTGTCTCCTAGATGTAGAGGAGGGAAGTAGAGCATCAGCTACACAGGATTAAATTCTCATTCATGTTTTCATTTAATTTGAGGTCTATTTCACCCCGTTTTCACCTTAATAGAGATGGGGGACTCACAATAAGATCCTACGTCGGATTTAGCCCGATTTGCACCCTTATTTTATTTATATTACCGTATTTATCGGCGTATAACACACACTTTTCCCCCGAAAAATAGGGGGCAAATGATGTATGCGTGTTATACGCCGATATAATGTTAAGAAGCCATGTTTTTTCCCCACCCAAAAAAAGATAGATTTTTTTTTAAAAAATCAAAAACTAAAAAGAGACACTTCGGTTAAAGCCTCAGGCTAGAAACCGGGAGTGGGTGAGTTCTAGTCGCGCCTTGGGCACACAAGCCAGCCGGAGGGAAACAGGCAGGTACAAAAACCAGTTTATTCGACCACATCCGTGAAACGAAAGGAACTCTTGTTAAATTAGCTTTCAAAAGACATCTGATTGTTTAACCATCGGTTCCTCCCAAACCCGTCGCTTTTTTCCCTTCTTCTCGGGATATTTCATTCCAAGTTGGTGGTTTTCACAGCGCCGCGAATAACTCTTACTCCGGACAACTCCTGAGGCTAGGCAGCGCCATTCCGGGGCAGGATCGCAGCCTTTAAACCTCGGGATCCTCGCCCAATTCTGGACGGGTTTTTTTTCCCCTCCAGGAAAGCAGCCCCCGCTCCGATCATCTTTCGGGAAAAGGCGGTCGACGTGGCTGGGCTGTTTGGCTGGGGATGAGGAGGGGGGGGCTGTAGTCCGGAGAAAGATTTGCGCAGGATAGAGACGTTCCGCGTCTTAGGATACGCGCCTGAAGGCCTGCTAGCAAAAAAAAAAGATATAAAATAAAAAAGGACGTGTTAAGTCCGTTGCAGCGATCTGATACCGAAATGCGGGATTCCCTGAAATGGAAGGTTGTCGAATCCGCACGCGGTGCTTATAAACCGTGATTGATAGCTTAGTGGGCAGGAGATCCTGGCCAATTGTGGTTCATTCAACCCGAGGTCTTTAAGCCACTTGCGGTTCGGCTCGGTGAGAATCCAACGAGGAAAAAGGAGATTGTGGAAAGAGTTATAGATCTACTACTTCGCTTGCAATGGAAGCGTGATTTTTATCTCTTTTCTGGACCATGCAACCCTTGCCGATTATATGTGTCTTTTGAGGAAGGGGCGAGGGTGTGCCGGGACCCTCCCTTGTAGCGTTGCTTCGAGGTCTACCTTCGCAGAAAATAAACACCAAAATCAAAATAAAATAGACACAGGGCTGGCAAGTCCACAGGAGATGCGGAATAAAAGCACTCGGTATTAAAAGAAAACGTTTAATATTTCACATACGGATCGGTGAAATTAGCTCCTCGTTTGGAGTTCAAGGGTTGGGTTTTGGAGGGAAAAGGGATAGAAAGAGAAGGAGAGAGGGTAGGAGGGGGAAGAGAGGAGCAGGGGAGAGGTAAGGGACGTAGGAAAAGGAGAGGAGAGGAGGAAGGAAGGAAGTAGAGAAGGGAAGGAGGGTGAAAAGAAAAAAATAGAGTGGTGATAATACAAAATAGGTACTTTTGTAAAAACAGAATATCCAAGTTTCTTTGTTAAAACAGTTGCTTTTACTGTCCTTTTACATTATTTACCTTATAAGTGGTAATAATATTAATAAAAAAAAGTTCTGAGCTACCCTGATTTTGCTTCAAAGTTCTTTATTTGAAATTTAAATTTTTTTCCTGAAATTTCCCTCTTAAAATGAAGGTGCGTGTTATATGCCTGTGCGTGTTATACACCGATAAATACGGTAACTGTTGGAATTACACCTTGCCATCTGCCATATGCAAAATGGCCACGAGATGGCAGGCTATTATTGCTAATGCAATTTCCCATAGACTTTGAAAACTAATGTTTTCATTTAATTTGAGGTCTATTTCTCCCCGTTTTCACCTCAAGAGAGATTGGGGACTCAGAGTAGGAACCCATGTCGGATTTTGCCCGATCCCCACCCTGATTATTTTTATTTTTATTAACGTTTGTGATTTTGGAGACTTAGGGGGTTTTTAGTTAGTTGTTTTTTAAAAATTTGTAGAGGTGGGGGTTCAGGGGTTGTGGGGCGGGTGGGTCAGGTCAGGAGCGATGAGAGAGCCGGGTCTCTAGGTATTTGGTCCAGAACGCAGCCGCGCGGGTAATTATGGGGAGTACTAGGTACTCCCATGTGACACCGTTCCTGCGCGAGCTGCACTGGCTTCCTGTGGTCTATCGGGTGCGTTTCAAGGTTTTGATAACGATCTTTAAAGCGCTCCATGGCTCAGGACCTAGTTACTTGCGGGATCGTATTCTGCCCCATACATCCCTGCGACCAATTCGCTCGCACAGAGAGGGGCTCCTCCAGGTGCCCTCCACCAGACAGTGCCGAGGGGCGGCGCCTAGGAGTAGAGCCTTCTCTGTGGCGGGCCCAGCCCTGTGGAATGACCTCCCTCCGGATATTAGGAATACCTCTGACCTCCGCTCCTTCTGTGTAAAGCTCAAGACCCACCTATTCCAAGTAGCTGGCCTGGCTCAACTATGATCTAACTATATCGCTCCTGACGGGTTTTTTATTTGGGTAATTTAATTGTATTCATTTATTTAGGGGTTTTTAAACATTGTGATTTTAATTGTTTTTATTCATCAGCCCACCTCCTCCTTGTACACGTCTTGGTATACGTCTTTGTTATATGTATGTCTTGTTTAGATATGTATTTTATGTGTTTTATTGTACGCCGCCCCGAGTCCTTCGGGAGAGGGTGCGGCTAAGAAATAAATATTTATTATTATTATTATTATTATTATTATTATTATTATTATTATTATTATTATTATTATTATTATTATTATTATTATTATTATTATTATTATTATTATTATTATTATTATTATTATTCTTGTCTCCACCTGCCATTAGCAAAATGGCCACTGATGCAATTTCCCTTAGACTTTAAAAGCCAATGTTTTGATTTAATTTGAACTCTATTTCACACCGTTTTCACCTCAAGAGAGATTGGGGACTCAAACTAAGATCCCTCGTCGGATTTAGCCCGATCCACACCCTGATTATTTTTATTTATATTACCTTTTGCGATTTCTTGTCTCCACCTGCCATATGCAAAATGGCCACGAGATGGCAGGCTATTATTGCTAATGCAATTTCCCATAGACTTTGAAATCCGCTGTTTTTATTTAATTTGAGCTCTATTTCACCCCGGTATTCTGCAGAGGCCCCTTGAAGCAAGGACAGGAAGGCTGAAGGAGGCCGAAGGGCAGGCAGCCCTCCATGGAAAACCAGACCTTTGTCGACCCTTCACAATTACAGGGGCACTGAAAAAGGTCCTCACAGTTATGGCCGTTGCAACGTTCTCACAGTCCCATGATCAGCCTTTGGCAGCCAGCATGCATTTGCCAGGGTTGCCGTCTTTCAGTCGTGTGGCCTCCATGACCACCTACGACCCCTGCAGCACCTGCCATAAATCACGTGATCAAAACTCGGGCACTTGGGAACTGGGGTGCATTTATGAGAGTTGCAGTACCTTGGGGTCATGGGATCACTATAAGATTTGCTTAACGACCGCTTGATTTACTTAACAACTGCATTCATTTGCTTAGCAACTGTGGCAAAAAGGTTGTAAATGACACAGAACTTACTTAGCAACAGAAATTGTGGCCATAAGTGGAGGACTACCTTGATTGCCTGATAGTCCATTGGAATTTATCGCCAGAGACGTTCAGGGTCTCATAATCAAAACTTTCCCTTTCTTCTCCCTTCTGCTCTCTTCCTGGGAGTCTGGAGCGTTGACCTCGGACTTTGGAGGTGGGAGGGGCCAGAACCATCCACCAATCCGAATTCTCCCTGCATGAGGGTCATCGGTCTCCGAGCAGAGTCGTTTGGGGCTTCACCTGAAGGAGGAGGGAGTTCGTGGCAGAGAGAGAAGTGGAGAAATTGGGAGGGGGGATCCGTTCGGTATTTGTGGGGGATGCAGCTCACGGGGGAGGGCTCATGGCAGCCCCAGACCGGACTTTCCCCTTTCTTTGCTCTCTTTACGAATCTCAGCCAGGGATTCCCGCTTCCCCCCTTTTTATCCCTCCCCCTGACATCCAGCGATTCCTGAACCCCAAACCGAGCTGTTATTTGCGGAGAGTCAGACAACCCCACAGCCCTGCGGGAACAAGCGGCCCTCCAGCAGCCCCTTTTCCAGGAAGGGATCAAAGGCAGAAGCTTCCGGGAGGGAGAGGAAGGGCAAAGGGTTGGGGGAGGGGCACTTCCAATGATGAAGTGAGACAGAGAGAGAGAGAGAGAGAGAGAGAAGGTGCCCAAGGACTCCCCAGCCCGCCCACTCAGACACCCCCAAGTCCCCGCTGGCTGTGGGGCTGCATCTCCCTTTCACTCATCCACTGCAGCCCCACTCCATGCTGGATGGGGGGGGGGGAGGAAGTTCACCCTCCCCTCCAGGGATGGCATGAACCCCCTTGAGCTGCGCCCCCCCAAGACTGAACATATTCCCCCTCCCTCTCTTTTCTCTCAGCACTGACCTCTCTCTTCCATCGGGTGAAGTCAAGGGAGACTCTGCCCGGAGACCGATGACACTACAGAATGGAGAATTCCTATTGGTCCATTCGGACTTCGTCGGATCCTGAGAAACGCGATTCGCTGGTTATAGCCTGCATTTTCTGCACATGCCGCGTTTCTCAGGCATTGCATTGTCTGAAACCCCGTTCTGGGCTCGCCAGCGCCTGCGTGTGTCTGCCCTGATGCGCCCAGCCCCAGAGGAAGAATCTGGAAGGAGGAAGGAGCCTTTGTCTCGGATTTCGGAGGTGGGTGGGCCAGGCCAGAACTAGAGGCAGCACCAATGAGAATTCTCCCTGCTCGAGCGTCATCGGTCTCCGGGCAGAGTCCTTTGGGGCTTCATCTGAAGGAGCCAGTTCTGCGGGAGGGGGGGAGAGGAAAGTGGGAGGGGGGATCTTGGCCTGAAGAACCAACTGGGGCTTCTTCTCTGCTTGGAACGCTCTCCTGCACTGGGTGAAGTTAAGGGAGACTCTGCCGGGAGACCGATGACGCTGCAGGAGGGAGGTTTCCCATTGGTCCTGCTTCTATTCTGGACCCTCCCAATCCCGAAGTTCAAGGAAGCCCCATTCTGGGCTCCACAGAGTTTCTGCAATTCCTTCGCTTTGCGGAGAGAGGGAACCAGTGGGGAATTCCACTGCCTGAGCCAAAGTGATCTTGAGACAGGTAGTTTTCGGGGGGGTGTGTGTCAGGAGGGGGTTGGGGGGGCACTCAGGAGGGGTTTAGGGGGCAGGCCGAGGCAATTCAGCCGCTTCTCATAACTGCTCATACAATTCAAAACAGGTTCTAGCGAACTCGTGGGAACTGGCTAAATCCCACTCCTACCTGTTTTCATGTTGGGCCAAGTGATACGTTTCATCCACACACACACCCCGCTTGTGGGCAGACCAGGGTCATCTGGGGGGTCAGCATGGATTTTAGACTGACCTCGGTCTGCTCCAAACTTTTTTTACCTGCTTAAAATGGAATTTGCAAAGGGACCCGAGTGGCAACCAGAAGCCATTCTGAAACCTCAGGCTGACTCCTGATCCACCCACAATCTCTGTGGTTGGAAAGCAGAAGACTTTCCATGGGTGCCTCTTGCTAGAAACCTGGATGTCCCCCTCTACTCTCCCTCCCCTCCCCTTCTTGGACCTAGATGAATAGGCGGCATTGAACGCTCTCACGCCACAATCCAGAGCATGTGGTCAACGAAGAGGCTGCCTCTACACAGGATCTCCTCAACCTCCTCCCAGAGAGAGTCTCAAGGGCTTTCTTCCCTGGGCCTCTTCTCCAGCCTTTCACACACACAAGCCGACTTGGAATAGAAGCAGGGACAAATGGACAAATGAAAGAGTGGGAAATTAAAGGGACAGAATAGTGTTAGTTGTTGCAATTTTCATTCTCTGGATGAGGAAGGAAAAGGTGGGGATTTCTAAAAGGTAGATACTTAAATAATAACAAACCCAAAGTGAAACCTCAGACAGCTGTTCCGGTCGATGCTTTCTGTGAAAGGGGTTTTATCAGGAAATCAAGAAAGGAGGACATAATAGTGATGGAGAGCAGGTCAATCCCTGCATTCCAGGTCATTCTGCCATTCCAAGGCTTCTCATGGAGATGATCCAACAACACGGTTAGAGCAGGGCTCCTACAGCTCTCATCTTACCTCTTAGGATCTTACTCTCTCTCTCACATACACAAACTTTTAGTTTCTGTCAGTAGGAACAAGTGCCTCAATTATTTTTCATAAGGTGTCTGGTTCATTGGTAGTTGCTGAATATTACATTCCTCTGAATGACTTTCACAGAGTTCTCTTTAGCAAGATTTATTGAGCTGAAAGGTAAGGGAGCTACAAGAATTTCAGTCACTCAAAAATTTCCCATTTTGAAACACATGGATATGATTTTCTTTAACTTCTGCATACTATCTAAATGTAAAGAATATCACCTTTCAAATAAAAGGTGAGAGGGGGCGGTCTATAAGCGTGAATAATAAATAAATAAATAAATAAAAGAAACTTTAATAATTCTTCCAATATCATAATGGTGTTATATCTCATGTTTTTACATTTATTCTGGCTGTGAGATGCTCCTTTGTGTTCAGGTCTGGCCTCAGAAGGATAATGTAGCACTTGGGGATGAAGATGCAGACCAGCAGACCAGCACTGGAGGCCAGGATGGAGAAGACCTGAACAGCCACCATGTATTTCCCTTTGGTGCTCAGGTAGGTGGGCACAAAAGTCACCCAGACGCTGCAGAAGACCAGCATGCTGAAGGTGATCAGCTTGGCTTCATTGAAGGCCCCAGGCAGATTCCTGGCCAGGAAAGCCACCGTGAAGCAGGTGGCAGCCAGGAAGCCCATGTAGCTGAGGGTGACGTAGAACATGACAACAGCCCCTTCGTTGCATTGCAGGATGATCTCTCCAGGCTGGGAGTGGAGGTCAGAGTCAGGGAAGGGGGGAGAAACTCCCAGCCAGGTGGAACAGATGATAATTTGGAGAGCAGAAGAAGAAAGGATGATGGAGTTGGCCAAGCTCTTCCCCAACCATCTCTTCACTCGGTTTCCTGGTTTTGTGGCCAGAAAAGCCAGCACCACCGTGATGGTTTTGGCCAAGAGAGAAGAAACGGCAACTGAGAAGATGATGCTGAAAACCGTTTGTCGGAGAAGGCAGGTGGCTTTCTTTGGTTGACCAATGAAGAGCGAAGAAGACAAGAAGCAAAGCAGGAGGGAGACCAGGAGGATGTAGGAGAGATCCCGGTTGTTGGCTTTGACAATGGGAGTTTCTCTGTATTTAATGAAGATGATTAAAACAAGGCCTGTGATTAGGAACAAGAGTAGGACAAAAGAGACCAGGATGATGCCCAGATGTTCTTCATAAGACAGGAAGGTTATAACTTTGGGGATACATTGGACTCTGTTCTTACTTGGATATTTATCATTCGGACACTTGGTGCATTTTTCTGTATCTGAGAAAGCCAAAAAGCAATATTTTTTTAATATTCTGGTTTTTTACTTTTTAAGAAATACCTTTTTTTGGACAAAGCCTGATTCCAGGAATATTTTCCAAGATTGGTTAATTAATCATTTCACAGAAAAAAGATAGTAGAATTTTCTAATACCTTTATAACTAAGGCATATAAAATTGCAGGATTTCTAGTGCATTTTGAATAAACAAGAAAAGAGTTGAGCTTCAATTCATGCTTTAATTTGCACTTTCTATCAAAATGCTGTGGATGAATCCATTTCCACCAGGCCTTCCTTTCCTCTGGTGTCACCCACCTTCCTGAGTGGAGAAGGTCCCCTCCGGACAAGGAACGCAGTCATAGCAGCAAACTGGCTCTTTTTCTCGAGCCCTCTTGACAAATCCAGGATGACAACTTTCCACACATCTGGACTGAGGCAGAGACTGAGCAGAAAAACAAGGAATGCCAAAGAAAATGTGTTAGGACTCTCCGTCCATGGAAAATTAAGGTAGAAATGGCTGGCTCCTATTTAAATGATTGTCCATTAGGACTCCAAGATTCTTCTCACAGTTACTACTTTTGAGTGAGGGACCACATATACGGTAGCTGTGCATTTATTAGTTATATTTGGACCCTCCTTTTTGTCCAGAGAGACTTATGGTTGATAATCAAGGTAGAGGTTTAGAACATCCTGTGCACTCAACTTCCCGAATATCACTTTCCAAAAACAAGGAAGTTGTTTTGGGAAGAGCAGACTGGGTATAATTAGAACCTGGCTAGGGAATGTGGAGATCAAGTGAAGTCCTATCTATACTTAGAACTTGTTTGCAGAGCATGAGGTTCCTGGCTTCCCCATTGAAAGAGGAGGTCTTTAAGGGTTACAGCCTGGGCCAACGCCCCAACCATGGCTACGTGACTTGTCTATCATAAAGGCTATAATAGCAAAATAATCCCAATGATTATTTTAGGCAAGGAACAAGCCAGACTGAGGCAACCAGCCCCACAATGCCAACACCTGGCAGCCTTCCTCGCCAGTTCAGTGTGGAGATACCAGATGGCAAAGAGGACAGAAAATGGCCTGATCTTTTCCCTAAATGCCACTTTGCATTAGCGGAAACAGTGTCCCTCCCTGAAGGACATCTTGGTCAATGTACTGTTGAAGCCTCCCAAGCAGTCTAAGAAGAGTTCTGCTCCTCACATTTAATTCTCAGGTAAAATCATCTACCCTGGGGACCAGGCTTAGCCCCCTTGAAATGGGTTCTAAGGTTTAGCAAAACATCTTTAAAACACCAACATTTCACCCACCTTGTTGTACAACTTTAGCTGTGAAAGAGCATCTTGATGGATAATCAGTCTCTCTCTTTCAAAACTCCCCAGGTGCTCTGTAATGAAATCCATGTGGGGGGAAACCAACATGCTGATGATGCTCAGATCTGCTATTATGTCTCCATTTTGGTTCAAGTACAGTTTCCTCTTGGAAATGTTGCAATACTCATTCTTCTCCAGAAACGGATGGAACTGGACGAGAAACACGAAGGGATTTTAAAGGCAGAGTCCTTGGTTTCTTATCCCACAAGGTCTTTTAACATTTCAATCTTTCTTCTAGAGCAGTGGTTCCCAACCTGTGGCTCATGGACCCCTGGGGGCCACGATGTCACCACACACACACCCCACAAAGAACTGTTATGATTTAAATATAAGCCTTGGGGCTCCATAGCCACAAAAGGTATTTAAAGGGGGTCCACGATGAAGAAAAGTTGAGAACTATTGTTCAAGAGTTGTCTAACTTGCAAATATTGTGAGTTGGGAGAGCAATGGCAACCACCGTACTATCTTCAAAAATGAAAAGGGCCCAGCAAAATTTGTCATTCATATTTTGAAAAAAAATATGTATTGACAAGATAGAACTGGCCAAATTTCTATATTAAAGGGAACATTTTGGAAAAGTTCACAAATAGTTTAAAGAAACAAAGAAAGAGATTATTCATAAACCTCTTGGGGAAAAGCAGGGTGATCAGCAGAAAAGGTGGATTTCTCAAGAAGAAAGTTGCCAGGTTAATCTTCTCCCAGGAACACCAGATTGGAAACTTGACCATATGAGCTAATTTTTTGAAACTCCACATCAAGAGAATTTGCAAGTCTAAAAGTACAAACCTTTCTGAATGTCTTACTCTGCCAGTGATGGAACTGGGGGCTCCCCCACCTTATCTGATCATTCCCAAGGCAGCATCTCCTCCACCTGTCCCCCAAGGTCATTTATTGACCTTTATTTCAATCCAGCCTTTATTATTTTTACAAATAAACCAAGTCAGTGAACCAGTGGTGGGTTCCTCCCGGATCGCACCGGATCGCGCGCGCTCCCTTTCAGCGCTCCACCTGGCTCTCGCGCTCCCTTCCGGCGCTGAAACCGGAAGTACAGTTTTGCCCGGCCCTGGCGAAGCAACGACGCCTGTCTACGCTCCACCAGCTCGGCTGGGAACGGAGATGTTTCCTCAGTGGAGCGGAGCGCCTGAAAAGTCTTTTCAGGCACTCCGCTCCGCTGAGGAAACATCTCCGTTCCCAGCCGAGCTGGTGGAGCGCAGGCAGGCGTAGTTGCTTCGCCAGGGGCGGGGCAAGACTGTACTTCCGGTTTCAGCGCCGGAAGGGAGCGCGAGAGCCAGGTGTAGCGCTGAAAGGGAGCGCGCAAGCCAGGTGGAGCGCTGAAAGGGAGCGCGCAAGCCAGGTGGAGCGCTGAAAGGGAGCGCGCGCGATCCGGTGCGATCCAGCAGGAACCCACCACTGCAGTGAACATATCCAACACACCTTCCTCCTGTTTCCCCACAGCAACCCTGTGAGGTGGGTTGGGTTGAGGCAGAAAGACCAACCAAAGTCTCCCAGCTGGCTTTAATAGCTAACGTGGGACTTGAACTCACAATCTCCCGCTTTCTAGCCTGGGCCATATCGTATTTTCACATATCACCCCAGTTCCTTAATAGATTGTGTGAACGCTGCTGATATAAATGGATTTCAACGGAGTATTTAACAACTTACATCTTTATAATTGAGTGAATTAATTAAGATAATTAGTTTCCATGTCCCTTATAAAACAAAAGTTTATCTATTCTTCTATATTGTCATTAATACAGGAAGGGTTTTAATAAAATATGACTTTGTAATGCAACAATTATAACAAAGGTACTTTGATGTCATTTTAAAAATATCAGCTTCCAGAACAATATTTATGATTTCTTAATAGGCAGAGGCACATAAGTAAATACCAGTATAAAATTTATGCTTTGTCGGTCTGTCTGTCTGTCTGCCTGGCACCATGTTTAGAGAAGACGTTGCAGAAAATCTGGCATAGGAAGGGCAATGAAGTGCAAACAAAGTTGCTGCCTTTAGCCTTGAAGACAAAAGGACGAGAACAGCCACATTGGGCTGAGGGAGCTGAACATCAGCTGGGACCATCTTTTCATAGGATCATGGAAAGGGTTAGAAGGACCTTGGAGAGCTTCTAATCCAACCCGTTACTCAAGGCAGGAGATTGATACCATATGAGCCAAATGGTTGTCCAGACTATTTTTGAAAGCCTCCAGTGATGGAGAACCACAACCTCAGGAGGCAATCTATTCCATTGATTAATTGTCAGAAATTTCCTTCTTACTTCTAAGTTGGATCATGCTTTCACTCGTTACTTTCTGTCCTTCCCTCTTATGCCTCGGAGAATCCCTCTTCTTTATGAAAACCCTTCCAAGTATTGGAAGACAGCTATAACAGAATAACAGAGTTGGAAGGGATCTTGGAGGCCTTCTAGTCCAACCCCCTATGCAAGCAAGAGACCCTACCATTCCGTGGCAAGCTGTTCCACTGGTTAATTGTTCTGTTAGGAAATTTCTCCTTAGTTTCAGGTTGCTTCTCTCTTTCTTTAGTTTCCATCCATTGCTTCTCAACTTGCCTTGTGGTGCTTTGGAAAATAGTTTGAGCCCATTGTTGTAGGAGTCCCTCAAATATTGGAACGCTTCTATCCTGTCTCCCTTAGTCCTTCTACCCAAATCTCATTCTCCTGGTAAGCCCTGTGAAGAGGGGCGGGGTCATCTCCTGAGTTGTCAGGTTGCCCTGGGCTGATCTGGCCTCCTCTCCATTCTCCATGCTTGGGGATGGGGGGAGGGGGAGGTAATTGCTCCTTTGCTCCACTCCCTGCCTTCTCCTCCCCCCTCGCCTGGTCATCCTGTGCCCCCTCTCCCTCACTGAGGGACCCAGGCCTTCCTCATCCTGCTCCTCAGGCCATTCCTCCATCGGCCCTAGCTCCGTCTCGTCCTCCTCCTTGGACTTGGGCTCCGATGGGTCCATGACACAAGCTGTCCTCAGTCAGGAAAGCTTTAAGTGGGATTCCTGCAGGGAGGAGGCCCCTGGGCATCGTTCAAAGTTTTACGGGTAAAATCCCATGATGCTCATTCTTAACTCCTACCTACAGCAATCTATTGAAAAAATGTATACATAATTTTAAAATGACTCATGTTTAATGTTGAAGTTAATCCATCATAGTGCCTTTTCTTTCAAACATTGTGCCCGAAATGATTACTCACATTTTGTATCATAGGGAAGTTGAGGTGGTTCCCCTCTGGATCCCTTCTCCAAAGGAACTAGGCTGATGGATCCTTGTCGATACCCCTTACCTGCCACGGCTGCAGCCTTGGAGCCCCCAACCTCTCTTCACCCTCCTTCCTTCTTCTCCTGGATCGGGAGGAATAGGCGGCATTCAAGGCCTGAGCCAGAGTCTTAACGACATTAGAAAAAGGCTCTTTGCTTGTGGTCTGAACACCTATATACACCCCTCCGACATAGAGCGGCTCCTTCTGGGTGCATCTTCTGCGGCCTTTGACAGAGCAGACGTGCTTTGAAAAGGAACAGCGAAAATACTCATCATGGAACTGGCGATCCACAAGGACACTGGGTTCAAAGCCCTCATCTTTAGCTCCGTTTTTCAACTGGGGAGGAAAGCTCCAAAGACTATGGACATACTTATAAAATTTGTGACTTCTCATGATCAAAACACCCAAGGCTGACAAGATCCAGACTTTCCCTTCAATGGGTCCTGGCAAGCGCATAAATGTTACATGGAAATGACGGATTCTGTCCAAAAGGGGACTATTTTCTATAAAGTGGACAAAGACGTTGACTTGTCTCCACTTGGAGATGGCACCCCTGAGGGATGTTCTTCGTCCAGTTGTTGAGAATCGTTGTGACATAACAACACAAATTCCATTCCGGACAAGAACAGGACTAAAGGTCCTCATGAAATTTTCTCCATTTTGTGTGTCTGAAGCAAAGAGGCCAATCAGGGTCCATCTGAAATGGAGCAGCAGTTGGACAATTGCTGGGTATTGGAATCCTTCTTTTGGGAACATCCGATAGAAAAAAGGGAATTGACTTTTATCTCTTAGAGCCTCTGAAGCAATTCCATACAGAATCTGAAAGTTCAATAGTGATTTATATTGGAGGTCAATTTAAGACCAAAATATTAGCTTTTAAAAAATCCAACCTAGGCGACACGTACATATTAGAGTAATTTATTGTTGATGAGCCATTAGGCCTTATCAAAGTAACAATTATTAATCACAGAACATTATTAGGTTCATGTATTAAAAACAGACTGCAAGAAAAAATTAAGGGAAAAAAGAATGAAATAAAGAATGTAAATCATTTCTGTATCACCCTGAGGTTTATTACAATCAAACCCACCTATTCAGCTGAACTGTTTTCTCAAATAAGGGCCATATTAAAACAATTTTTAAATTCTGACTCCACAGGAAATCTGCTATTTTAATATATGACCCCAATAGGTTATTTGTCTAATATGCAAGATGCTGATTTCTCTCTTTCTTGGACAGTTGACATTCCAGTAATATATGTATTACATCTTTCATCCCGAATTGCCACAAATAAAATTCCATTGATTACAAGGGATTTGATTAAATCTTTTGCATTGAACTGCTGCTGAAATATTGGTCAAATAAATACCACCCTAATGTTTTTGCATTTCTGTGTCTCAATACTAGGCAATTCGGAAGTATTTTGATAGCTGCTCATCCGTCTCAATTTGCCAATCTTAGTAAGGATGGCTATATAGTTTTCTGCCTGGTATCCAAAATGCTTGTGGTGCCATTTTTATAGCTTGTTCCTAATACAAATTGTCAGTTGTACAAACCAAGATGTCTTTAATTGAAATGTCAGTTCCAATGCTGAGAATTTTGGGAGTCTGTCAAGTTCCATAGATTAATTGTACTATAATAACTATATACTTAGACAAAGGACAAATTGTATAAATTCCCAATTCAGCTCTGAGGGCAGCAGATGTAGTCCTTTTATCCACCCTCAGGATTCTCCTTAAATGCTGTGATTGTGATTGTTCTAGTAGTGATATAGTAATTTGGTACCAAAACTCAGTTTGGGGCTAATTTTGGAATTAGATACTTTAATAAAGGGCAAGAAAAATGGATAGCCATTTTTTTTTAAAAAAGCAATAAGTTCAGTTGTGCCCTTTCTCTAAGCAAGCTGCATTGATGATGATGAGGGATCCAAAAGGGATCCAAGATTCCATCTCAGAGGAAACTAACTCAGGTAAAGAAATGGGTTAGTTGCTCTATTGGTTCACCATCAAATAGTCATCTATGGCTATGATGTCATTTTCCATAGCCCATACATTTTGAATTTGATTTATTAATAATCAATAATCAATTATTGTGAAAGTAGGGTCTAAGTCTTCTTAACAGCCTACATCACGCAACATGAGTAGGATAATATCATATTATCAGCATAAACCAGGGTGTTTCAATATGGTATTTAGCACAATAGATAGGTGTACTTCAGGTTCCTTTATTAGTACAGATAAATCATTCATATCTAGACTGAATAACAACAGTTCCTATATGCACCATTGCCATATTCCTTTGGTAAGTCTAGGGTAAAACATAATTGAAAAGTTCACAAAAATGGGGGGAAAAGCAGCTCTTGAAGTCCGGGAGAAGATATGGTTGGATCTATTGCTCATCCATCACCACCTCGCTCACTTTACCAGAGAGAGAACAACACACACAAACCTGTGGGACTTTGTAGCTTCCTGCTAACGTGGACATCTGGATGGAGATGTCCCCTTTAGCTCCATCAATCAGAGCCAGAAGGTTCTCCTTCCTTCCACAGCTGTAGTTGGGGATATTGGCTTCTCCAGTGGAGAGAATGTCCAGCAAGGCATCTGAAGTGCCAAGTATATTATAGTAGTTGTCAAGGATATTATAGCCAAGTGTGAGATTGTGCAGGAGCTGTTGATTTTTGTTGATTTCTTGAATATCAAAAATATAGAATAGTATTCCTGTATTCAGATGACGTAAACTAATATAAAAATGCTCATGTTAGTATCTATAGTCTACCTGTAGTCGACAATGACTAGCGGAGTAAAATCCACAGGGACTCCTTTACCTTTGCATGCTAATATCAGCATCATCCAACAATATCAACATTATTTTTCTATTTAGTCCTCTCTATCCCCACAAGCCTACTGAGTCTTAAGGCAAAGCCAGAGGAAAATTATGGTTACTCATCACCATTTAATATGTGTCAGCATTGAGTAGATGGGTTCAACCATAATATGTAGCAATACTAATTTTCCAAAGCTTATTAAAGACCAAGAAGCTTTTGTAAAGCTTATGGAAATGAGCTGGAGAAAAGGAACTGCAACAATCACAATTACCTTAAACAAAAGTCAGTACTGAAGTCAGGAAGTCAGAATAGAACAGGGAGAGGAAAATAGCATGGATTTGTCTAAGGGTTTTTTTCTGCCCCATCTTTGGATCTGAGTCCCTTTCACAAAATGAGACAAAAGAGGGAAGCCATGGAAATCAAAACAATTCAAGAAATTAGTCAGGTCCTGCAATACAGGAGTAAGAGGAAGAAGGAGAGAGCTGCAACGGGAGGGACTGTATCTCTGTTCCTGTGAGTTTTGTCTTGGTGGCTTGCTGCCACGGAACCTCTTGTCTGTTTGTGTAATAAACCTTGTTCCCTTGTACTGTTCCGGAGTGTGTATGCTGTGTGGGCAATGGAGGAAGGGGGGTCAGAACAGGTTCTGCAATACAAGAATAAGAGGAAGAAGGAGAGAGCTGCAACGGGAGGGACTGTATCTCTACCACAATGAATGACTTACGATGATGCAGACTTAATAGAAGGAGGCATGTTGAAAGGCAACATTTTATGTGATATTGTTGACGCAGTGCTGATTATAGCAATGAGATGGTCTCCTGGCCTGTAATAGCTCCATGGTTTCTTTTCGTCTTGGTGCTCGAAATGCAGTGGGCATCTCCTTCGAAGCTTCCCAGAGATTGGCTGGGACAGCAACAGCATCAGAACCAGAAGCAGGAGGTCCATGTAATTCATGTAGCCTGGCCTAAGTAACCCTCTGCCTGTTTCTAAAGAGGAGTGGGAAGAATTCAAAGCATCCTCACAAAATGGAAAAGTCAATAATTTTCTAGCACAAACAGAGAAACACGCAGCTTCCTCTGCAAAGGAGAGAAAGGTACATTCAAGAGCAGAGCCCCTGCCTGTCCCAACACTTGAGGCACACAAAGTGTGACCTGAGGCCTTTATCCTTTTCTGATGCAAGATCCCTTCCCTGTTGCTTCAGTCTGATGTTTACATCAAAGGAAAAGAGACAAAGGCCACAATGTTGATAATTACAGTGAGGAGCGACTTTTCCTCTGGGCATCCTGAAGTCCTTTGCCAGCACCATAAGCGGAAAAGAAGCTGGAGAAAAGAGTGTTAGTGACAAGAAACAGATACATCTCTGGGGGAAACTTACCTGCATTGGTTGCCTTGTCTGGACATGTCCAGAAAGTGATTCTGTAGGAAGATAGTTCAACACCCAGAAAACTGACTCTTCTCTCCAGGGGTCACTCAGAGCCATGGAGTTTGGGGCAACTCTAGATTGGTGACATTTAACTCTGGAGCTGCCTATCTTGTAACAGCTAGGAAGCCATCGCTACTTTTCAACCTGCCTAATGTTCAAACTAATAGGGACACGGTGGCTCAGTGGCTAAGACGCTGAGAATGTCAATCAGAAAGATCGGCAGTTCGGCGGTTTGAATCCCTAGCACTGCGTAACGGAGTGAGCTCCTGTTGCTTGTCCCAGCTTCTGCCAACCTAACATGTAAAAGTGCAAGTAGAAAAATGGGGACCACTTTTGGTGGGAAGGTAACAGCGTTCCGTGTGCCTTCGGTGTTCAGTAATGCCAGCCACATGACCACGGAGATGTCTTCAGACAGCGCTGGCTCTTCAGCTTTGAAACGGAGATGAGTACTGCCCCTTAGAGTCGGGAACGACTAGCCCATATGTGCAAGGGGAACCTTTATCTTTACCTTTAATGTTCATACCTGTGTTGGAAGAAATGTCCTTCGGGGCTCAGTTCCAAATGGGGAAAAAGACACTGGAAACATGGAGACTGCTTGGAAGGGTGATTTAATGGTGGACAGGACAACATGGCTTGAGCTCCTGAACAGAAAAGGGGGATCACATGCTTCCAGATGTTGAGTGAAGAAGAAAAGAGAGCGATATCCTGAAAGTTCCTGGTTTTATGCCCTCTCTGGCCTTTGATCTTCATCTTGTATTCTGATTGGTTGTCAGACTCCTATGGGGCCATGCAGGGCCAACCCTCTAGGCTGTGTTTTGAGTCCAAGTTTGGTTGAGCATTGCTTCTTCCCAGGTGCCCTGTGAACGAGATGGGTAAAGGGCTAGTACTATCATGCCTTAATCCCATCACCCTGGAGCTGAAAGGGGGAGACCTTTGTTATGTAGAATAGACGGGCTCTGGCATTTTAATTGCCCATTGACAAAGGTGGGGGCTATTAAGAGTGAGTCTGTTTCCTGCCTTTCTTGCCTGGATTTCTGATCCAGGAAAATGTAATATTTTGCTTTTTCAATATTTCCCAGGATATTTCATTTTTCTAGGGGGGAGGGATTAATTTCCTACACCTGTTTGGGATTTTCTGCAGGACATGGGCAGGCTGAGCCTGAAGGCTTAAAAGAGACCTAAGCCCAGCCACCCTTGAGCTCCATTGACTCTTGTCTAGTGCCAATTTGGCTTGACCATAGTAGATCAGATTCTTCTTTACAGGTAGCAGGTAGCAAACTTTTAGTGCTTTGAGCTGTACTGCTGTTCCTCTTTACTAGCACCTGAGCTTTTCTCTTGAATTAAATCTTCTTATACTAATTTTACATTGGAGCTGATTGTAAAATTATTTGTGCCATTTCCCATCTGCTCTAAAAATATTTCATTTTTGGATGACAGCTTATTAAGTAGCAGGAAAGTGACAGAATTTGGATCGTATTATTGGGTAAACAGGAAGAAAGTTACAGAAGTGGGTGAAGAGCAAATAGGATGATAAAAAAAAAGTCCATGAGAGAAATCTCCAGAAGCCAAAAGAACAGCAAGTGATGGTAGAGTTGGTCAGAAAATATCATAACCTGTCTGCATTTGGTATTTTCCAGATACTCCTCAGAAACCCTCTGGAATGACCTCCCCCCCCCCCCCGACATTAGAACCACCACTGACTTCTGCTCCTTCCGACAAAAATTGAAGACCCACCTGTTCCGATTAGCAGGCCTGGCATAATTATAACTGTTACCTCCTGGCAGACATATTTTTAACTGGTATTTTAAGGGAATTGCTTTTAAATTTAATTTATGTGATATTTTTAGGGGTTTTAAAATTATATTTATATATACTTTACTCAGCTGTACAGTTCTTTTTAACCTTCTTTTTAACCTCCTCCATATTTACCTATTTACCTATCAACCTATTTAACAATTTTAATTGTTTAATTGTTCAACTATTTAATTATAGTTATGATGTATTTCTTGTATGGACTGTACAACCCCCGAGTCCCTTTTGGGAGAGGGGGCGGTCTAGAAGCGCAGTAAATAAATAAATAAATAAACTAGAGGGGGAGAGCCGACTGTCAACTTGGAACTGAACCTGGCCACAGCTATCTCTCTGTTCCCCAGTTGCCACACGGGGGTGGGGGTAGAGGGGAAGGAGGTTGGAATGCATTCCTAGACACAACAAAGACCTTTCTCCTGAGAACCAAGGTCGTCTCTACTGGCAACTGATAAGGTTGGGAAAGAAACACCTGAAGAGTCTGCCAATTAACCCAATTGGCCAACGTGGCCTGTGACAAAAGGGGTTGGGGTTATTTCCTAGTTTAATTATACCGAAACCATGGGAAAGATTTAGATTTGGTTTTCCATTGAAGCTGTTTTCCATTGAATGGTTTTCCATTGAAGCTTCTTTAATGTCCTCATTAAAGAAGACCTTTGAGAAGGAGCCAAGTCTCAGAGTTCTGATTTGCTTCATTAGTTGGAGCCTTGACATTAGGCTGATGTAACATTATTAGCGATTCAGCTAATGTTATTAGCTGAAAGTAATATCCCCCTCCCATCCAAAAAAGCTAAAAGAGAGAAAGAAATTAATGAATTACATCTTATTCCCTTTTAATCCTGCACATGCAAATCTAGGAGCACGTCTCAGGGAAAGGAATAGGATTTTTCAAAGATATGTATAAGAGAAGCATTTTAACACACACTTCAGCTGCCAGCTGGGGAAGGTCTTCTCCATCTGGGCCTCCAAGGCAGGGCTGCTGGGCTGCATCTTCCTCCCCAAATGTTACAGGATTTTACTAAGACTGGACCTGGACACGATGGGAAATCTAATAATCAAAGTGAAATAGAAAACCTAAAGCCTCTGGATTTTTATTCAGGAAAACAATTTAATATAATTAATGGGTTTCAAGGAATCTAAAGATATTCTATAGTTTGAGGTGATATACTGGTAGTCCTCGACTTACGACCACAATTAAGCTCAAAATTTCTATTGTAAAGTGAGATATTTGTCAAGTGAGTTTTGCCCCATTTTACGACCTTTCTTGCCACAGTTGTCAAGTGAATCCTTGCAATTAAGTTAATAATCTGGTTGCTAAGTAAGGAAATCTGGCTTTCCCATTGTTTTCGCCTGTCAGAAGTTCACAAAAGTTGATCACATGACCTTGGGACACAGCAATGGTCATAAGTATGAACCAGCTGCCAAGCATATGCATTTTGATTACAAGACTGTCATAAAGAGGACCCAATTGCCCAATATCTAAATTTTGATCACGTGACCATGGGGATGTTGCGATGGTCGTAAGTGTGAAAAATGGTCATAAGTCACTTTTTTCAGTGACATTTTAGCTTTGAATGGTCACTAAATGAACTGTTGTAAGTGGAGGACTACCTGCACTGTTTCTGTCTATTTTCTGATGCCTTCATTGAAGGTCCCAAAGAGGAAGAGGTGGAAAAGTGGAGACGCAAGGCAAGGCTTCCACAGGAGAAACCTCCCCAAGGGCTGCTGACCCTCCTCTTTTCTTCAGTTTACTTTTTGTGATCTTTCCATCCACACTTCAAATTCCGTCCTTTGCATTTGCACCAAGAGTTCACGGAGTGTCTGTGCATGTGCAGAGTGCAAAGCCTGCAACTTTCAGCCACCAGGAATCACGAATCCTCAAACAGGACGAGAGGTTTACCGAGTGAGATGCTGCACCAAGAGAACTGAGAGGAGCCTTGGGATCCAGAGCAGGGGTGGGCTGCTGCCGGTGTTACTGCCAGTTCTCTTCGCATTCGCTTTGTGTGTGCACAGCGTGCGTTGCTTGCACATGCCCAGTTGCCTGTAAATTGTTCTGTGCATGCGCAGAACATTATAAAAAGACTAAAGAAACATGCCGGCAACAGCATGGGTGACTGGGGAACCGGTTCAGGGACGTGGCCAGCCTGCCACCCCTACCGGTTTGGTAACCCAGTCCCAATTTCCACTACCGGTATGCCCGAACTGGTGCGAACCGATAGCAACCCACCTCTGATTCAGATGCCTCAGAGGAGAGAGAGAAGATCCAGAAAAAGAGGCCATCGCACAAAAAGTGTCGCCCATGCTGGTCACACACAAACCCAACAACACACTCAGCCCAGAAGGAGCAACGCCTCTTGAAAGGCCTGAAACAAGATCAGGACATTATTATTTCACTGTCAGGCAAAGGCCTCTCAACGGTGGTGATGAACCCCTCGGATCCTGAACCTAAGACCTTCGCCCTCCTCAAGGATCCCTCTGCATGCAGACCAGCAAAAGCACCAGAGATGGGAATGACAGTTTCACAACTACACGCTTCTCTCACACAACTCAAACCAAAGAAGTGAATAAATGGAAAAGGAGTGTTGGACAATGAGAGCCGCAGTGAAATTTCATGGACTCCCCAAGATACACAAAATACACAAAATAGGAGCCCCCTTCAGACCTATTTAGCACTGTGAGACACCCCTCCCTACAACCTGGTTAAATGACTGACACAACACGTAAGCTTCTGACCCCCCTCCCCTCGAACAGCACAGTCACATCATCCACACCAGTTGTGAGAAAACTACAAGGCTTCAGTGTGGCTCCTGGTGAGATCATGGTCATCCTTGATGTAGTGCCTCTATTTCCATTCCTCCCTCCCCATCCACCATGCAAAGGAACAGATGGAAAAGGAGAAGAAGAGGACAACACAGATCAGAACAATACAAATCAGGACACAAATCAGGAAGCTGCTCCAGTGTTGCCAACATCCCTTCTTCACTTTCAAAAGGGAAATGTAGGAGCAAATAAAAGGGGCGCCCTTGGGACCCCCAATATCAGGAGTCATTGCAGAAACTGTCCTGTGTGAACTAGAACACTGTGTATTTCAAAACCACACCTAAATATTGGTGCCACTACACGGATGACCTGTGTGTCATCATCAAAAGAAATGCACTGAAAGGCTTCCATACCCCACTGAACTCCATCTTCCCACACAGACAATTCGCAATGGAGGAAGAAACAGCCAGACAATTGCCACTTTTAGATGTCCTTCTCCAGTGGCAGGAAGATGGAAGCCTAGAAACCATGGTTTATTGCAAGGCCACCAACACTCTAGGCATTCTTAGTTTCAACAGGAGCCACCCACTGTCACACAAAAAGAGCTGTGTCACCCAATTGAGTTTGACACCCCTAGTTTAGAGCTTTGTAAGAACCAACCAAAATGGCTTCCAAACCAGGATCAGGATCTTGGGGTTATATGTAAGTCCAATTATGGTAATTGTGGACTGTTTCACTTCTGATGGTCGTACGAAATCATGGTTTGTACATTACAGAAAATTGGTTAGTAATGAATGATCTCTTCAGTTGTGTTTGTTCTTTTCAAAATGGAGGTAACATCTTCAGGCCATTCTGGGGGCTCTGGAGGGCCCACAGGGACCCCCATCTTCCTCAGAGTCATGGAGAGTCCCCTCCAGGGTGAGGTCGGTCACTTTTCCTCCCGGGCAATGCTAGATCCCCCTTGGAAGACACAGCCCTGCATGGCTTCTCATAAACCAGGTTAGTCTCTTACCAAGTATGGTGGGTAGGGGGCTCCCCAAGGTGCCCTCCTTCTTTCTGGCCATCTTGGGCCTTTTCTATAGGTCTGGGCTTTGCTTACCCATGAGTGCCCCAGGCATGGAAAGGGGCGGCAGTGGGACTTGGGCTCCTCCTTCCCAGGTCTCAGAAAATGAAAGTTGGAAGAGCATTTTGCATGTCTGCTTTCCATCTGCAACACGAAGCTCCTGAGATCCCCTTCCCCCCTCCCTCCCTCCCTTCCATGGGGAGAGGAGCTTCCTTTCTTTCTCCATCTCTTTTCACTTCATTTTCTCTAACTTCTTTCTCTATGTTTGTGTGTGATTTTTTTAACAATTCAAAGTTATGATAACTAGTTTTTCACTAGACTTGATTTTGTTCAATGCACTATTGCATCAGCCCTTTTGTGTGGTGCCCTTGAGCATTAGCTTTCAAAATAAAGTACATTTTGGCTCCAACTCAGGAGGGAGCTATTTCAGATCTGTGACATACTCAGGCATTAACTGCCCCCCCCCCCCCTTGGTTTTGTCTTTATGCAAACAAATGTCAGATTTATTTGTTTCTTCAACCACAGGTGCTGTGTATTCCCTCAGGGACCAGTTTCAAGGATGGAGACCCCAAATCTCTCAATTCTAGATGATGGCTTTAATTCTATCTCTGCCCCTGTTATTATGAATCACATGGGGATTATTTCCCTTTCATTTCCCTCCAAAGAATTTCCCAACAATCTTTGAGTCCAAGAACGAGTTGAATTATCCAGGGATTTTTTCTGAGAGCGAGAATTATGATAAAAGTTTCAGCTCTGCTCTTTGGCCGAATCCTCCAGGGGAGACTTTGGGCAGAGAAATATGGAGTTTTGGGAGAGGCAGGGTCTGTGCTCTTGAATGTCCATCTCTCTCCTTTCCAGATGAAGCTGAGTGTTTCTCTGTGTTTCAATCAGGAAAGCAACAGGATGATATTCCACCTTGTGAGAGTCCTTTGAATTCCTCTAATTATTCTTTAGAAACAGGAAAGGGATTGATTGATTCACCCCATGAACTATGGACCTCCTGCTTCTGCTTCTGATGCTGCTGGTGTCCCATCCAGTCTCTGGGAAACTGAGAATGAAATGCCCGCAGAGATTGGAGCACCAGAATGGAAAAAGACCACAGAGCTTTTACAGGCCAGGAGATCATCTCCTTGGTATAGTCATCAGTGGAGATGAAATATTGCATGTAAATATTGCATGCTTTTCAATGTGGCTCCTTCTGTTCAGTTTGTTTTCCATGATTCGTAAGTCATTCAGAGTAGTGGAGTTGCACTCCCTCCATTCTAACACTCTCCTTCTTTTCTGTTTTTTATTTTTTATTTATTCCTATATTGGGGAGATATGTCTAATTTCCTGAATGATTTTGATTTCCATGGATTCTCTCTTTTGTCTGATTTTGTGAAAGAGACTCAAAGATGTGTCTGAAAAAAGCTGAAAGGGCTGCAGATTGTTTTCCCTTCTCAGTTCAATCCTTAATTTATCCCTTGGATAATGAATTTTATTTAAAGTAGTGGTAGAATCAGTTGTAGTTGATGTACCTCAGCAAATTTCCATGTTTGTGTAACTGATCATTGCTTTGGATCAATGTTGGCTTAAGGCTCAGTAGGTGTCTGGAAGATTATATAATAAAAGAAGTATTTGTTGTTGCTGTTGATTATAATAATACTTTTTTTTTACAATAGGGATGTTTATGATTTTACATATGGCTTACGCTTCATTTTCGCCATTCAAATGGTCAACAAGAATTCCGAGCTCCTGCACAATCTCACACTGGGCTACAACATCCATGCTAACTATTTGAGCAGTTTCTGCACTTCAGATGTCTTGCTGGACATTCTCTCCACTGGAGAAGCCAATGTCCCCAACTATGGCTGTGGAAGGAAGGAGAACCTTCTGGCTCTTATTGATGGAGCTAGAAGGGACATCTCCATCCAGATGTCAACATTAGGAGGCACCTCAAAAGTCCCACAGGTTTGTGTGTCTTTTTGTCCATCTGGAAAAGTGAGTGGTGGGGGAACAATAGATGGAATCATGTCTTCTCCATGGAATTCAAGAGCTATTTTTCTCCATATTAGCAAAAATGTCAATATTTTACCACATTATGTTCATGAGTCGCAGTTGTGCAATGGTTAGAGTGCAGAACTGCAGGCTACTTCTGCTGATCACCAGCTGCCAGCAGATCAAATCTCACCAGGCTCAAGGCTGTCTCAGACTTCCACCCTTCCGAGGTTGGTAAAATGAGGACCCAGATTGTTGGGGGAAAGAGGCTGACTCTGTAAACTGCCTAGAGGGGGCTGTAAAGCACTATGAAGCAGTATGTAAGTGCTATTGTAAGGATCTACCTCTCCTTCTTTCCCAAGAAACTATAGACTCTTGAAACGTGATATTTCAAAAGGAACCTTTTATTGAGAAGAAGTGATAGGAGGACAGGTGAAGCAGACTCTAAATTCCCTCCCAAACTACACAGTTAGAAATAGGGCTTTAGAATCCCTCCAGTCCGAATGTGGATTAGCCAATCCACAGGTGTGAAGACGTTTCTTGTAAAGGCTGTCTTGAGAAACAGGTAAGGAGCTGTTCCCAGGATCTTCTTCCACTTTCAGCAAACTAAAACACTCCACATGGCCCTCCCTCCTTATTACATTTCAAAGAAGGTGAGAATACTGCAGAACGCTTAGAAGCCAGGAAAAAAGTTATAAATATACAGCTTAACCCCATATTTCCCCTCTCCCTCCATTTAAATGGCAATATCATGTTGGCGCCTCTATTGGCATCTTCATTTTCACATATAATATAATGCCAGCTATCCACTCGGATTGAAGTTGGCAATAATAGCTTTTTATCTCTCTAAAAATTGGAATAAAAAGGACTTTAGAAATTATAGACCAAATAAACTAGCAGATATTGTGGCTAAAATTTACGCCACAATCCTCTTAGTTAAACTTGAGAAAAATTCATTCCTTGCAGAAGAACCAGAAGGTTTTAGGTAGAGTTAAAAGCTATATAGATTTTATACGAAATAATGCATGTTAATAATCTGCTATTGGCAACAAATTTGTCTTGAAATATCTAATGTATAGCAGTGAGGTAAAACAAGGTTTGCATGGCATGTTTTCTAGATGTTAGTGCAGCATTTGACTCAATAAACAGAGAAATATGTTGGAGGAAATTGATTGCCCTCAAAATGGAGCTCAGACTGTTGCCCTGATCCAAGTCCTTGTTTGAGAGGGAAGTTTGGGCTCAATGGAGCCATGAGAAGAAGGATCTATGCTTACCAAGGGGGAGGGGAAAGGTGCATATTTGAACCCTTGACATTGAGTATAGATACGAATGACTTACTGGGACTGACGCAGGATCAAAAAAGAAATCATAAATTAATGTTATTTCATTATTAGACAAAAATTACTAAATTAGTGGACCAGTGAAATGCAGCGCACGTAGTATACAGTACTTGGATTTCAAAAAGGCTTTGATAAAATAAACCACAACCTCTTTCTCAGTTAAGCTGAAAATATGTGGGATAGACAGCATCACCCCCAGATGGACTCAGCCTGTGGTCCTCAGTGGAACTACATCTACACGGAGGGAAAAAAGCAGTGGGGGACCCCAAGGTTCTATTTTAGGCCCAGTCCTCTTCAACATCTTCATCAATGGTTTGGGTGAGGGGAGAAATGGGGAAATCATCAAATTTGAAAACACTAAAGTGGCAGGAATAGTCAACACCCCAGAAGATAGGCTCAAGATCCAGATGGATCTAGATGGACTTGAACCCTGGACCTATATAACAACATGAAACTCAATGTAGAGAAATTTAAGGTTTTACACTAAGGCTAGAAAAACCAAATGTACACTTACAGATTAGGTGAAACCTGGCTCAATAGCAGTAACTGTGAGAGGGATCTTGGAATATTAGTGGACAATCACTTAAATATGAGCCAGCAATGTGTGGCAGCAGCAAAAAAGCCAATTCCGTCCTAGGTTGCATTAACAGAGGGATAAAATCAAAATCATATGAAGTATTGGTACCGCTTTATAATGCCTTGGCAAGACAACACTTGGAATAGTGCATCCAGTTTTGGCCACCATGTTATAAAAAAGTTGTAAAGACTCTGGAAAGAGTGCAGAAAAGAGGAACTAAGACGATGAAGGGCCTGGAGACTAAAACATATGAGGAACAGTTGCAGGAATTGAGTATGTCTAGTCTAGGGAAAAGGACTAGGGGTGACGTAATAGCAATGTACCAATATTTGAGGGGCTGCCACAAAGAAGAGGAGGTCAATCTATTTTTCAAAGTACTAGAAAGCAAGACAAGAAACAATGGATGGAAACTAATCAAGGAGAGAACCAACCTAGGAATAAGAAATTTCCTAATGGTGAGGAATGGAATGTCTACCCTTCAGAAACTGTGGGTTTCACTGGAGGCTTTTAAGAAGAGACTGGATGGCTGCTTGTCTGGAATAGTGTAGACTGATACAGATTAACAGAGTTGGAAGGGACCTTGTAGGTCATCTAGTCCAAGCAGACCCTACGCCATTTCTGACAGATGACTGTCCAATCTCTTATTGAAAGCTTCCAGGGATGAAGCTCCCACAGTTTCTGAAGGCAACTTGTGTTCCTTTGGTTGTTCGGTCTCACTATCAGCAAATTTCTCCTTATTTCCACGTTGAATCTCTCCTTGTTCAGTTTCCATCCATTATTCCTTTCCAGCCTTCAGGTGCTTTGGAAAATAGCTTGACCCCCTCCTCTCTGTGGCAGCCACTCAAATATTGGAAAACTACTATCATGTCTCTCCTGGTCCTTTTCTTCACTAGACTAGCCAAGCCCAGTTCCTGCAACCATTCATCTTATGTTTTAGCCTCCAGTCCCCTCATCATCCTGGTTGCTCTTCTCTGCACTTTTTGGCTGCTGCTGCACACTTTTGACTCATATTTAATAGGTTCTCCACTAAGACTCCAGGATCCCTCTCACATTAAGCCTGGTTTCACCCAGTCTATATGTGTATAGGGTCTGCTGCTTGAGCAGGGGGTGGACTAGAAGACCTCCAAGATCCCTTCCAACTCTTTTATTTTGTTGTAAATTGTGTTTTAGGTACAAATTTCTAGCATGCTAAATTCATATTGGAACATGCTGATTTGCACTGATAATGTGATATTATCATACTTACACATTGGATTATATATCCTGTAAAGAAGACTTGGCTATTGGCATAAAATTTAATCTATGGAAACTAACAGACTCTGAAAATTGTGGCTGTTAGAACAGACAAAACTTCAATTAAAGACCAATCTTGGATTCTACTACAGACAAATTGTATGAGGAACTGAGGTCTCCCTGTTTCTTGTACAACTGGAGAAGAAGCTAAAAAGTTTCCTCCACAAAGAATCTTGGCCATAGAAGCAGAAAAGAATTGTAATAGGCCTTTTATTTCAATAGAATACTTCATTTGGCATTTGCACATGTTAACCTAATTGCAATAAATTGTAGGGGTGATACAGTAATATGATTTACATTTTTATAGTTTTTTAATTTTTTTATTTTCCACTTTTATTATACAATCTTACTAATATTCTGTCTTTAATATTTTAAACAATGTCTAATTAACAAACTATTCTAATACATTCATGAGAACCAGGTTGGATTTATTAAAATGTTATATTCTGGATTTGATCTGACCCCAAATATAACAGAAAAAACACATTTTTCAGGTCAATCATGAAATAGCTGAAGAGGCTCTGAGTGATAAAAGGAAATTCCCCTTTTTCCACCGAATGGAGCCCAAACAAGGGTTCCAATACCCAGCAATTGTCCAGCTGCTCCTCCACTTCAGATGGACCCTGATTGGCCTCTTTGCTTCAGACACAGAGAAGGGAGAGAATTTCATGAGGACTTTTACTCCTATGCTTGTCAGGAGTGGAATTTGTGTGGTTATATCACAACTGTTCTCAAAGACTGGATATACAGCAGCCCTCAGGGATTCCCTCTCTAAGTGGAGACAAGTCAACGTCTTTGTTCATTTTGTAGAATATGATTCCATTTGGGACAGAATTCTTCCTTTCCATTTAGCACTTATGCGTTTGCCAGGACCCATTGAGGGGAAAGTCTGGATCCTCACAAATTTTGAAGGGTATGAAATGAACAAGCGCAGACTTCTCAAATACATCTATAGTATTTCGAACTTTAGTTATCTGGAAAAAGAAAGTGCAATGGATGAGGCCATTGAACCCGTTTTCTTTGTGGAAGAAAAGTTTCAAGATCATTATTTCCGCTGTTCTCTTTCAAAGAATGTCTTTTCTGTCAAAGGCCGCAGAAGATGCACCCAGAAAATGTCACTGGAGACCCAGGAGAAAAGGAACAGAAAACAGATCATAAATCACTACCAACCTTACAGTCTCATAAAGACTCTGGCCCATGCCATGAATGCTGCCTATTCTTCCAGAACGAGGAGGAGAACTAAGGAAGGTAAAAAGATGTTGGGATCTCCAAGGCTGCAGCCGTGGCAGGTATGGGGGTCCTGATATGGATCCATTAATCTTAGATCCTTTGGAGAAGGAATCCAGAGGAGAAGGAGGGGAAGCATCTCAACAGATCTGGCCAATTTAGTTAATCAGGGAATCATGGTTCCAAAGAGTAGATTCCATCGCATTTTTATATTAAACACTGCTAATTTGAAAATGCTGTATTCTTTTTAAAATGATTTCCCATATGTAAGGGACGTGGTGGCTCAGTGACTAAGACACTGAGCTTGTCAATCAGAAAGGTCAGCAGTTCAGCGATTTGAATCCCTAGCACCGCGTAACAGAGTGAGCTCCCGTTACTTGCCCCAGCTTCTGCCAATCTAGCAGTTCGAAAGCACGTAAAAAATGCAAGTAGAAAAATAGGGACCACCTTTGGTGGGAAGGTAACAGCGCTCTGTGCGCCTTTGGCATTTAGTCATGCTGGCCACATGACCACAGAGACGTCTTGAGACAGCACTGGCTCCTCGGCTTAGAAACAGAGATGAGCCTAGATGAACCTAGAATTGGGAACAACTAACACATATGTGCGAGGGGAACTTTTACCTTAATTCAACTCGGTAAGATCAGGGACCTGTAATCGTGATTACCTTGGCAGGGACCCAGGCCGCTGTATAATTTTGGGCATATACTAGGTCCCCACTGTTAAATGGTCGAAGCTGTGGCTGTCTCTGTATTATAACTTGGGTGTAGTCTGTCTAATTGTGATCTGAGTTTGCAGCCCATCAGCAATTCTGCTGGGCTGCGGTTTGTAGTTGCGCTAGGGGTGATATGTTGTACTAGCAGGTATTTGTCAAGTTTGGTCCCATTTTAGCTAGAACCTCTTTGGTTAACGGCACCATCTGTTCTGCTTGACCATTTGTAGCCCAATGGAACAGCGCTGACAAGATATGTTGGATTCCTTCTTCAGCCAAAAAGGTTTCAAATTGTTTGGCGTGAATTGGGGTCCATTATTGGAAACTGGTACATCCGGTAGGCCATGTATGGTGAACAATTGTTGTGGTACCCAGAAAACTCCCTCGGCCATTGTAGAGGACATGCTAATCACTTCAAGCAATTTGGAATATATGTCCACCATTACTAAAAATGTGTGCCCTGAACAGATCCTGCAAAATCAATGTATACCAGGGATGAGTTGCAAAAAAAAATAATACTGCCAGTTTGGTGGGTGTGGCTAGATGGGGGGCATGTGACTGAGTGGGCATGAACAACTTGATATCACTCATGCACACTCAGTCACATGACCCTCCTTCCTCCACCAAGCCATTGCCACCAAAAGGGTGGCAAAAATTTTTGAGGGGGGGGGCACAAGCAGAGAACCTGGCCCCCATTCCCTCAGTCTCCACATCACTGCCCACCACCAATTCGACTGCATGCAGCTCCAGACGAGCTGCGGCAGAGTGGGCTGAGGAGAGTGCCATAAGCCAGGTCAATCAATGCAACGTGCTGCTGCAGGACTCCGCCTTGAGCGGCTCCCACCTGTGGTTGGCGGCTGAAGCAGTCCGGGTGCAGTGAGCGCTGCAGGGCCAGGAAGCATTGCCAGAGCTGGGACAGGTCCAGGGAGAAGCCACGCGGGCAGCCCAGCACCTTGAAGAGGTCTGCATGGGGCTCCGGCAGCTGCAAAGCATAGCATGAAAGGCGGAAGCCCCCGAACCCAGCGGGACAATGCAGCTGCTGCAGCAGCAGCACCCGGCCACCTGGGATCGGGTTTGCCATGGGGCCCTCGAGTACAACATCTGCCGCTACATCCGCTCTGGCAGCTGGGTGCCCCGTCCCTGCCCCTCTCCATGCAGTAGGGGCTCTTCACTGTCCTGCTCGGGAGACAGAGCCCGGGGAGAAAGGAAACAGCGGTTCAGGCAGTCCCGCTCTGTATCCCCGCCAACTAGGGAACACACGAGCATCAACTGAATGGATTAGCAATTGTTGGCAGCCAAACAACTACTTTTGTATTAACACTCCTGGCTAAAGTAACATTGCCATGCATTAATAAATGATACCTAATTTTGAGGCAGTGGGGAGGTTGCCACTCGATTCTAAGATATGGGAAGAATGCATAGATATTTTAGCCCTGTAACATTTTGCAATCCACCAACCCCTTTCTCTGAGAAGTCCATTAAAATGTAGGATGTGCATCATCATCATCATCATCATTGACATTGATATTATTGGGCTTTTAAAATTGTTGATCAAATTAAGAAAGAAGCCAAGTGGGGCTGAGGGAGGCGCCGCCGCAACTGACGACCCTTTGCTCTGGATTTTGTGGTTTTTTCAGGATGTTCTTTTTAAAAAAGCCTCTCCAGACAAGCTTGAAAACTTCCAAGGTTGCTTCTGGAGGGGGCAGGAAAATGGGCAGCATCCTCCCCCATCCCCCGTTCCTAGGCACCTCCAGCCTTGGAGCCTGCAGCAAGTCCCGCCCCTTGCACAGTAAAGGCAATTAACAACTTCTCGCACTCAGAGGGCTGACAGTTGCTCCAAGGCTTACAGGCACCCAGAAGGGGGGGGGGGGGAATGCTGCCCATCTGCCTCCTCCCAAAGCAACCTTGAAGGTGTTCAAGCTCGTCTGGAGAGGTGTTTTTTTAAAAGAAAAAGCCGAAAAAGCCGCAAGATCCGGAGCTGCCAGTCTCCGGTAAGATGCGCATCTCGTGGCCTCGCTTGCTCAGAGACCTCCTACCCTCCCGCTCACCCAGCCGCCCCAACATCCCCCTGCTTGGGCGCAGCCACTCAGTGGTTCTTTCTTCTTCTGTTTCCAAACTAAGCCCCGGTGGGTTGATTGGTTGGTTGAAATGCAGTTGGATCCTAATGCTCCATCACTGGAGGCTTTTAAAAGGGAGAACTTTTTGGCTACCAACTGGCAAAGAAAGCTCTCAGCCATGACCGGCGCTGCTCCTGCTTCCGCTAGCTGGGCAGGCAAAGGGAGCGGGTGGCGGCTGCAGCCTCAGTCTGGTGGGAGCTGCGGGCCTGGTCTGGGGAGTTGGGGAGCGCCTCTCCCGGGCGGCTGCTGCGACATCTGTGGGAGGAATTCCCCTTCTCACCTCTGACAGGCCTTCCTTGCGGTTGTAGCCATAGCATGCCGCTCCTGCTGGCACGCTAAGCCGGGCCACAGGAACAGGCGGGTCTCATCCCACATGTTGCACCCCCCTCCCAGCCTTTGCCCATGCCTCCATGCCATTTTTGGGTGTGCAACACACGGGAGATTTGAGCTGCAGTTTACTCATGAGCAACATTGGCTGGGAGAGGCAGGGAGAAAGGCCAATAGTACTCACAAGTACACTGAGGCTCCTAAGTGGGATCAAGCCAGGGGTGGGATCCAGCTGCCGCTACTGCTGGTTGCTCTGCGCATACGCTGAAGACAAAAACAATATGGTGGCACCATAAGAGGCACTGAGAGAACTGGTTCAAGGGCATGGTAGGCCTGGGTCGCTGCTGGTTCCAGCAACCCAGGCTGCCAAGTTCCTACCAGTTCGGCGAAACCAGTCCATACTGGTAGGAACTCACCTCTGACATGTTCCCTAGACCATGGTGACTTAGGGGCCTCCCATTCGTGAGGAGACGCAACAGGGGAGGGGGGGTTCTGGTCTGGATTCCTGACATGGTATACATGTAACGACCCATTCTATTATGTCCTTGACCATGCTTGGCCACCAGACGTGACTCCTGGCTAATGCTGGAAGCGACTAGCACGCATATGCGGGGCAACCTTTACCTTTATGTGTGGGTTTGTGATTAGCTTCACTTTTGTTCCATCCCCACTGCACATGGGTCCATGTGCAGCTCAACAGGCAGCTAAATCCCCCTATGTGGATCTGGATGCTTTATTGGGAGAAGAGGGCAGGTGAAACTGAGGAGATGCAAATAGTGGAAATCGAATAGAAAGACCAGATAGGCAGCATTAAGTAACAGCCAGGAAAGAGGCAGCTGGAACCTCCCCAGAGATGCTCCATGTGAGGGAGGGAGGCCGTCTCCAGATGACCAGGGGTCTCGGTCACAACAGCTGCTTCCGTCTTCTCCAAAGGCTGACAGAAAATGGAGTCTGGCTTCAGACCTTATAGTGAGTCTTATCTGCCCCCGGTCACTAGGTGGGGCTAGAGCAACAACAGCACTACAGTTACATGTTGTGACATGGCAACCTTTATAAATTTGGAGGAGACCCTGAGACCATCTAGCCCAACCCCTCCTCTCTGCAGGAATCCCAGTTCAAGCTTCTCTGACTGATGGCTGCTCCGTCTCTGCATTCAGACGATCCATGAAGAGGAGACTGAACTTCTCTGCTTTACTGGCTCAGCTCTAAAACAGCTTATCCTTTCATCTATTCCTGGGCTTCATTGTCCTTCCCTGATGTAGATTTTGTGCAAATTCTCCTCCATGTGTGATGCCTGCAAGGGGACCTGGTCCTTGAGTTGGGGTCTCCCCAAACCAGAACGCTCACTTCCTCAGATTCTTATGGCTGCATTTGCCTTCTTTCCATGAACATCTCCCGGCTGACTCAGATTCTGTTTCCAGTTAACTATGATTTTGAGACCATTTTCACAAGCATACATATCAGGTTTTGATAGATCGGTGCAAATGCAGCAGGCGACTCGCTAGTGATTTCAGGACTTTTTATTTCCAGCAAAATGTGACTGCACTCTGCCGGCTGGGCTGCCGGAGCTCACCCTTTAAGGAGCTCCAGGCAGAACAGCCAGCCAATGACAACAGGTTAAATCTCCCACGGTCAGCACACCCAATCAACGGAGAGCATGAAACCTTATGTAGATTCCTGACGTATGTACGTACGTACATAACAGGTTTGGTATCCCTCATCTTTCTTCCAGCCCATCATTCATGTTCTTATATGAGACTCTATTGTTAGTCAAGTCCTAGTTGCTAAAAATCAGATATTGTTCTACTACTTTTTACTTATGCACCCTTCTCTGTGTGCTAATCATAAATATTGTTTCTGGAAACTTGATATTCCTCTCATTATATTTTATTTTATTTGGAACAGTAATATATAAGTTTTGGGAAATAAAACTATTGCAAAGACAAAACAAAATGAGACAGATTTTTTTTTAAAGTGTGCATTAAAAACAGAAAAAAATATCCATATTGTCCCCCCAGTTGAATACAATACAGCTATAATAGTTTCTCCCCCTTGCAAAACAGGCCCACAATTATAAACTACACATCTATTTCCAACTACTTGACTTGTCATCTACTGTATTTGCTGTATATAAAAAATGTAGTTAACAATCCAACAATAAAGTTAAATTTCAAAAATTCAAAATTGTCTGTTATCTGCTATTGTATTTAACTCACAGAAAATTTACAGGGGCTTCTTATCTACCACAGACCAACACAATCATTACCTCTGATCCATGCAGAATCTGTCCAGGGTTAAACATCATTGTTTGATTCTTAATAATAATACATTTCCTTAAAATTTTAATTAGGATCTTTCCCAACAACTGCTTTCCATTCCCCAAAGTCATAGGACCTCCTGTAAATTGAAACACGATGACATTTAAGACTTGTTTTCCAGGTAATATGGCAAGTTCATTCCCCAATCTCCCTCAATCTTCTTGAAAGAATCCATTTCATCAGTCCTCCATTCTGTCCACTTTGAGTCTTCAGGGTCCATGGCCTCTCCAGCCATCTCCAAGCAGCCTGCATTCAAACCAGACTCCTTCCTTACGGATGCCAGCAGCAAATTAAGTTCCAGTCCATCCATCCAATCCATTCTATTCAACAATTGTTGCTTGCTTCTGATTATCGTCTTTACGTTGATTTAAAACCATTGTTTTTTTTAAACTTTTAAAATGATGTTTCAAATAAGGCTCCCACGTTGAAAGACTTTATATTCTTTAAATCACATCAAATTAGCTTATTCTAAGATCCTATTAATGACCATGTTAATGACAACATAGAATAATTGATGACCAAAGGCAAATTGTTATCTATCACATTTAGGTTTCTTAGGAAAGATTTTAAAAGGTTACAAATTATTTGAGTATCATTTTGAAGACAGTTTTTATCCACTTAGTTATCATACCACCCATCCCTCAAATTTATAATCCCATCACACAGTTGTTTGTGGGTCCTATATTGAAATCCAGTTCTGTCACCAGAGTTCCCATAATCTATTCAGGAAGTGTAATGATATGTGAGAATGACTTTTGGGATAAGGGGAAGAGAGGCTGCCTAAGGAAGGATCAGAAAAGAGGGGAGAATCCTGCAGCTGCATAATGGGAGAGAAAGAAACTCAGAAAGGATCCTCACTAACTTTTCAGACTGAGAAAAGAGCTGGTGGGAGATTTGTTCTTTCAGATTTTCAAAATTTTGTTAATGTCGCATTACAATTAATTAGAATTAGCACATCTGGAGATGTTTTCCATCAGGATGACCAGGGAGAAGATTAGCCTGACAGATTTCTTCTTGATAAACCTATGCTTTCTGGCAAACAACCTGTTGTTTTCAAAGAGTTTATGGATCATCTTTTTTTCTCTGTTCATTTTAGTTGTCATCTGCTCTAGAATGTTTCCTGTAATTGACCAATTGTGTTGATTATATTTTCTCTATATTTTGTCAGTATATGATTGGCAAATTTTTGTCAAACTTTTTCATTCACTTATGAAGATATTGGCAGTATTTGTACCCTATTTAACCATATTTGGAGATTGGATAATTATAGAAGAAAGATTCAATGTGGGATAAGAAACAAAGTTTTCTGTTTTTCAAGTTATTGGATGTTCCCATTCTAGTTTCATCCCTTTCTGGAGAAAAATGAATTTTGGAATATTTCCAGCATTGAACTGTACTTGGATCAAAATGGGGAGATAACAGCAGATCTGGGCATTGATATCTTCTTAGTTCTCTCCAAGGAGGATGCCTGGCAAGAGATTCTGGCGCATTTTGAGAGACAGAGACTGACTATCAACCAAGATACTCTTTCACAGCTAAAGTTGCTCAATAAGGTAGGATAAATTTTGGTGTCTTTTCTCTGTTTTCCAAAGTCTGAGGTCACATTTCAAGTGGGCAAAGTCTATAGTCTCCAGGGTGGTTGGCCTTCCATGCCAGTTGGTGTCCTGCAATTTGTCAGAGTTTGAGGCAGAAATCAAATCCAGAAAGCACACATAGGTAACTAATTCAGCCAGATTCATTAACTTCTCTTTATATATAATCGAACACATGAAAATAAATATACAATACCAATGGCTGATTGTTCCAACATGGTAGAGAGTACAAGTAAAGAGAGGCAGAGGAAAGAACAGTTTCAGTTTCAATTCAGCAGACAGACTGGACTAGTTTGCAGCTTTTGCACAGACTCAGAGCTGAACCATGCCTACCCTACAAACTGTTTCAGTTTCCAAACAGTCCCCATTGGCTGACCCAGTTGCTATGCTTATTCATTGGCTGACCTTGTTACCATGTTTCTGCCAGTCATGAATTCTCTGACACTCCTCCCTTCATGACTGGAATAGACATAAATCCAATTAACTTAATATTTTTCCCATGGTGCACTCCACCCAATGGCTTGGTCATTTTGTCTGCTAAATTGTCCTCTGAAGAACAGTGAAGCAAGCTAATCAATTTACGGTTTTTCGAATACAGCTTTTATTGTTTTTTAGTACAAATAACATATTTATGAACAAAGCATTGTACAGGTTTTCCCCTTTTACTTCCTCTTTTATATATAATCTCTTCCCTCCAGACTTTATTGAGTAGAAAAGTTTTTTTTTTTTTTTGCAACATGATATGCTAGAAACAAAAGAGAGGAACTAAATGAAGAATCTGCCAGGGTCACATCCCCTACACCTGTTTGGAAGGAGTCAGAGATTTCATATTCACCTCAATGAAGCCTAGAATCTACTTATCTAATGTCCATTTCTCTCTCACACACACACCCGCAATTTTCCATGGATGGAGAGTCCTAACACATTTTCTTTGCCATTCCTTGTTTCTCTGCTCAGTCCCTGCCTCAGTCCAAATGTGCGGAAAATTGTCATCCTGGATTTGTCAAGAGGGCTCGAGAAGGAGAGCCAATTTGCTGCTATGACTGCATTCCTTGTCCGGGGGGGACCTTTTCCACTCAGGAAGGTGGGTCACACTGAGGAAAATGGGAGGCTTTGTGGAACTGGATCCATCCAGAACATTTTCATGAAAGTGCAAGTTAAAAGACAGATTGAAGCTCACCTGTTTTTTTTTAACCTGCACAATTTCTTATCTAAAAGTAAGTAAATCAAAAAGACTTTGAAGGAGGGGCTAGGAAGAGATAGGAGGAGGGGGTAGCAGACTGGGCAAGCTTTACTAACAGCAGAGGAAACATCTCTCCTGCTTTTTAGTTGGGACTTGTGCTGCTAAGTTCACCTTTCTAGGAACACCTGCGTTCTTTGAAACTTGATGAATTGTTTTAGGTCCACCTTCTGAAAGACCTTGCAATTCACTGTATATTGGATCCTCCCCTTGAGGATCACTGAGAAGGTGTCACTGGTCCATAATGTGGTGCGGTGGATAGTTATGGGGGGAACTCATTGCACAAATATTCTGCCAGTCATGTAGATCAATCAATCCATCCATCAGAATAGAGCTGGAAAGGACCTTGGAGGTCTTCTACTCCTACCCCCTGCTCAATCAGGAAACCCTATACAACTTGAGACAAGTGACTGTCCAGACTCTTCTTAAAAACCTCCAAAGTTGAAGAACCAAAAACCCCTGGAGGCCAGTTATTCCACTGATTAATTGTTCTCACTCATAGGAAGTTTCTCCTTAGTTCCAGGTTGCTTCCAGATGTTACAAGTTACTGTAGGTATCCTCCAAGTCCAGTATATTAACTGCCATGTGGCAGGACTCAGGGTTTTTGCCTTAAAAGATTATATGATTCATTATTAACTTCTAATAATGTAGCTTCCTGTGAACTACATTACACATTACATTTGAAGAAATTAACATCCTAGGACTTCCCTCAACTTCATATACCTAGCTACACTTTTAAAAAATATATATCCTTCTTATGCTCTTTTTAATGAAATCATTAAGAAATACTTCTTGGAAAATGCCCTTGGTATCAGTTGTTACCCAAAGAAGGTATTTCTTGTAAGATGAAAGGACAGAATGTTAAAGAAATATTGTTTTGGGGTTTTTCAGATACAGAAAAATGCACCAAATGTCCAGATGAAAAATATCCAAATGAAAACAGAATCCACTGTATCCCCAAAATTATAACCTACCTGTCTTATGAAGAACTTCTGGGCATCATCCTGGTCTCTTTTACTCTATTCTTCTTCCTAATCACAGGGCTTGTTTTAATCATTTTCATTAAATACAGAGAAACTCCCATTGTCAAAGCCAACAACCGGGACCTCTCCTACATCCTCCTGGTCTCCCTCCTGTTTTCCTTCTTGTCTCCTCTTCTCTTCATTGGTCAACCAAGGAAAGTCACCTGTCTTCTACGACAAACGGTTTTCAGCTTCGTCTTCTCAGTTGCCATTTCTTCTCTCTTGGCCAAAACCATCACGGTGGTGCTGGCTTTCCTGGCCACAAAACCAGGAATTCGAGTGAAGAGATGGTTGGGGAAGAGCTTGGCCAATTCCATCATCCTGTCTTCTTCTGCACTCCAAATTATCATCTGCTCCATCTGGCTGGGAGTTTCTCCCCCATTCCCTGACTCTGACCTCCATTCCCAGCCTGGAGAGATCATCCTGCAATGCAACGAAGGGGCTGTTGTCATGTTCTACGTCACCCTCAGCTACATGGGCTTCCTGGCTGCCATCTGCTTCACGGTGGCTTTCATGGCCAGGAATCTGCCTGGGGCCTTCAACGAAGCCAAGCTGATCACCTTCAGCATGCTGGTCTTCTGCAGTGTCTGGGTGACTTTTGTGCCCACCTATCTGAGCACCAAAGGGAAATACATGGTGGCTGTTCAGGTCTTCTCCATCCTGGCCTCCAGTGCTGGTCTGCTAGGCTGCATCTTCATCCCCAAGTGCTACATTACCCTTCTGAGGCCAGACCTGAACACAAAGGAGCATCTCACAGCCAGAACAAATGTAAAAACATAATACCATTATGACATTGGAATTATTAATTGTTTTTATTTGAAAGGAGATATTAGTTCTTTCTACAGTATGCTGGAGTCAAAGAAATCTATGTGTTTCCAAATCAGAAATTGCTGAATGACTGGAATTCCTGTAGTTTCCTTCCCTTTCAATAAATCTTGTTAAAGATAACTCTTTGAAAGTTATTCAGAGTAATTTGCTGTTCAGCAACAGCTACTGAGTGTGACATCTTATAAAAATAATTTGGGCACTAGTCACTATGGCTGAAAGTGTGTGTGTGAGAGAGAGTGTGTAGGAGAAAAGGTCAAGAGGAAACTGTGGGAACCAAGATCCAGCCTGGCTGCCTGATCCTCTCCCTGAGAATGCCAGAATGATGTGAAATGCCATGTTTCACTGGCTCTTAGCTGGGGAGAGAAATCTTCATCCCTTTTATATAGTTCTTTCTTGATTTCCTGATAAAACCTCCTTTGCAGAAAGTGGTCAGAAGAACAGTTGTCTGGGATTTCAGTTTGGGATTGTTTTTATTTTGGTATGTACTTCACAGCAAAAGAATATTAAATAAATAAAATGTGTAAAGAAATTTCCACTGTATTTTTTCTTTCTTTCATCAGCCAGAGAAACAAAATAGCAGTTTTCAGATCCTTTAATTTTCCACTCTATAATTTGTACCTAAAGCATTTTCTCTGCTCCTCTTCCATGCTTGTCTTGTCTGTGAAGGGCTGGAGAAGATGTCCAGAGAAAGGGGATCTTGAGACTCTCCCCAGGAGGAGGTTGGAGGGATCCTGTCTAAAGGCAGCCGCATCATTGACCAGGTCACAAACCTTCAATGCTGCATAATGCCCCCGAGGAAACCTGCCCGTCTCCCCAAGCAAGGCAGGGGCAGCCTGTGCTCTGTGGCTCTTCTCCATAGGGCGCTGGGGGGTTCCGCTTGGGGGCAATGACTTGAAGGGTGGAGGAAACGGTGAGTGGGTAGTGTGGGGTATTCTGGCTAACCCAGGGGTGTGGGAGCAGGGCAGGTGAGGGGCGGGCAGGATGGCTTTGGGTTTGGCCAAGGGGGGAGGGGAGAAGGGAGGCTGTGGAAGATGCTTGTGGAGGGGCAAGAGGGGCGAGGGAGGGAGGTTTGCTAAGGGTAGAGGGGTGTGTGTGTGTATGTGTGTCTGGTATTGTGTGTGGGAGGTTGGTTGTGGGAGGTTGTTTTTGTTGTTGCCTGTTTTGTGTGGGTGAATGAGAGCATTTGAGGAGGGGGCTTAAATCCAGGGAGGGAACAGGAGGGAAAGTGAGAGCAGTGGATGAAGATTGGGCAAAGCGTGTGAGAAAGGATGCGGAGGAGTTGCAGGAGAAGCGAGTTAAAGAGGCCAAAGGAACCGCCATTCTCCTGGAGCGTCTCCAGTGCTCAGCAGGGATGCAGAGGGCAGGGGAGTCTTTTCCTCCCTCTTTCTCCCCATGAAGAAAAGTGGGGCTCTCCCCATTCCCCCCCTTCTCAGAACCCCCGCCCCTCCCTTCACTTCGCTCTGCCCGACAGTCCCATAATCCTCACAGCTCCGAAGCCTCTTGGCACCCCCTGCTGGCCTAGCCAGAGCGCTGCGTCACTCTTCCCACAGGGGGCGCTCCGACCGTTCTGTTCGCGGACGCTGTCATGTACAATGTGCCTACAAGGGATCAGAAAGAGCTTTACAATTGTTTGTGATAGAAACGCAATACCCAGCTGTGCTAGGTCTCAAAACAAGTAAAGAGATTGTACTTGTGAAGATCATAATAACTGTGGATGGTGGGCACAGAGGTCTGACGGAAGTTGACATTAAACGTGAGTACTGTGATCTATTCAAGAGCCTGGGGTGTCTCCCAGGCATAAGCCACATACGTATAAAGGAGGGTGCACAGCCTGTCACCCATGCGCCAAGGAAAATACCTCTAACTCTTGTGGATAAACTCAGACAGGAACTCACTAGGATGGAGAAGTTGGGAGTAGTAAAGAAGGTCACTGAACCATCAGAATGGGTCAGTTCTATGGTTGTGGTGGAGAAGAAGAACACAGGTGCAATTCGCATATGCATTGACCCTCGTGATTTGAACACAGTAATAATGAGAGAACATTACAAACTCCCCACCATAGAGGACATAGCACACAAGCTAGTAGGAGCAACAATGTTCAGTGTATTAGATGCCCAGTCTTGTTACTGGCAATTGCGTCTTGACGAAGCTAGCAGTTACCTCGCTACTTTCAATTCCTCTGCGGGTCAATGGCGCTTCACAAGGGTGCCTTTCGGCATAGCATCAGCACAGGAGATATTTCCAAAGAAATCACATGAACTAATTGCTGGTCTACAGGGTGTTGAAGTAATAGTTGATGATTTGTTGGTCTATGGAAAGGATCACGTAGAGCACGACAGAAAACTTACTGCTTTGCTCAATCAATGTCGTGAGAGAAATCTTAAACTCAATCCAAATAAAATGCAAATTGGGGTAGGAGAAGTGACATATTTTGGACACCTACTAACCAAAGAGGGCTTGAAGCCTGATCCAAAGAAGATCACAGCAGTTCTTAACATGAAGGCCCCAGCCTCTAGAAAGGAACTGGAGATGTCATTGGGCATTTTCAACTATCTATCTAAATTCTCTAAGGGCCTTGCACAACAGACAGCACCGTTACGTGCATTGCTGCAGAAGGATGCCATTTGGTGTTGGGATGCAAACATGGAAAGGACTTTTGACAAAGTGAAGAAACTGATCACTAAACATCCAGGGCCAATACTGAAATACTTTGACACAAATGCTGACACTGTGCTTCAAGTGGATGCATCCCAGTTTGGGTTAGGTGCTGTACTGACTCAACAAGGACATCCGGTGGCTTATGCTTCACGTGCACTGACCACGACACAAGCCAATTATGCTCAAATTAAGAAAGAGATGTTGCCATTGTGAATGGATGTGAGAAGTTTCACCAGTACATATATGGCCGTCCAGTTGTTGTAGAAACCGACCACAAGCCGTTGGAGTACATACTACAAAAAAAGCTAGCTTCTACACCTCCACGCTTGCAGCGAATGGTTATGAAATTACAGCAGTATGATCTCACAGTAAAGTATAAGCCTGGGAAGGAAATTCCAATGGCAGATTGCCTGTCAAGAGTGTTTCCAGAAGGACATGAAGCCAGGGATGAACCTGAGTTGGAAGAGCAGGTACATGCAATACTAGTGAACATGCCAATATCAGATGTACGGCTGGAGAAAATAAGACAAGACACCAAACAGGATAAAGTACTAGAGAAACTAACGCATGTCGTGTGCAATGGCTGGCCAGAAAAACGCAAGAAGCTGTGTCCTGAGCTGCAGGAATTCTGGCCTGTGAAAGATGAACTATCCATTCATGAGGATATCATACTAATGGGTGACCGTATTCTTATATCTAAGTCGCAGCGGGCAGAAGTAATGGAACAAATTCATCAGGGACATTTGGGCATCACTCTGTGTAAGCGCAGAGCACGGGAGGTGGTCTACTGGCCTCATTTGGACTCTGAAATTGAAACACTTGTAAAGAAGTGTGACACCTGCCAGACATTTCAAAAAAACAATGCGAAAGAACCTCTTACACCGTGGAATGTTCCTTCACGGGCATGGCAGAGATTGGCTAAAGATATTTTTCACTTTGGAGACATCCACTACCTGATGATAGTAGACTACTACAGCAAATACTTTGAACTAGTGCAGCTGGGAAGTGTAAAAGAGACAACAGTCATATGGGCTTTTAAGACAATACTTTCAAGACATGGAGTGTGTGAAGAACTTATGTCTGACAATGGGCCACAATTCTCATGTGCTGAATTCCAGTGCTTCCTGCGTGAATGGGGAATCAAGCACAAACCCACAAGCCCTTATCACCCAGAGGCCAATGGCCTAGCAGAGAAGTATGTTGACATAGCCAAATCCATTATACAGAAAGCACAATCGTCAGGGCAGGATGTGTATTTAGGCTTATTAAACTATTGTGCTATACCCATTGAGGGTTTACCGGCGCAGCTGCTAATGGGGAGAAAACTGAGGACTACAGTGCCTACTGCTCCGCATAAATTGCAGCCTCGTTCCATCCCACATGAGCGGGTAACAGCTAAGAGGAACATAAATATGAGAAAGCAAAAACTGTATTTTGATAAACCTACCAAGCCTCTTCGTCCACTGTGTGCTGGGCAAGCTGTGAGACACAGAGTCACTGGGAGAACATGGGAACCTGCTCGAATTGTCAGTGAGGGCAATTCACCAAAATCATATGTAGTTGAAACCGAATGTGGACAGCAATTGAGAAGAAACAGGTGTCATCTTCGTCCAGACACTGCTGCTGATACTGCATTGGAAGAAGTAAACAACAAGGAAAATGAAGCGCAAGCGCATGATGGCACAAAATTCCCGAACACGGATATGCAGCCTACCGAGAACACCAAAGATAATGTAAACATATCAGCATGTGATAATGCCGGGACTGACTCACAACCTGACAGCAATTTTACTGATGATCAGACAGCTGTAACTTTCTCTCGCTATGGTTGAGCTATTAATTCAGAAGTATGGAAAGACTTTGTATCATATTAGATGTTTTATACTTAAGAAGGGAGATGTAGTGATGTGTATGTTTTATGTTATATTTCAAGTTCAATTGTTATGCCTAGCTCTTTAAGAAGGTTAGGAAACAATTAACTTTTTAAATGATGTCATCTAGGGCAGAAAATAGTTTTCCAAGATGGCTGCCACTGAATAAAGACTAGTCTCTAGTTCAAGCTCCTTGCTGTCTACCTTTATATTATGCCAAGTCATCATACTCCCCCTTTCCTTCCCTTCTCCTTCCCTCTCCCCCTCCTTCCCACCCACTTCTCCTCCCTCTCCTCCCCTTACCCTCCTTTCTCCTCCTCCTCCTTTCTCCTCCTCCTCATTCTTCTTTTCTTTCTCCACCTCTTCCTCTCTCCTTTACCATCACCTCATCATCATCTTCCTTATCATCCTCATCACTTCCTCTTCTTCATCATCACTTCCTCTTCTTCCTTCTCCATCTCCTTCTGCTTTCCCTGCTCCCTATTCCCCACCACCTATTCCTCCTCCTCCTTTCCTACTCCACCCTCCTTCTCCTCCTCCCTTCTCCCCTCCCCTCTCTCCCTAATCCCCCTCCCCTCCCTGTCTCCTCCCTTTCCCCTCCCCCTCCTCTTCCTACCCTTCCTCTCCCCACTCCTTCTTATCCCTTCTCCTCCCCATTTTCCCCTTCTCCTCTCCCCCTCTCCCCTCCCTCTCCCCTCCCCTCTCCTTTCCTGCCTCATCTCTGCCTGCAATATAGGAGTGAGTGAAATAAGAAGAAAAGAAGGAGAGTGTTATAACTGCAAATGGAAGGAATGTAACGCCAGCACACCGAGTGAGTTACGGTGCACTGCAGTGGTGGGTTCCTGCCGGATCGCACCGGATCGTGCGCTCCCTTTCGGCGCTAAACCCGGAAGTACAGTGTTGCCCCGCCCCTGGCGACGGGACGACGCTTGCCTGCGCTCCACCAGCTCGGCTGGGAACGGAGACGTTTCCTCAGCAGAGCGGAGCGCCTGAAAGGGACGCAGGCTCAGCCTGCCAGGCTGCCACCACTCCACTGAAGACATTGCTGAGCAGAGAAATGTCTCCATTCCCAGCCGAGCTGGTGGAGCGCAGGCAAGCGTCGTCGCGTCGCCAGGGGCGGGGCAACACTGTACTTCCGGGTTTAGCGCCAAAAGGGAGCGCGCGAAAGGGAGCGCACGATCCGGTGCGATCCGGCAGGAACCCACCACTGGTGCACTGTATTAATTATAAGGAGTTATGTTATCTATTTGATAAACTCATGATTACACTGATGAGATGGTCTCCAGGATTGTAATAACTCAGTGGCTTTTTTGCATCCTGGTGCTCCAAACTCAGTGGGCCCTTCAGTCTCATCTTCCCCCAAATTGGCTGGGGCATCAGCAGCAGCATCAGAAGCAGAAGCAGGAGGTCCATAATTCATGAATCAATCCCCTTCTCCTTTCTAAAGAGGAACAAGATTGAGGAGAAAGGCCAATGGCTTCACCAGCTGACTAAACTGGTTCTCTTCACATGTTCCTGAAGATATTTAAACCCCTTACAGATCAGCATCTGTAGTGTGAACGGAACTTAGAAAGGAAGGGTTCTCTTTCTGTAGTTTCCCATGCATTCTGTATTAATCCACCTGTTTCCCTGCATACCTTCTGAGTTCCCTTCAGTGATATCCTCCTGGGTCACTCATTACAGCCATATTTCTTAACCTCAACAACTTCAAGATGGGCAGTTGGGGAATTCTGGGAATTGAAGTCCACTCTAATAGAAGTTGCAGAAGTTGAGAGAAGCATTGTGTTCCAGTAGCCCAGTTGGCTTAACGGATTAACAGAGTTGGAAGGGACCTTGGAGGTCATCTACCGTGTTTCCCTGAAAATACGACATGTCCTCATAATACAGCCATGCCACATTTTTCTGGTGGGCAAAAATATAACCCCACCACCACCACTGCATATAAGCTGCATATATTCTATAAACAATAAATAAAAAATCCCTAAAAATAATTAAAAAAAAGATATTCTATGCACAATTAAAATAAAACCATTAAAATATTCTATACATAATAGATTAAAATAAAACCATTAAAATATTCTATACATAATAGATTAAAATAAAACCATTAAAATATTCTATACACAATAAATTAAAATAAAACCATTAAAAATATTCTATACACAATAAATAAAATTTGAGATTGTGGAGATGTAATTCTGAGACTGGTCATTGTGGAAGGTCCTGATGAGGAATTTGTAATGACCACGAGGCAGGAGGCATATAAATTTAATAACTGAAGAAATAAATGCCCTGTGGTCTTGATGGCTTGCTTGCAGATGTTTTGTTGTCTTGGTGTGAGATACCTAGTTGGGTCATGAAACGTCTGCAAGAAAACCACCAAGCTCAGAGAGCACCCAGGACCTCTCATTTCAACCTGGAGCTATCAGGAGTCTCTTCTCTTGGAGAGCCTTGATGGAAGGGAAAACTGAAGGTTTTAATTTTAATTCAGTTTTAGCATTTTAATCATCTTTGCCTCTTTCAAATTTTATATGCTTTTTTTTTTAGATTTTAATTTTTTTTTTACCCTGCCCGGAGTCCATTTGTGAGGGAGATGGTTGGTTTCAAAATTTGATCAAATAAATAAATCAAAGCAGGGGCTGAGAGAAAATATGGAGGTTTTGTGCTGTCCTAAGAGACAAACATAAAAAGACCACCCCTGCAGGGTTTCATCCTCATGGATTTTTAGCCTTCATTTAATTGTTAATTTTAATGCTTTTCTATTAGCTTTTATGGCATTGTAAGCTGTCCCGAATCAGTTAAGCTAGTGAGATGGGAGGTATATAAATTTAATAAATAGACAAACTCAGTTATAGACATGCAGAACAAATTGGATGTTTCTAAATGATGGATTACAATTAGTGATTCTCACACAAGTCATTCCTCTTTACCCTTTCAAGAATATTTACTTAAAAAAAAAACTTTGGTGGAGATGTTGTCTTTGCATATAATCTGGCTTTTACTTTACTTGCAAGTACATTTAGGTTCCTTCTGATAAAGACCCTTTTAACATTCTGAATTTGCAAAAGATGCCGATCGTCTCTTGCAGGAGCACGAGTCACGCAAGAGCTAAACAATCTTAGCATTAGTCCTGGTTTTCATCTGTCCCACTAAACCACAATAGGGTTGATAGGGTTCCGGTTGAGTAAACCCCAATTTGGGGTACCTGAAATACGATTTGCAATTTGTGGATTGACCCCAGGGTCCCAAGTCCAGAAGCCTCCCAAGTTTCTTTTTAAATTATTTACCTATTTGAATTTATTAGCTGGCCAACTCCAATGCACTTCTCTGTCCAGTATCCCTCCCCCCTCACTCCTTTCGCCCATTGCGTGTTCACTACAGGCCCCAACCAAGGCAAGGAGCGAACCGGCAAACCCATCCAGATACAGAACTTGGGAACACGGTAGAGCTTAATGGGAAACTCCCCATTTTGCAAAAAAAACCTTTCCACGAGACTTTCCGCCAAACCCTGTGGGGAAAATCCTCCCAAGCCGCTTCCCCCTCCGCGTTAGCCCCAAGAGCCACAGCCACAGCCACACGTGGAAACCGGTCAACTTCGCAGCCTCGAAAAGAGAGGGGGGGCAGGTTTATCGCGAAAACAGAGCCTGGCGAAAGCCTAACGGGCGGGAAACGGTGTAAGCACTGCAGCCAAGCTGACCTGGAAGAAGGAGCGATTGCTTCCTCCACCCGTTTCTTCGAGCGGCAGGCCTCGGCAGTCGTTAAGGCTCCTACCTTTAAACGTGGATCTTTCCTCGCCGCTTTATGAGGTTGGGCTCGGACTTGCTTTCTGAGCACGAGGTGACAGGCAGTACTTTGAGCAGCTGGCGCAAACTACCATCCGTCTCCCCGTGCTCAGAAAAGCAAGTCCGGGTAAGTCCTTTGCTGGCAGGCAGGTTCAAGGGTGCCTGCCCACCACCAAAGGACCTCCCCGAACTTGCTTTTCTGAGCACGGGGAGACGGACGGTAGTTTGCCCAGCATGGCCGCTGCCTAGGAGGTCCTAGGAGACTGGTCGTGCCACATAAGCTTCTGCCGCTGTCCCCACCCCCACGCCCATGCTTGCTGGTGGCCGGGCATCTTAGGCAAGTCCGGGGACCTTGCAAAGGCCTTGCGAGGTCCCTGAACATGCCAAAGATGCCAGACGTGTCACATAAGCTCCCGCCACCTTCCTCACCCCTGCGCCCATGCTTGCTGGTGGCCATGCGGCCCTGTGCTATAAGCGAGCCCAGGATCCTTGCAAGGCCGCAAAAGATCACTGGACTTGGTTATAGTGCAGGGCCGCGGCAGGCCACTGCAGCTGGCCTCCTGCTGCCCCCCCCTCTGCCCCGCACTTAGTTGCAGCTTACTTACCTCCTCAGAGTCAGCAGGCAGCAATAGAGAGCCAAGCAGGAAAAAAAGGTAAGTGGGTTTAGATAGGGTTCTTAGATAAGGGCGGGATGATTGGTGAGCCAGCCAATCAGTGAGCGGTGGGCGGGAGTAGCATAGTGCGGACAGGCGGGGGGAGTGAGTGATGGAGTGGCTTCCAGATGGGCGGGGGGGAGCAAGTGAGGGTGTGGGCCGGTTCCACCAGTGAAACCAGTTCTAAATGGCTCTCTAGATTTCTGGAACCTCCTCTAGTGAACCGGTTACAACCGGCAGGAATCCACCCCTGGATGGAAGGGACCTCAAACACTCTTCAAGCCTTCCCAGCCACAATTGACTCTTAGACACAGACTGTGGCCTCACAGAAGCTCCTCAATGGGGCCTTTAAGTGGCAGTGAGAAGAGATATGGGATCAATCTCACAACACTCACACTATAGGGGTTCCTCCATCCCTGGTGGCAGATCTAAGATTGTGAATCCCATCCTGACACCAGTTTCAGTGGAATCAAATACAGGGCCCAGAAAACTCAATAATCCAGGCTCACGGCAGTTATTATTTATTCAGTCTCCACTGGAGGAATTTCCCTCCAGAAAACAGTGAGAGGAAATCTTACAGACAAAAGAATGCACTCATGTTTCTATATTCCAGGTAAGGAGGAGAAAATGACAATCATACAGGTGTATATTTCGTTTAATAGATGATGTAACCATGAATATTCATAATTAGCGAGACTCAAGTTAACTCCCCACCCTTGTATTGTTGCTACTCTCAAGAAAGAGTTATTGTGTAAATGAAAAGAAACATCTCAGCTGCATTGGCAAAGCAGTTTGGGTGAAATGTACTGAGAAATGAGGGCATCAACATTCCTCCCTACATTCCGTCTACATTTCTGTCTTACTAACATGCTCCCATTTCTCCAATAAATGTTCTCCTCACAATCTTCCACATATCCTTTCTTATTTCAAGAAAAACAGTTGGCCCACTCATGCATGCAGAACAGCTTAGACCACTTTCTATGTTTGGAGTGTGGAACGTGTTTAAAAGTTGAAATTCTTCTGTCTCATATTTTTATTCTGGACATCAGCTGCTCCTTTGTGTTCAGGCCTGGCTTCAGAAGGATAATGTAGCACTTGGGGATGAAGATGCAGACCAGCAGACCAGCACTGGAGGCCAGGATGGAGAAGACCTGAACAGTCACCATGTATTTCCCTTTGGTGCTCAGGTAGGTGGGCACAAAAGTCACCCAGACACTGCAGAAGACCAGCATGCTGAAGGTGATCAGCTTGGCTTTGTTGAAGGCACCAGGCAGATTCCTGGCCAGGAAAGCCACCGTGAAGCAGATGGCAGTCAGGAAGCCCATGTAGCTGAGGGTGATGTAGAACATGACAACGGTCCCTTCGTTGCATTGCAGGATGATCTCTCCAGGCTGGGAGTGGAGGTCAGAGTCAGGGAATGGGGGAGAAACTCCCAGCCAAGTGGAGCAGATGATAATTTGGACAGCAGAGCAAGACAGGATGATGGAGTTGGCCAAGCTCTTCCCCAACCATCTCTTCACCCGATTTCCTGGTTTTGTGGCCAGAAAAGACAGCACCACTGTGATGGTTTTGGCCAAGAGAGAAGAAATGGCAACTGAGAAGATGATGCTGAAAACCGTTTGTCGGAGAAGGCAGGTGGCTTTCCTTGGTTGACCAATGAAGAGAGAAGAAGACAAGAAGCAAAGCAGGAGAGAGACCAGGAGGATGAAGGAGAGATCCCGATTGTTGGCTTTGACAAGGGGAGTTTCTCGGCATTTAATGAAGATGATTAAAACAAGGCCTGTGGTTAGGAAGAAGAGTAGGGCAAAAGAGACCAGGATGATGCCCAGATGTTCCTCCTAAGATAGGAAGGTTATTACTTTGGGGATACATTGAACTCTGTCCTCATTTGGATATTTATCATCTGGGCACTTCATGCATTTTTCTGTATCTGAGAAAGGAAAAAACAACATTTCTTTAATTATCTGCCATTTTACCTTCCAATAAATACCTTTGTGGAGAACAGCTGATAACAGAGAGGTTTTCTGAGATCTATTGGTTAAGAATTCCATGAGGAAAAAATAAGAAAATATCACTGAAATCTATATAGGTAAGGTGTATGGAATTTGGGGAATTCCTGGGATCTAAAGCCATTCCTGAGTGATGCTGAGAACCTTCATAGGAACCTACATTATTACAGGTAAATAACAAATCTGATAATCTTTCTAGGCAAACATCCTGGGTCCTTCCAGATGGTATTTCTCAGTACTCTGAACCCAGAGGATGTCTATCCTATGAAATCTAGCTGGGTAGTCGAGAAATGTAGCTTTACAAATAATCTGAAATGACTACAGGGAGCAGCACTAATATGGGTGCAATGTGGTAAGCTAATAGTGGCTAATACATCTGCCTAATATGTAATACAGCCCAGGTTCAAATCTCAGTAAGGGTATGGCTAGCTGATGAGAGCTAAATAGCTTGAAATAGATCTATACCAGTCTCCCTTTATTTATTTATCAGCACAAATACAACCCAAATGTAACAAAGGCAACATTAAAAATATGTTTTCTGCCTGGATGGTCTCCTGGAGTGAGCCGAAAGACAGAAAGGGGAAGCAGTGTGTTCCCTCCCATGTTTGAGCATACCAGGGTTTGTGACACAATACATAACTATTTCCCTGGTTTAGCTGATAAAGGAGGAGAGCCTGTGGCTTAGTGGCTAATACATCTGCCTAATATGTAATACAGCCCAGGTTCAAATCCCAGTAAGGGTATGGCTAGCTGATGAGAGCTAAATAGCTTGAAATAGATCTATACTAGTCTCCCTTTATTTATTTATCAGCACAAATACAACAATGTATGTATGTATGTATGTATGTATGTATGTATGTATGTATGTATGTATGTATTTAGATGGGATATGAACAAATAATATATTTTAAAGGGGATTGCCATGCTAATCCCAGATGGATACTTTACACTGACAAACTAATAAGACTTTGCTTATTTATTTATATAAATTATAAATTAGCTGATTACTTATTATTAAAAAAGACAAAGTGAGTCTTTAATGGTCCCCAAATCCCCTCCAGCAGGGGCTCAGCCTCCCTTGCTCCAGAGCCTGGAGAGCAGCCTGGTCTTTTGTGGCTTCTATAAGGTCCCCAGGGTGGGAGCCATTCTGAGCAGAAACCCTCAAAGATCTCAGGGGAAATTAAGGACCTCTTGCACCAAAGGTCTCCATACATATTAGCTTCATACATTTTCAGCTTTACCTTGGTGCTTGTATGTTAACATGTCTGCTCTTGTGCAATGTGATTTTTTTCTTTGAATTTTTGGAATGCCTATTTTGGGATGTCTTTTTTTACTCTTCTACAAATATGTCAGATTTGATGGTCTATTTTATTAATTAGGGCTCTTGATTCCCATCCTGGAAAGCTGCAGTCTTCCTATTCTAAGAACCAGCAGATGAACATATTTCGTTCCCTACTCTCCAGATTTACCCATAAGCTCAAACTCTGAACTAATTCCACGTATATCAATATTCTGCACCTTGTTTTTTTTAATTGGCCCTCTATTTTCCATGCTTTTTGTGAGTTCTGTTTCAACCAAATCACAATTGTGTATTAAAGGATTTCCCCCCTCCCCCCTCTCCTTTGAACCACCGCTGGCTTTATTTTTGGTTGGGACTCTGGTTCCTATTTCACTGTTTAACAACAACAACAACAAAAACCTCAAAAAGCCCAAAAGATCCCTCTCCTTGGTCCTTCAAGAAGATATTTCTCCTTAATGACCTTAATTGCTTGATATAACTTTTTATGCATCAATTTTGGGGGATGATATGACGATATCTGTTTCCGATGAGAAAAAGCAATGGACATAAGACAATTCCTAAAATTTCAAAGATCTTCCTAGAAAGATTAAAATGGAGGGACACATCCAAACTAAGAAGCAAAAAAAAATGTTTCCCCTGGGAATAATAAAGGTTGCCCAATCTGCCTTCCTTTCCTTTCTCTTCCTAGTCCCACTTCAAGATCTTTTAGTTATTCATCCCCTTAGATAAGAAATTGTGCATTTCAACAATAAACAAGGAAACTGGTAAGCTTCAATATGTCTTTCAATATGTACTTTCATCAAAATGTTCTGGGTGATTCCATTTCCACAATGCTTTCTTTTCCCACCCACCTTCTTGATTGGAGATGGTCCCCCCAGGACAAGGAACGCAGTCATAGCAGCAAACTGGCTCTCCTTCTCGAGCCCTCTTGACAAATCCAGGATGACAACTTTCCACACATTTGGACTGAGGCAGGGACTGAGCAGAAAAACAAGGAATGCCAAAGAAAAGATGTTAGGACTCTCCGTCCATGGAAAATGGAGGGGGAAATGGACATAAGCTCATTAGCGTCTAGTTTGCCCTTAGATAAATTATGAAATCTCTCACTAGTTCCAATTGTTTGTAGGAAACACAATTACAGGCAGATTCTACATTTAGTTCCTGCCTTTTGCTTCTGACATATTGCATTGCAAGAAATAACTTTTTCACTTAATGAAGTGTGGAGGGATGAAATTTAAAAAAGATTTAAGAATTAAGTGTCATTCAATAAGTTCTTCCTAATGACCCTGTTAACATGCATTCCTATCTTCTTTATGAAGACATGATTTTAAAGGGTGCTGATCTATTCCTGTTAAATTTTAGAATTTATTAAATTTAGAATGCATTTTAGATTTGATACATTTTTGTGTACCAGATTTATTAAAATAGAGAAAAACTGCAATGAAGAAAGAAATCTTTGACCAGTAGAATAAGCAAATATTTCCTCTTCTGGAGAATCTTCCCTCTGACAGTTGTCCAAAACAATCTCCCAGTTAATAGACAAAGGAAAAAGTCCTTTTGAATTAAGGCTATCAACTTTAGACCAGATGTTCTTTGCTTCTTGCATATTTATTTGTTCAACTCATATAGCTGCCATGCTGGTGAAACAAGCATAAAACAAACTCTTCATTTTCTAGAATTGTAGTGAGAAGAGGTGAAGGTGAGGTCATTGAGAACATGTCCCTCAAAAAGTTGTATAATATTGAAGCCTCCCAAGCAGTTTAAGAAAACTATCATTCCCCACATTCAATTCTCACTGAAGGTTATCCATCATGGTGATTAGGCTTAGCAGACTTGAAAGGGGTCCTGAGGCTTTGGAAAACAGAGAAAAGGAGCCAATACTTCACACACCTTGTTGAGCAAGTTTGTCTTTAAAAGAGCACTTTGGTTGACAATCAGAGTCTCTCTTTCAAAAGTCCCTATGAGCTGGTAGATTAATCCCATATTTGGGAGAACTACCCAAGTCCTGAGGAGAAGAGCCGCTGCTATATCTCCATTTTGGTCCAAGTACAAATTAAAGTTGGAAAGATTGCAAAACTGGTGCTTCGCCAGAAAGGGATGAAACTAAAATGAAAAGATCCAGAAATGTTAAAAGCAGAAATGTTGGTTTCTTATCTCATCTGGTCTTTTCACATTTGAATCTTTCTTCTCCATGATTTGCAGGTATTCTTAGTTGGAAGAAGAAGAGTTACTACTATCTTTAAAAGTGAGAAAGAAAGATTCAGCAAAATGAATCTATCATACATTGATAAAGTAAAATGGACAAAATTTTTCAATTATATGCAGGAGAAACTCAAAAAATTAGAATATTGTGCAAAAGTTCATTTATTTCAGTAATGAAACTTAAAAGGTGAAACTAACATATGAGATAGACTCATTACATGCAAAGCAAGATAATTCAAGCCGTGATTTGTCATAATTGTGATGATTATGTCTTACAGCTCATGAAAACCCCAAATCCACAATCTCAGAAAATTAGAATATTACATGCAATCAATAAAACAAGGATTGTACATAGAACAATATCGGACCTCTGAAAAGTATAACCATGCATATGTACTCAGTACTTGGTTTAAGCCCCTTTTGCAGCAATTACTGCCTCAATGCGGTGTGGCATGGAAGTTATCAGCCTGTGGCACTGCTAAGGTATTAATGAAGACCAGGATACTTCAATAGCAGCCTTCAGTTCTTCTGCATTGTTCGGTCACATGTCTCTCATCTTTCTCTTGGCAATGCCCCATAGATTCTCTATGGGGTTCAGGTAAGGCAAGTTTGCTGGCCAATCTAGCACAGTAATCCCACAGTCATTGAACCAGGTTTTGGTGCTTTTAGCAGTGTGGGCAGCTGGAAAATGAAGTTAGCATCCCCATAAAGCTCATCTGTGGAAGGAAGCATGAAGTGCTCCAAACTCTCCTTGTAGACGGCTGCGTTGACCCTGGGCTTGATGAAGCACAGTGGACCAACACCAGCAGATGACATGGCTCCCCAAATCAATGCAGACTGTGGAAAGTTCACACTGGACTTCAAGAATCTTGCAGTGTGTGTCTCTCCATTCTTCCTCCATACTCTGGGTCCTTGGTTTCCAAATGAGATGCAAAAGTTGCTCTCATCAGAAAAGAGGACTTTGGACCATTGAGCAACAGACCAGGTCTGTTTTTCTTTAGCCCAGGTAAGACGCTTCTGACGTTTGTTGTTCAGGAGCGGCTTGACAAGAGGAATACAACATTTGAAGCCCATGTCCAGGATCCGTCTGTGTGTGGTGGCTCTTGATGCACTGACTCCAGCCTCAGTCCACTCCTTGTGAAGGTCCCCAACACTTTGAATGGCCTTTTCCTGACAATCCGCTCCAGGCTATGGTCATCCCTGCTGCTTGTGCACCTTTTTATTCCACACTTTCCCCTTCCACATAACTTTGGGATACAGCACTTTGGGAACATCCCACTTCTTTTGCAATTACCGCTTGAGGCTTTCCCTCCTTATGGAGGGTGTCACTGATGGTTTTCTGCACAACTGTCAGGTCAGCAGTCTTTCCTATGATTGTGATTCCTCCTGAACCAGACTGAGAGACAATTTAAAGGCTCAGGAACCCTTTGCAGGTGTTAGGGCTTAATTAGCTGATTAGAGTGGGGCACTTTGAGCCTAGAACAGTGATGGCGAACCTATGGCACGCGTGCCACAGGTGGCACGCGGAGCCATTTGTCAGGGCACGCGAGGCGCTGCCCTGTCAGCTGGCCAGCACGCATGTGCGCGCTGGCCAGCTGAGTTCACCTTTCTAAAAGCCATTTTTCGCCCTCCCCAGGCTCCAGAGGCTTTATAGGAGCCTGGGGAGGGTGAAAAGAGCCTCCCCCGCCCACCCAGAGGGCCTCCGGAGGCTTCAGGGGCCGTCCGGAGGCTTCCCTGAAGCCTTCGGAATGCTTAAAACAACCCTCCGAGCAAACCGGAAGTCACTTCCGGTTTGCTCGGAGGGTGGTTTTAAGCGTTCCGAAGGCTTCAGGGACCGTCCGAAGGCTTCCCTGACGCCTTCGGAGCGCTTAAAATCACCCTTCAAGCAAACCGGAAGTCACTTCCGGTTTGCTCGGAGGATCCTTTTGAGCGCTCCGAAGGCTTCAGGGAAGCCTCCTGACGGTCCCTGAAGCCTCCGGAGGGCCTCTGGGGGTGGCGGGGGAGACTCTTTTTGCCCTCCCCAGGCTCCTATAAAGCCTCTGGAGCCTGTGGAGGGCGAAAAAAGCATGTAAAAATGGGGGGGGGTCACATGTTGTGCGCGCATGTGCACTGGGGGGTCGCACATTGCATTATGGGTGTGGCACGTCCACACACGACCCCCCTGTGCTCCCCCCACTTGTGGCATGCGAGCCAAAAAAGGTTCGCCATCGCTGGCCTAGAATATTGCACCTTTTCACAATATTCTAATTTTCTGAGATTGTGGATTTGGGTTTTTCATGAGCTGTAAGCCATAATCATCACAATTATGACAAATCACGGCTTGAACTATTTTGTTTTGCATGTAATGAGGCTATCTGATATATTAGTTTCACCTTTTAAGTTGCATTACTGAAATAAATGAACTTTTGCACGATATTCTAATTTTTCGAGTTTCACCTGTAGAACATTGCAGAGGATAAATGAACAAGCAAGCCAATAAACTTCCTAAAAACTCTCTGAAATCTGGTTTGGGGAGACCCCAACTCAAGTACCAGGTCCCCCTGCAGGCACCAAAAGGCTTTTTCAATGAGAACAAGAAGAATTACTGAAAATCAGGAGGAGACTGGGAGCCTCTTTTCCAGCTTAACACAACCTCTCAGTTGGAGAAGGGAGGATACAGCCCTCTTTCAAGAACTGAGAGATGTTAGGCAGACGCTTAAGAACGGCTCACTCTCTATTATTCTGGAGTGTCAGACATGGAAAAATGAATCCAGTCACAGAGAGGAGATTCTCGTTGAATGAGAGGAAAAATGTCTTAAATGGAAGAGCCATTTTAAAGCAGAGACGTTCAGTCACCCCTTCACTGATTGTTTTCATGCAAAGACCGAGCAGCCATCAGTCAGAAGAAAACTGGGGTTCTGGAAGAGATGAGAGATTGGGATGGATAGTCACGGGGTATTAAGGTAAAATTCAACAATGGTAATCACAAACTCATTCAACATTCAACAATGGTAATCACAAACTCATAAAGCCAGGAATTCATTTGAAAATGTGCATCTCCTTTTTACAATTAGCAGTGTTTCATCTAAATATATCTATCATGATATATTTTTGGCCCACTCTTTGGAATATTATCCCATGAATGATAAAATTGGCCAAAGCCTTTGCCCTTTTGTACCACAAAGAGGTTCAGATTGTTCCTCTCCGTCTCCTTTGGATACTTTCCAAAAATAACTAAGTTCCATGGATCCATATTGGGACCCCATACCTGCCACGGCTGCAGTCTTGGAGACCCCAAACTCTCTTCACCCTTCTTGCTTCTCCTCCTCAGTCTGGAGGAATAGGCAGCATTCAAGGCCTGAGCCAGAGTGTTAAAGAAAGTGTACAAATAGGAGTGATTTGGGATCCGGATCCTGTTCAATTTCCATTTGGTCTCCAGTGGGGCTTTCTGGGTGCATCTTCTGCGGCCTTTGACAGAAAAGACGTGCTTTGAAAGAGAACAATGAAAATAATGATCTTCAATCTCGGGTTCCACAAATAAATAGGGTTCAAAACGATAATATTTCTCCTTGTATTTTGTATGAAAAGCCCAAAAACTATGGACATATTTGAGAAGTCTGTGTCTTGGAATTGACAAACGACCCAGAACTGTCAAGATCCAGACTTTCCCCTCAATGGGTCCTGGAAAACGCCTAAGTGCAAAATGGAAAGGAAGAATTTTGTCCAAAATGGAATCATATTCTATTAAGTGGACAAAGACGTTGACTTGTCTCCACTTAGAGAGGGAATCCCTGAGGGCTGCTGTGTGACCAGTTGTTGACAACAGTTGCGATATAACCACACAAATTCCATTCCTGACAAGCATAAGAGTAAAAATCCTCATGAAATTTTCTCCCTTCTCCGTGTCTGAAGCAAAGAGGCCAATCAGGGTCCACCTGAAATGGAGGAGCAGCTGGACAATTGCTGGGTACTGGATCCCTTGTTTGGGGAGCATCTGGTAGAAAAAAGGGAATTTACTTTTATCAGTCAGTACCTCTGAAACAGGTTCAACACTGATCTGAAAAAGCAATGAAGAAAGCTGTGTTATATTTCAGGTCAGATCAATTCCCAAACACTAGGTTTTAAGAACGTCTCATTAGTTCTCTTGTACATATTACAGTCATTTATTGATGACTGGCCTGATCCTTCTTCTCAGGGCTCCATTGAGCTCAGACCTCCCTCTCAAACAGGGACTTGGATCAGGGCCAACAGTCTTTGCTCCATTTTAAGGGCAATCCATTTCCTCCATAACATTTCTCCGTTTACTTGTGTCAAATGCTGCACTAACATCTAGAAAGCCAGCAAACTCTGGTTTGCCAGACTGACATATTTTCTGATTAGGTATTTCAAGACAAAGTTGTTGTCAATAATTTATTTTTTATAAATATATATATATATATATATATATAACTTTTAACCCTACCTAAAACTCTTATTGTTCTGCAAAGAAAAATTCTTGCTACCCAATCTCAAGCTAATTTAAGAGGATTTAGGCATATAGTTTGGCCACAACATCTGTTAGACAATGCCTAAAATTGTTAAGGTCCCTGTTCACTAATAGGGTGAAAGTAGCCCTTGAATTACATGGAGAAGATATGATTGCATCCATTCCTCACCTACCACCACCCCACTCACTTTAATATGTTTGAGCAAAACACACACAAACCTGTGGGACTTTGTAGGTGCCTCCTAATGTTGACATTTGGATGGAGATTTCTCTGTAAGCTCCATCAATAAGAATGAGAAGGTTCTCCTTCCTTCCACAGCCGTAGTTGGGAACATTGGCTTTGCCAGTAGAGAGAATGTCCAGCAAGGCATCTGAAGTGCGAAAAGTGCTCAAAGAATTGTCATGGAGGCTGTAACCAAGTGTGAGATTGTGCAACAATTTAGTATTTACCACTTGAATGGTAAAAAAGAAGCGCAGTTTTTGTTCAAAGCCAAAAGAAAGGCGACTGTAAAAAAATATTCATGTTATTATCATCAACAGCAATAACAAATTATTTTAGTAAAATCCAATCCTCTTTCTCTCCACAAGCCTATTGAGCCTTAAGCCAACATTGATCTGAAACCCAAGATCAGTCAGGGCAGCAACTAAGATATGAAGCCAGGATTGTACAAAGAGAAGAAAATATTGTCAACTTTCTTCAGTTTTTTTTCTAGCTAGCCCCATCTTTGGATTTGAGTCCTTTCCATAAAATCAGACAAAAGCGACAAGCCATGGAAATCAAAAATATTCATGAAATTAAGCAGGTTCTGTAAAATAGAAGTGAAATAAGAAGAAAAGGAGAGCGTTAGAACTGCAAATGGAGGGGATGCAACTCCATCACCCTCAATGACTTACGAGTGACCAGAAGGAGTAGAAGGAGGACTGTTGAAAGGCAGCATTACATGCAATATCTCTGTCACAGTGTTGATCATAGTAATGAGATGGTCTCCAGGCCTGTAGTAGCTCCATGGTTCTTTTCCATCCTGCTGCTCCAGACTCAGCAGGCATTTCGTTCTAAGCTTCCCAGAGACTGGCTGCGACAACAACATCCTCAGAAGGAGAAGCAGGAGGTCCATAATGCATGAGGGTGAATCAGTTCTGCTCCCGTTTCTTAACAAAAACAATCCCTGCCTGTCTGAAAATGTCTGCCACATAGAAGGTGACCTGAGGCTTTTATCCTTTTCTGATTCAAAATCCCTTCCATGTTGCTTCAGTCTGGCATTCACCTGAAAGGAAGTAGCAGAAGAGTCTCAAAGGCTGGATTGGTGACTATCACAGGGGGGAGGAACTTTTCCACTGGGGAACCTGACCCTGGGGGCCCATGTGAGGAGGGTTAGCTGGGAAAAAACCATGTTAGTGGAAAAAACCACAGGTACTCCCCCAGGGCCTCTGTTGTGGTGGTGGTCCTTCCTGTCAGGACATGTCCAGAAAGTGATGCAGGAGGCAGATGTCTGAATAACAAGGGAATTCACTTGTGCTCTCCTTCAACATGGCCTCTTGTCTCCAGAGTCTGCTGGGGAAGGTCACCAGAGCTATGAAGTTTGGTTCCACTCTACACCAGGGGTCCTCACATTATGGCCCGCGGGCCAGATATGGCCCACTGAAGTTATTAATCCAGCCCACACAGGATCATGAAGCTGCCCCGCCCACATCGCCCCACCTACCCACAGTCCCCCATCTTAAGAAAGCCATGTTGGCACATCTGGGAAAACCCAAATCTGAAGGCTTCCTGGTTTTCCCACCCAGTTGAAAGTCAAGATCTCGCCCCCACACCCACAAGTCCATCACATGGTCCAATCATCCACCGCCATGCTGGCAGCTTCCATCCATCTAGTTCCGGTCAGGTGCAGAGTTGCAGAAACAAAGGATGATCTTGGCTTTCTAGAAAGAATTTTGTTATGGCTACATATCATCTAACTCCATACAATCCCAACTCCCATTTTCCCACAATGGAAAATGCATTGTAGAATAATAGAAAGTGTGGCAGGCCAAAGATCCAAAAGAAAAGATGGCTGCAGGCCTGACACTGGGTGAGTTTCAGCCAATATACAGGAGGCTCTAGTTCTAATCGTCCCGTAGGTATGAAAACCACTGGGTGACTTTGGGCCAATCACCAGGAGACTCTTGAGTTCCAGTCCCGCCTTAGTACTTATTGGAATTGTGGAAGTAGGAAACTTTTTCTCAGATTAATGTGGGATACCAAAATTGGGCATTCCTAGAATGTGAGATGGCTTAGTGTCCAATATTGTGTGGTTTGATGGAGGAAAGTAAAAATGTGGGGAAACACCTGTTCCATATGTGGCAAAGCCATAAGTCTCTGCCTTCTGCTTGTGGGAGAACCAGAGGCTTCTTTGTTATCACTGAGAATCTTAGACTTATCTTGGTATGATCCATCAGAGCTTTTCTTATTTCCTTAAAATGGAATTTGCAAAGGCATTATATTCACAATTAGGTTTCCATTTGGAAACCTAAACATTGATTATCTCTGTAGTTGCTGATACCTTCCATGGGTGCCTCTTCCTAGAAACCTAGAAGTCCCCATCCTTATTCACCCCCTTATTCACCCCCACCTTGGACCTGCAGCACTGAACCTTTGTGACTTGGTTAATGATGTGGCTGCCTTGAGACTGGATCCCTCCAACCTCCTCCTGGGGAGAGTCTCAAGGTCCTCTTTCTCTGGGCATCTTCTCCAGCCCTTCACAGACAAGACAAGCTTGGAAGAGGACCAGAGAAAATTCTTTAGGTAGGAATTGTAGAGTGGAAAATTAAGGGGCCTGAAAACTGCTTTTTTAATTATCTGGTTGATGAAAGAAAGAAAAAATTCAGTGGAATTTCTTTACACAATTTTCCACCTTTAGTTTGGTTTTTAAAATCTTTTGTTGAGGCTGGTGCTCGGTTCCCAAAGCTTCCTCCTGACCTCTTTTCCTGCTCACTTTCTCTCTCACAAACACACTTTTTGCTGTAGGAACAAGTGCCTGAATTATTTTCTATGAGGTGTCACATTCTGTAGCTGTTGCTGAACAGCAAATTCCTCTGAATGACTTTCACAGAGTTCTCTGTGATTTATTTATAGAGCTGAAAGGAAAGGGAGCTACAAGAATTCTACTTGTTCAATAATTTCACATTTTTAAACATATGTATGATTTTCTTTGACTCTGGCATACTATCGAAATGGAAAGAATTAATATCCCCTTTCAAATAAAATAAACTTTAACAATTGTTCCAATATCACAGTGGTGTTATATCTCGTGTTTTTAAATTTATTCTGGCTGTGAGATGCTCCTTTGTGTTCAGCTCTGGCCTCAGAAGGATAATGTAGCACTTGGGGGTGAAGATGCAGACCAGCAGACCAGCACTGGAGGCCAGGATGGAGAAGACCTGCACAGCCACCATGTATTTCCCTTTGGTGCTCAGGTAGGTGGGCACAAAAGTCACCCAGACACTGCAGAAGACCAGCATGCTGAAGGTGATCAGCTTGGCTTCGTTGAAGGCCCCAGGCAGATTCCTGGCCAGGAAAGCCACCGTGAAGCAGATGGCAGCCAGGAAGCCCATGTAGCTGAGGGTGACGTACAACATGACAACAGCCCCTTCGTTGCATTGCAGGATGATCTCTCCAGGCTGGGAGTGGAGGTCGGAGTCAGGGAAGGGGGGAGAAACTCCCAGCCAGATGGAGCAGATGATAATTTGGACAGCAGAAGAAGAAAGGATGATAGAGTTGGCCAAGCTCTTCCCCAACCATCTCTTCACTCGGTTTCCTGGTTTTGTGGCCAGGAAAGCCAGCACCACCGTTATGGTTTTGGCCAAGAGAGAAGAAACAGCAACTGAGAAGATGATGCTGAAAAGCGTTTGTCGGAGAAGGCAGGTGGCTTTCCTTGGTTGACCAATGAAGAGAGAAGGAGACAAGAAGCAAAGCAGGAGGGAGACCAGGAGGATGTAGGAGAGGTCCCGGTTGTTGGCTTTGACAAGGGGAGTTTCTCGGTATTTAATGAAAATGACTAAAACAAGACCTGTGGTTAGGGAGAAGAGTAGGGCAAAAGAGACCAGGATGATGCCCAGATGTTCTTCATAAGACAGATACACTATAACTTTGTGGATACATTGGACTCTGGCCTCATTTGGGTATTTATCATCTGGACACTTGGTACATTTTTCTGTATCTGAAATAAAAGACATATTCCTTCAATATTTTCACCTTCATATAGTGTTACCATGTCAAGAGTTTTCTTTTCCTTTGTTTCTTTTTGCTCTGTTGAGCCCAAAAGCTCTCCTTCCATGATCCATCAAGATGATCTACCTATGGTAAATAAGTCTAGATAAGCTCTGAACTTGAGTCAAATAGACATGAACAACACCAATTTGACTGGGATGGAACAAAAATAGTCTCCCACCCTGACACTCACTACACACATGTGAATTCATCAAAGCCTGGTATTCTGCAAATAGGTCAATCAATCCACAAGCATATTGATTTGGAATGGGCTTATGAACCTGGAGAAATTGGACCATTCGAACGGCCATGCTAGTGGCCAATAACGCAACCCACTGATTGTACCACCACACAAGACCTGCATAAACTAAAGAGAAATGGAATAAGATACTTCAAACAAAATCCAGCTGATGAGGTTACCTAATTGGTAATGAAACATTTGGGAGCTAAACGGAAAGCTTTGAGAACAAACCACTGCCAATGTCTAGTTTTGTTTTTTGATGACCTTAATAGAAATTAGTTGCTTGATACAACTTTTTATGCATCAATTTTGTGGGATGACATAACATGTCTTCTTCAGATGAGCTAAAGCAAAGACAATTCCTAAACTTTTAAAGAACTGAGATGTTCCTAGAAAACTAAACATGGAGGGAGACATGCAAACTAACAAGCAAAAGAATTATTCTCCCTGACAATGTTGAATGTGGAAAAACGTGTCCAATCCTCCTTTCCTTCCCATCTCTTCCCCACCTTTCCTTCAAGATGTTTTGGTTATTCTTCTCTTTATAAAGAAATTCTTCAGATTGAAAATAAATCAGGTGAAATCTGTTGTTTAATTCGCACTTTCATGAAAATCTTCTGGATGGATCCAGTTCCACAAGACCTTCCCTTTTCCTCAGTGTCACCCATCTTCCTGAGTGGAGAAGGTCCCCTCTGGACAAGGAACGCAGTCATAGCAGCAAACTGGCTCTCCTTCTCGAACCCTCTTGACAAATCCAGGATGACAACTTTCCACACATTGGGACTGAGGCAGGGACTGAGCAGAGAAATAAGGAATGCCAAAGAAAATGTATCAGGACTCAGCATCCATGGAAAACAGAGGTAGAAATGGACATTAGAAAAGTAGTCTCTATGCTTCACTTAAGTAAATATGACATTTCTGACTAGTTCCAAAGGGTTGTCCGAAATATAATGACTGGCATATTCTTCATTTAGTTCCTGACTTTTGGGTCTGGCATATCACATTACAAAAAACGACTTTTCTACTTGTGAAGTCTTGAGAGATGGAATTGAAAAAAAGATTTAAGTATTAAGAGACAACCAGTCTCTTCAAAGCCTTATTAACATTGCATTCTTCCATTCTTCATATATATGATTTTAAAGTATGATAATCTATTGATATTAAAATTTAGAATGAATTAAATCTGGAATATTCAATTTCAGATTTATTAAATTTTTACTGTAGCAGATGTATGAAAGAAACTGTGATGAAGAAACCTCTGACTATTTAGATCTGCAAAGTTTTATTCTGGAGTACATAAAGCATTGAAAACCTGCTCCCCTCTGACAGTGGTCCCCAAAAGCCCCTCACTTAAGCTACAAAGGAAACATTCCTTTCAGATAAGGGCTGTCAACTTTAAACCAGTTGTTCTTTGATTATTTTCATTATTTCCATTATTTATTTGATTAATTTAAACCATCCGAAAGATTGGCAAAAATGTTTAAAGACAAATCAACGAAATGTTTGAAATGTCACCAGACACCGGAGTCATATTGTCATATGTGGTGATCATGTGTAGAAGCAAAAAAAAATATTGGGCAAAAATCTGAATATTGGAGAAGATGACGCAGCACAATTGATCAAAAACCTGAACTGTTCTTGTTGGGTATCCCGTCAGAAAAATATGGTAAAGAAAATTTATATTTGCTTATTCATGTACCAACTGCAGCTAGGATCGTATTTGCACAAAATTAGAAAAGTGAAGTCTCCCCTACAGAGGAGAATGTGATTAGGAAAATATTAGAATGTGCAGAAATGAATAGATTAACACTTGCAATTAAAGGAAAGGAAGAATCTGATTATTATAATATATGGGAACTATTCTATCAATGGTTAGAGAATACAGGTGAAACTCAAAAAATTAGAATATCGTGCAAAAGTTCATTTATTTCAGTAATGCAACTTAAAAGGTGAAACTAATATATGAGATAAGACTCATTACATGCAAAGCAAGATAGTTCAAGCCGTGATTTGTCATAATTGTGATGATTATGGCATACAGCTCATAAAAAACCCCAAATCCATAATCTCAGAAAATTAGAATATTACATGCAATCAATAAAACAAGGATTGTACATAGAACAATATCAGACCTCTGAAAAGTATAACCATGCATATGTACTCAGTACTTGGTTTGGGCCCCTTTTGCAGCAATTACTGCCTCAATGCCGCATGGCATGGAAGCTATCAGCCTGTGGCCCTGCTGAGGTGTTATGGAAGACCAGGATGCTTCAATAGCAGCCTTCAGCTCTTCTGCATTGTTTGGTCTCACGTCCCTCATCTTTCTCTTGGCAATGCCCCATAGATTCTCTATGGGGATCAGGTCAGGTGAGTTTTCTGGCCAACCAAGCACAGTAATCCCATGGTCATTGAACCAGGTTTTGGTGCTTTTGGCAGTGTGGGCAGGTGCCAAGTCTTGCTGGAAAATGAAGTCAGCATCCCCATAAAGCTCGTCTGCAGAAGGAAGCATTAAGTGCTCCAAAATCTCCTGGTATATGGCTGTGTTGACCTTGGACTTGATGAAGCACGGTGGACCAACACTAGCAGATGATATGGCTCCCCAAATCAACACAAACTGTGGAAGCTTCACACTGGACTTCAAATATCTTGCAGTGTGTGCCTCTCCATTCTTCCTCCATACTCTGGATCCTTGGTTTTCCAATGAGATGCAAAAGTTGCTCTCATCAGAAAAGAGGACTTTGGACCATTGAGCAACAGGATTTTGGACCACTGTGCTTCATTAAGTCCAGGGTCAACACAGCCATTTACCAGGAGATTTTGGAGCACTTCATCCCACAGGCTGACAGCTTTCATGCCATGCTGCAAAAGGGGCCCAAACCAAGTACTGAGTACATATGCATGGTTATACTTTTCAGAGGTCCAATATTGTTCTATGTACAATCCTCGTTTTATTGATTGCATGTAATATTCTAATTTTCTGAGATTATGGATTTGGGGTTTTCATGAGCTGTATGCCATAATCATCACAATTATGACAAATCATGGCTTGAACTATCTTGCTTTGCATGTAATGAGTCTTATCTCATATATTAGTTTCACCTTTTAAGTTGCATTACTGAAATAAATGAACTTTTGCACGATATTCTAATTTTTCGAGTTGAAGAACTAGAGTCAGGTAACATCAACCAGTATGGAAAGATAGACCCACCTTTATTGTTAATTAAATTTGCAGGCACTCCCCCCCCCTCCAGAGAGACTGAAGGTAACTAACTCACAGGATGCCCAATGTCATTCAAGGGTTTTCAGATGAAGAGACAAACCAAAGGCCAAATCTAAATAGCATTTCCTTTCAAATTCTCCTTCAATGTCAGGAAGGGCTTTTCTTTGGTGCAATGAAATGTTTCAGCGCTTCAGTTGTCTGGGTAGGGGCATTGCGCAATATGAGACATTATGCAAATAATACACTATTGTGAACTTCCCAGAGTTACCCTGCATAAGGAGACTAGCAGCATATAATGTTAGAGGAGCTGGATTCTAATTCCAGGGCTTATTTCCCCCTGGGACCTACAGGACTTCCAGCCACTCTGGAATAAACTTCATTGGATTCAGTCCAATCCTGAACTCAGGCCCCGCTCAGCAGAATTGCCGCCTTCTTCTATATTTGAGGACAAGGAAGAAGAGAACTTGGGGCCATCAGCACCACAATCCCTGGCTCTTGATGGCCTCCCTCGCCACTTTTATGGAGATGATAAACACCGAGGGGACACAAGAGGACCATCATCCATGCCCTAAAGAATTGTCACCCCGGGTGGATCCCAGGTTCTTTGAACCAGACAGAAGTACAATGTTGCTCCATAGGCAGCAGGGGAAGTCCTGCTGAAGGAGGGAGGGAGGGAGGGAGGGAGGGAGGGAGGGAGAAAAAAGGGTTTTTTTTGGGGGGGTCTGTGTGGTTTTTGGCAGGGACACTCTTGAGGAGAGAGTTGGCTGGAATCATGAAAGGTGAGGGGGTGCATTTATCTCAAATAAAGTTAAAAATCGGGAGTTGAATTTTTAGAATAGCCCTGGAGGGAGGAAGAGGCGGGGAAAGGAGAGAAGGGGATAAAAGGAGAAGCTTTGGGAGAAAATAACTGAGGAGAAAAGAGAGAGGAAGGAGGCCTGGCAAGCCAGGAGGCAGTGGAATCAAGCTGTCCCAGGCAGTGAAGGAGCCAGCAACCAGACATGATGGGGGTGACCTGACCTAGGCGAGTGAGTGAGCAAAGAGGCACAGACCTGTCCCTGGTGGAAGAAGGCTGGGCTGGGCGAGTGGAGGTGCCTGGGTGAGAGATTAGAGCAGACTGACCTCCAGAATGACGGACATTGAGACACCTGCCAGTGGCTATGCAGCAGGGAAGAGCATGGGTTCCTGTGAAAAGGGGATAGAGGAATCGAGACTCTAGTGGCCCTTTTGGGGGTGGCTCTACACATATTTCATCATCAGAAGGAGCTTTCTTCATTAGCCTCCCAAGCAGTCTGAGAAAATCCCCATTCCCCACATTCAGTTCTCCCTGAAGGTCATCCACCATGGTGATTAGGCTTAGCAAACTTGAAATGGGTTCTAAGGCTTTGGAAACAGAGAAAAGACACCAGTATTTCACTCACCTCATTGTCCCAAAGGTGCTTTTTCAACAGGCAACCGAAGAAGCTTCTCAGATGAGGTTTAAGGTTTAAGGTTTATTTAATTTATAGACCGCCCCCACTCCCCGTAGGGACTCGGGGCGGTGTACAGACCAATTCATAATCAAAACAACAGAAAATAACATAAGGCATAGAACAAAAACAACACACACACACTGTCTGTATATAAAACCCCAAAACCAGTTTAAATAATTAAAAACAATTTTAAAACCCATTTAAAACCCCAATATAAAATTTAAAAAGCCATCCAGGAAAGTTAGTAATAGATGTTAAATACAGTTACGATTATAATTATAATTAGGCCAGACCAGCTACTCGAAACAGGTGGGTCTTGAGTTTCTTGCGGAAGGAGCGGAGATCAGAGGTGGTTCTAATATCGGGGGGGAGGTCGTTCCAGAGGGTTGGGCCCATCACAGAGAAGGCCCTACTCCTAGGCACCGCCCGCCCGCACTGTTTAGCGGAAGGTACCCGGAGGAGGCCCTCTCTGTGAGAGCGGATTGGTCGCAGGGATGTATGGGGTAGAATGCGATCCCGCAAATAACTAGGTCCCGAGCCATGGAGCGCTTTGAAGATGACGATCAACACCTTGAAACGCACCCGAAAGGCCACAGGTAGCCAGTGCAGCTCACGCAGGAAAGGTGTTATATGGGAGTACCTAGTACTCCCCATAATAACCCGCGCGGCTGCATTCTGGACCAGCTGGAGCCTTCGGGTGCATCTCAAGGGGAGCCCCATGTAGAGAGCGTTACAGTAATCAAGGCGAGAAGTCACTAGGGCATGGGTGACTGTGCAAAGGGCGTCCCGCTCCAGTAAGGGACGCAATTGGCGCACCAAGCGAACCTGGGGGAACGCCCCCCTAGCCACGGCCGTCACATGATCATCTAGCGACAGCCGGGAATCTAGGAGGACGCCCAAATTGCGTACCCTATCCACTGGGGGCAGTTGTTCCCCCCCAATGGCCAGAGATGGAACACATTGGCTAAAGCGGGGCGCCGGTAGCCACAGCCACTCCGTCTTGGAAGGGTTGAGTTTGAGTCTGTTGTCGCCCATCCAGACCCGCACGGCTTCCAGATACCGGGACATCACCTCGACGGCTTCGTTGGGGTGGTTCGGGGTAGAAATGTACAACTGAGTGTCATCTGCATACAGATGGCACTCAACCCCGAATCCTCGAATGATCTCGCCCAGCGGTTTCATGTAGGTGTTGAACAGGAGAGGGGAGAGGACCGACCCCTGTGGCACTCCACACGTGAGCGGCCTCAGGGTCGACCTCTGCTCTCCCGCCAACACACATTGCGTCCGAACGGAGAGGAAGGAGGAGAACCACCGCAAAACAGTGCCCCTCATCCCCATCCCCTCCAGACGACGCAATAGGATACCATGGTCGATGGTATCGAAAGCCGCTGAGAGGTCTAACAGGACTAAGATGGAGGAACAGCCCCCATCTTTCACCCTCCAGAGATCATCCACCAACGCGACCAAAGCCGTCTCTGTGCTGTGACCGGGTCGGAAACCGGACTGGCGCGGGTCTAAATAAGTAATTTCCTCCAGGTGTCGAGGGAACTGCTGCGCCACCACACTCTCAACAACCTTCGCTAAAAAGGGAAGGTTGGAGACAGGACGATAATTGGCTAACTCAACTGGGTCTAGGGAAGGCCTCTTAAGTAGGGGCCTCACCACCGCCTCTTTCAAGGCGGTTGGCAGGAACCCCTCCTCCAGCGAGGCGTTCACCAGACCCAGGAGCCAGTCACGTGTAACCTCCCAAGTTGCCAGTACAAGCCAGGAGGGGCACGGGTCCAATAAACATGTGGTGGCCCGCAGTCGCCCGCGTAGCCTGTCCATATCCTCGGCGGCAACAGAGTCAAACTCCTCCCAGATAGGTACCTCAAGACTCGCCTCCGGTGTCTCCTCACGATCACTGAAGGGGACCCATTCGCTCCGGATCTGTGCGATTTTGTCCTGCAGATATTCCCCAAATTCCTCTGCCCTCCCCTGTAAAGGGGCTTCCCGCGACCTCTGTGAAAGGAGGGAGCGGGTCACCCGGAACAGGGCGGCAGGGCGGTTTTCTGCAGACGCAATAAGGGTGGCATAATATCGACGTTTAGCCACCCTTAGTGCCACAAGGTAGGTCCGTAAATGGGCTCTTACCTGTGTTCGGTCAGATTCGGCACGAGAGGATCTCCATCTGCTCTCTAGGCGTCTCTTGTGGCGCTTCATCACCCTCAGCTCCTCGGAAAACCAAGGGGCCAGGGTGGTTCGCTGCCACCGGAGAGGCCGCAAGGGCGCCACCCAGTCCAAGGCCCCGGCCGCCACACTGTTCCATGCGGCCACCAGGTCCTCCGTCCGGGAGCGGGTCAGGGCAACAGGAGGTGGCCCAAGCTCCGTCTGGAACCTATCTGGTTCCATCAGTCGCCTGGGGCGGAACCATCTAAGATCTTCTGGTTCCGCCTCCCCGCGATGGGGGGTGGCGTCAGGGAAGTCCAGCCGGAGAAGCGAGTGATCTGACCATGACAGGGGAGTGATCACCTGATCCCCTATTCCCAGATCACTCTTCCATCGACCAGAGATAAAAACAAGGTCCAGCATGTGTCCTCCCTCGTGTGTGGGGCCCTGAATTATTTGGGTCAGGTCCAAGGCTGTCATGGAAGCCATGAACTCCTGGGCTACCTCGGATGATTCACCCGTCGATGGTAAGTTGAAGTCCCCCATGACTAATAGTCTAGGGGTCTCAACTGCCACCTCCGCAATCACCTCGAGGAGCTCTGGCAGGGCTGCTGAAGTATAGCGAGGAGCCAAGTATGCAATCAGCAGATGAGAAACAAAATGTCTTCAAGGAAAAACCAGAAAGTCCTGTTGCCTCTTGAAAAGGGACTTTTGGGAGAGCCATGACCTGGATGACTGAAAATCTCCATAGACACTCACCTTGTTGAGCAACATTAGCCATGAAAGAGCATCTTGGTTGATAATAAGTCTCTGCCTTTCAAAGCTCCCCAGTTGCTGGGTGATAAAATCCATCTTGGGGAGAACCACCCAGCTCCTGATGATCAGATCTGCTGTTATATCTCCGTTTTGGTCCAAGTAAAAATTAAAGGTGGAAAAATTGCAAAACTCATTCTTGGCCAGAAAGGGATGAAACTAAAATGGAAAGATGCAGAATTTTTAAAAGTAGAAAATTTGGTTTCTTATCCCACACAGTCTTTCCACATTGGAATCTATCTTCTACAATTGTCTGACTTGTATACATTCCTAGTTTGGAGAACAAGAGTTACCACTATCTTCAAAAACAAACATTCAGCAAAATTTGTTGATCATATATTAATAAAACATAATTGGCAAACCTTGTCATTTATATAGAACATTCTAGAGCAGTCACAACACAATCGAACAAACAAACCAACAAAGAGCTTCTTCATAAACTCCTTGAAAGCAACTGGGTGATTACTAGTAAGCATGGATTAGTCTAGAAGTAAGTTCCCAGGTTAATCTTCTTCCAGGGAAGCAGACAGAAAACATGACCAGAGGAGCTAATTCTAATGTATTATACAGCTACATTATGAAAAACTTGAAATAATAATCCCCCCCATTGTTCTACAACATGAAAAGTTGGGCAGGATCCTTTCTGAATGTCTTTCTCTGTCCATTATGCAGTTGAGGACTCTCTTCCCTCTTGTTAATTAGTATCTCTTCCCCAAGATCATTCCCAAATATCATTATACTTTGTTAATAGATTGTGGGAATGCTTGCAATGTAACTTGATTTCATGAAACTATTAAACATCTTCATAAAGTCATGATTATTAATTTAGTTAAGTGAGAGTTAGCTAGTAGAAAGGCAATCTTACAAATTATACTGAAATAATTTTTAATGTTCCTCATAGAACTGGGGAGATATGAATAACAATCATCCTTGCTTATGTAATATTCAATATACTCATTAATACAGGCAGATAGAATTGATAAATGATTATTTTGTGATGAATGATATATTTCAACTTAGAGAAAACTATTTAAATCACTTTTAAAAAATTACCAGCTTCTAGAAATAATATTTATGATTTCTCAACAGAGAAAGGTGCGTAAACTAAATCAAATCAAATAAAAATATGTGACATTTAGCCATTTGGACTTGACAAATTGTGGTATCTTACATAAAAATAGAGGGATGGAAGCTAAAATGTCCTGATCCCGTACCTGCCATGGCTCCAACTTTGGAGCCTCCAGCCTCTCTTTCACCCCCTTCCTTCTCCTCCTTGATCTGGAGGAATAGGCAGCATTTAAGGCCTGGGCCAGAGTCTTTATGAAACTATACAAATAGGGGAAATTTCTTATCCGGATCCTGTTCCTTTTCTCCTGGGTCTCCAGTGGGGCTTTCTGGGTGCATCTTCTCCGGCCTTTAACAGAAAAGACGTTCTTTGAAAGAGAACAGTGGAAATAATGATCTTCAATCTGGGCTTTCAAAAATAAATAGGGCTCAAATGCATAATATATTTGCCTATATTTTTGCTGCAAAACAAAGACTGAAATACTATGGACGTATCTGAGAAGTCTGGGCCTTCTAATTTTGAAATTACCCAATACAGTCAAGACCCAGACTTTCCCCTCAATGGGTCCTGGCAAACGCATAAGTATTAAATGGAAAGGAAGAATTCTGAACCAAAAAGAATCAAATTCCAGGAAGTGAACAAGGACATTGACTTGTCTCCACTTAGAGAGGGCATCCCTGAGGGCTGCTGTATGTCCAGTTGTTGAGAACAGTTGTGATATAACCACACAAATTCCATTCCTGACAAGCAAAGGAGTGAAAGTCCTCATGAAATTCTCTCCCTTCTCCGTGTCTGAAGCAAAGAGGCCAATCAAGGTCCATCTGAAGTGGAGGAGCAGCTGGACAATTGCTGGGTACTGGACCCCTTCTTTGGGGCGCATTTGGTGGAAAAAGGGGAATTGATTTTTTTCACTCAGAGCCTCTGAAACAGGTTCAACACTGATCTAAAAAAACAATGAAGAAGGCTGTGTTATAATTGGAGTCAGAACAAGTCCTAAATATTTGTTTTTAATGACTCCAACCTGGTTCACAATATATTCTTGATTAGCCTTAATAATGCGTAATGTAGAACACAGAATATTAATAAGTCAGTATATAAAACAGAATACAAGAATAAATTAAGGAGGAATAAGATTAAAGAATGTAAATCATTTCTGCATCAACTCTACAATTTATCACAATCAGACCCACACACTGAACTCTTTTGATCAAATACGGAGCTTTATTATATTTAACTTTTGAATTCTGATCGCCTGGGAAATCTGTGATTTTAATACATGAATCCCAATATGTCATTTACCTAATGCAGAGTCCAAAATATTGATCTTTATTAAATAGTTGAAATTCCATGAATAGATTTGTTCTCCAGTTTTACAAGAGACAGGGAGACCACAGCTCCTAATATCATTTGGTACTCGTACAATCCAAGATGTCTTTAATTGAAATTTTGCAGCTGTAACACAGATAATTTTGGGAGTCTGCCAGATTTCGTAGCTTTAATAGTACAGTAAGGCTCGCACTCAAATAGGCATCTATGGCCAATTTGACACTTTCCAAAGATCATAACTTTTGACTTTGATTTATCAATAATCATTGAACGATTATGTCAGTGGGAGCTTTCTTAATTTTTTAATTAACAGCTTACACAATCCAAGTCATGAATACAGTAATAATAAAGTATCCGAATAAACCAGGTTTACCCATATTTATTTAGCACCTTAGATTTAGTACTTAGTACTTCAGGATCTTTCATTACTCTTGCTAATTCATTAATATCTAGACTGAATAACAAGGGTTCAAATATGCATCTTTTCCTTCTCCCTTGGTAAGTATCCGTCCTTCTCATTGAGCCCAAACCTCCCTCTCAAACAAGGGCTTGGAGAAAGGGCTTGGATCAGAGCCAACAGTCTGAGCTCCATTTTAAGGGCAATTTCCTCCATCATATTTCTCAATTTATTGTCTCAAATTCTGCACTAACATCTATAAAGCCAGCAAACCATGGTTTACACAACAGTGATTTTGTGATTTGATATTTCAAGATCAATCTGTTGTCAATATTAGATTATTTAATTATTATGCAAATTTATATAACTTTTAACTCTACCTAACCCCATTTTGTTGCTTTGCAAGGAATTGAGACATTATTATTCTTCAGGTCTTTGATGATGAATGTGAACATGAACATAACAGGGTAAAACAATAGTTGACATATTTGCTAATATGGTGAAAAGCAGCTCTTGAATTCCATAGAGAAGTTACAATTCTGTTGCTTATCCACTACCTCTCCCCACTCAATTTACCAGAGGGAGAAACATACACACAAACCTGTGGGACTTTGTAGGTGCCTCCTAATGTTGATATCTGGATGGAGATGTCCCTGTTAGCTCCGTCAATCAGAGCCAGAAGGTTCTCCTTCCTTCCACAGCCGTAGTTGGGGACATTGGCTTCTCCAGTGGAGAGAATGTCCAGCAAGGCATCTGAAGTGCGGAAACTGCTCAAATGGTTGTCATGGATGATGTAGCCCAGGGTGAGATTGTGCAGGAGCTGGGGGTTCTTGTTAATCAGCTGAATGGCAAAAATGAAGCGTAGGGTTTTTAGAAAACCTAAGGAAATCCTATTGTTAAAAAATGTTCATGTTATTAATATAAAAAGTGACAACAAATGCTTTAAAAAAAATACCCACTCCTCTTTATCTCCAAAAGCCTATTAAACCTTAAGCCAACATTGATCCAAAACCAATCATCAGTTATTTTTAGTAGTCAAATGATGAACCCAGGATTGTGCAGGGGGAGGAAAATAATGCCAACTTCCTTCAGGTTTTTTTCAGTCCTATCTTTGAATTTAAGTCTCTTTCACAAAATAAGGCAAAAGAGAGAAGCCATGGAAATCAAAATCATTCACGAAATTGGACAGGTCCTGTGATATAAAAGTCAGTGAAATAAGAGGAAAAGAAGGAGAGGGTTAGGACTGCAAATGGAGGGAATGCAACTCCATCCCCCTGAATGACTTACACATGAGATTGACTAGAAGAAGCACTATTGAAAGGCCTCATTATGTGAGATATTTCTGAAGTACTAATGATCATATTAATGAGATGGTCTCCTGATCTGTAATAGCTCCATGGTTGTTTGCCATCCTGGTGCTCCAAACCCAGCGGGCACTTCCTTCTAAGCCTCCCAGAAGTTGCCTGGGACACCAACATCATCAGAAGCAGAAGGTTCATAATTCACCGAGCTAAATCCCAACTGTTCACAGAAATATCAAGATGAATTAGAAGAATTCAAAGCACTCCCACAAGATGGAAATGCTATTGGCTTTCCTGATTCAGACAGAGACAAACAAAGCCTCCCACGGAAAAGAATGAAAACTCCACTCAAGATCACAGCTCCTGTCTGTCTGAAAACATATGCCAGACAGAATCTAACCTAAGGGATTTATCTTTTTCTGATGAAAGATCGCATCCATGTTGCTTCATTCCGGTGTTTACATCAAAGGCAATTCCTGGAGACCTATCAGAAGAGTTGATTATTATAGGAAGAAGCAACGTTTCCACTGGGGATCCCGAACTTCTTTGCAGCTCCATGTGAGGAGCGTTAGCTGGAGAAAAGGATGTGAGTGAAAAGTCACAGAAACACTCCTGGGGAAACTGTTCTGTTGTGGTTGCGATTCTTCCTGTCAGAACATGTGCAGAAGGTGATGCTGGATGAAGATACCGTATTTTTTGGAGTATGATGCATCTTTTTCCCTCAAAAAAGAGGCTGAAAATCTGGGTGTGTCTTATACACTGAATACAGCATTTTTTTGCCTCCCAAAACCCCGCCCCCTTCACCAAAATGGCCATGCATAGCTTTTAGAAGGCTTTCAGAGAGCTCCTGGGGGTTGGGGAGGGCAGAAATGAGCAACAAAATGGCCCATTTCCCCCCCAGCCCCCAACAGCACTCTATAAGCTTCCTAAAGGCTGTCCATACCCTTTTTTGCTCGTTCCCCCCCCCCAGGAGCACTCTACAAGCCGCCTAAGGGCTATTCATGTCCTTTTGGGGGGGGAACGGGCCTGTTTTTGCAAAAAACGGGCCGTTTTTGGGAGGTTTGCAGAGTGCAAAAACTTTTTTAAAATTTTTCCTCTTTAAAACCTTGCTGCATCTTATACTCCAGCGTTTCTTATACTCTGAAAAATACAGTAGCTCAAGTAATACAAGGGAATTAACTTCTGCTCTCCTTCAACATGGCCTCTTTTCTCCAGAGTCTGTTGTGGAAGGTCACCCAGAGCTATGGAGGTTGATGACACTCTAGGCTGATGTCACTTAACTCCAGTGCTCCCATCTCCTAATACCCAGGAAGCAATCAATACCCTTAAACCAGCCTAATGTTAAGTATTGCGCTGATTAGGAATTTTCTCTTATATTAGATTCTCATAGATGGATCCTAACTTGGAGTCGTGTTTCAAATTTTTAAATTGCTTGTTTTGGAAGTGAAATTTCATTTTCCAACTTTCCTAGCCATATCAATTTTTCAATGAGAGCTGACTAAGAGACAGGAAAGTGAACGCCTGTGGACTATATCATTGGGTAAATAGGGAGAAAGTTATAGAGTGGATACAAATTTTTTCCTTGCTGCTCTTTCTGTTGCCTTCTGTATTCATGTATGACACTGAGATCCTACATGATTCTGGAATTTCTTAGTTTTTTTAAAGGTGAGCTGTGAGGTCTGCAGCTAAGATGGTGGTGGGGTCCACAGTGGGGGTAGATGGTGATCCACCTATTTTGGGGGTGGTCAACACACTTGAAGATTAGAAACTGCCCCACCCCAAATCTCTGAATCAAAGAAAGTCACAGCATGATCTAGCTGACCTTCACTGATCTCAAAATCTCATCCAATCTGCTTTCAACTCCTATTATTTTCTTCTTTCAGAATTTTTCCATTTTTCTTTTACTTACAGTCCCTTAACTTGAACTGCATTTGGCAAGTTTAGGATTAGTGTGTAAAGGTCAAATCTCAGAATTTGGAGCAATAGCCAAGCTTGCTAAGAAATCTGGAAGATTTAAAGTTCCCACATCTAAAGGATGCCCAGGTTGTGGGAGGCATTGACAAAACTAGTAAGATGCAAAAGAGTCATATAGCTGTCTCATAAGACATTTTCACAGGAACCGTAAAGGGGATGAAAGGAGGCCTTGTCAAAGCTGCCACTCAGACAACTGCCTCTGCTTGAGATGGACAGGGGGTCCAAGAGAAGCAAAGACGGGAGGGACAGAAGCCAATGGAGTCATTCCCTAGAATGGCAAAGTTAATCTCTTCTTCAGGAGATTGGAAGAAAAACCCACAAAGGAGCTTCCTCAAATCCCAGGCGTAAAAGGGCCACATTGCATGACTCATCAGCCAATCTAACTCAACAGTGACCTGAATATCTCTTAGTGTCTTCTATCTCATACGGGGCTGAGAAGCCCCATTGAATTGTGGCCCCCATGTTTCCTGGGGTGGGTATCCTGAGAGACACCTGAAGGTCCTCTGAATGGTCCTTCAGGAAGTCACAGATGAAATACAGCCTGAAGGGCCCTTCCCTTCAGAAGATGCTCCTGCTTGGAAAACCTTTCTCCTCCTCCCTGAGCTGGTGGCCTTCTCCTTGTTTCTACCCTACCACAAGTTGAGAGGTTTCTTTGGGCATCAATAATTTTTTTTTTCTTATACTGAATTGTTGCAGAAAATGACAGGCTTAGACTTCTCAGGATACAGGAAAAGTTTATTTGGCAGCCAGGTTCAGAAAGCAAGCACATAGCTAGCATTGGAAATTCTGAACAATCTTTATTATCGAAGCATGCATTCTTATACATTCTCAAAGACAGTGTAACACGGAAACACTTAACTCATTTCTTATTGGTTACCTTGAGGAAAAAGCCTTATAAGGAGATGGGGGTTTACTTCTCCTTTTGTTACAGGTAAGGGCTACGTGTCATTAACGAACTTTATTTGAACCTTGTGGTTTTGGACTTTTGACATAGGGACTTTTACTGGAACATGTTGTGGTAGAAGGTTGATGACATTTCCCTGTCCCTTTAAGCAAGTTTCCAACTGTCCCTTTTATGCCAGGTCTTCATTCTTATATTTTTAATCCATATTTTATTCTCCTTTATTTCCCACCTTCTAGACTCTATTAAGGCCCACAATTGAGTCTAGCCTGTTAGATTAACAATATAAGCATGCAGGATACAGAATAGCAAAAAAGCAAGGATACAAGAATACACATCTTAGGGCTTATCTTCCAAAATCACTTTCTCTACTTCTAAGAGGGCAATTTGAATATAGGAACTAGTATCTGAGACTTCATCTTCCTTGAGGGTATGTGGAATTAGGCTTTCCATTAACATCAATTCCTTTTCAGATCGCATTTCTTTTACAGACCTCATAACGAGCTGTTTAAGCAATGGTATTATGCAGGGGAGGAAGGCTAAACTTGCGATTCCACATAATAAAAGAAATAGCATTTGCTTAATCCATCCTGTTCCCGGTAGCCAAGAGAACCACACATCTGTTCCTTGTATTTTTTGACCAATAGAAGAAGCTCGATCTCGTAGTTCTTGGATCACACCCGGACTGCTCCTGATTTATTCATATGGAAACAGCAAGCTTTTCCCACATAAGAAGAAGACTCCATTTTCCCCTACACACACTCCTATGTTCATAGAAAAGGCATGGGCTCGGAGGTTCTTTTCATTAGTCCAGACCTGTAAGGTTCCTGCCAAGTACATACCAGTTAGGGGCTGTAATGGAACTTCTTGGTTAGGGTACATTTGCCTATCCCTGAGAACTGGTCCTTCAAAGAGATAGTGGGAACTGGTGTTTCCAGGGGGAAAATGAACACAAAATCCCATGGTGAATTGTATTGAAAGCCAAACGGGAAGTCGGGGTGGCTGGAATGGCCTTGGGGCAGCTTCCAGTGGTCAGATTCCCCTTTTCTCAATTGTTGCAGGGATCTGTTTTCCCTATGCTTTGCCCTTTTTCTTACAGGGTTTGTCAAATAATTGACTTTAGGTGTTGGGATTGGCTTACGGTTCTGTCCCCAAGCATAAGTGATGCATTGTTGGTGGAAGCAGACCTGTAGCACATCCTGTAACTTGATTCCACCCTGTTCTTCGGGATTTATAGCATCCACAGATCTTTCTTCAAGAGCAAGAGGGGTTGTTCGGATATTTTCACAACATTCAAAACGTTATCACTTAACAAGCTCATTGCCAATAACAGCCAGAGCCACAAAAGGCTCATAATTGACCCACACGCAAAACTTCTCCTAACACAATTCTTTTATCCTACTGAATCACCATGTCAGGGAGAAGGCAGAGGTTATATATAGTTTAAGGAATGGCAATATCAGCTTTGGGCAATCCACAAAACCAAATCTTATTTGCTAAACATATCACTCACAATCCAAAAACTCCTATTATACTGCAGGGAACCCATTCCCACGGTTCCTCAAACATAAGTGTCATCAGATGATTCATTTTCCTCTTGATTACAATTAATGATCTTAGCCTCAGAACCTGTCTTCCTCTGGAGGGGACAATTCCTGAGGGATGAATATGCAATTCAACAAATAAGTACATTCACTAAAGCGAGAGATAGTACAGTTATGACTATGAATACTTGGCTTGCCATTTCCTGACAGGTGCTCACACTTTCTAATACATCTTATATCTAATAAATGAAACATTGTCTTCCTCCTTCAAATCTTCAGCCGTACATCGAGAAGTCAGTTCCAGGGGGTGACTTCAGTAGGGCCTCTTCTGCCCCGTAATTCTGCCCATTGCCGGTAGGGCAGTTTTTAGGGGGCATTTCTTTAAGCATATCACTAGAGGATGGGCTTCTTCCTCTGCTCCCAAAACTCATCAGCAGCTGGCTTAACTTGAGTCCAGTGAATCCAAAACTTGGATTCCAACACTTTTGCTCAAAGTTATGCCCGTTTGTTCTATCTCCTTAAGCACTAGATGGTTAATACCTGTCTCTGCCCTGGGTGTTCCATTTCTATCTTGACCCCCCAGCCGCGCTGGCATATTTTTAAAGATCAAGATGTATAGAGACAATGTATAGAGATGTTTGTCTATACATTGTTTGCATTCAGCCAGGGTTCTAGGTGGATCTCCAAGCCCGCGCTGGCATATTTTTAAAGATCCGGATATATGGAGACTTTCATTAACACATCGTTTGCATCTGGGTGGGGCTCTTGATTCATCTGATGGTGGCCAGAATCTGAGGCCCTATTCAAAGGCACTCCAAATCTTGGCACAATGTCTTTTAGTACACACAAAACCAAGAGATCTCTAAATCTCACTTTCTGGGAAAATTGTGGGGACATCTATTTGCCACACAGCACCTGGGAGCCCTGTACAAGGACTTCCAAAGGAAGTTTCCATCCTGTCTTTGGGTTGTTTTGTCACAACAGAGACAGGCTGCAGCAATCTGATTAACAGCATGTGTGCCTCTAACTACCGATCCCCGCAACAAGCTCCTCGACAATTCTTCCGGCAGGTCCCCTTGCCTCCCACTCTATCTAACAGCCTTGGCGAGAAAAAATGTGTTTCCTTTTGCCTTTTGAAGTTCCTTCTTATCTGAGGTTTTGAGCCCTTGTATGCTCATTCCACAAGTTCAGAGATGCCTTTCCTGACCCCCCTTTTTTCCCTAATGTCATCTGCAGAGTGACCAATGAAGGTACAACACAATACAATAACAGAGTTGGAAGGGACCTTGGAGGTCTTCTAGTCCAACCCCAGGCAGGAAACCCTATACCGTTTCAAACAAATGGCTATCCAACATCTTCTTAAAGACTTCCAGTGTTGGGGCATTCACAACTTCTGGAGGCAAGCTCTTCCACTGATTAATTGTTCTAACTGTCAGGAAGTTTCTCCTCAGTTCTAAGTTGCTTCTCTCTCTGATTAGTTTCCACCCATTGCTTCTTATTCTACCCTCAGGTGCCTTGGAGAAGAGTTTTTGACTCCCTCTTTTTTGTTGCTCTTTTCTGCACTCTTTCTAGAGTCTCCACATCTTTTCTACATCGTGGTAACCAAAACTGAATGCAGTATTCCAAGTGATCTTTATTCTATCCCTCTGTTTATGCAGCCTAGAAATGTGTTGGCTTTGTTTGGCAGCTGCTGCACACTGCTGGCTCATATTTAAATGGTTGTCCATTAGAACTCCAAGATTCCTTTCACAGTTACTACTGTTGAGCAAGGTACCACCTATATTGTACCTGTGCATTTCGTTTTTGTTGCCTAAATGTAGAACCTTACTCTTTTCACCATTGAATTTCATTTTATTAGATAATGCCCAATGTTCAAGTTTGTCAAGATCCTTCTGTATCTTTAGCCTATCTTCTGGAGATCATATTGATCATTCTCTTATTTTCTTCAACCTCAGGATCCAATGTGGTATATTGCCTGAAGGTTTGATAAATGCATTCTAGGAATTCCCCTGGATTTTCATCCTGTTTCTGTTGAATTTAATAGACCTTCCCTAAATTCTTAACTTTTGTTTGAATCCTAACAAAACTAAGGTCCAATAGTTTTGCAGCTGAATGTATTAGGTTCCTAATCTGGTTCCTTCAGTAACCATGTTCAGTCTGGGTTTTTTTTTTTCTTCATGATCCTTCTGCAAAGGCTTATTCAAAAGACTTATTCTTTTCTCTTGAGAATGGAGCATATATCCAGACCTTACGTAGCTCCCCCTCAGCTTCTGGCAATAAAATTCCCTTAGGGCAATTTGAGATTTTATCTCAACTGATCCCTTGGACCAGGTTTGTGGTCCACTTCGATAACCTTTTGGTTTTCTTTCTCCTGGCCCCACCTAATGGGACCATTTGTTCTTTTTTTAAAACAAAACAAAAAAACACTTAAACACATCATCAAGGACAAGCATGCAAGTTAAAACAGACAGGAACTAAATGTTTCGTTGAGACTCTCTCAAAGCTTTTTCTTTCCTCCTTGAGGTTTTTATAATAGGGGTGAGGATAATTTCTCTGCCAGAGACTTTTTACTAAAACTCTCTCAAGGCTTTTCCCCCCCTCAACATGCATTGGAGAGGCGTTCGAGGAACGCTCCCCACCTTCCCATGTTCTATTTCTAAGACACTGTCACCGACCTGGGGTGCCGGAATACCACGGTCGCCTTCAGGAACTGCGATGACTTAACCACCCACACAAACCTAGAGCCTCATTAGGATACGCCGGTTCCATTTGGAAGGGATGCTATCCCGGGCTCAGGGGGGTGATCGGGCCCCCTCTTCCACTCCTAACCGAGTGGGTCCACAATTCTTTTAATACTTGCCTGCAGGCGTCTTCTTTCTCAGCCGGCGTAAATTTTATTAACTTGTCCTGATCCTGGTCAGATTCTTGGATCGGTGGTGTCCTCCGGATGCCCAAGAGGGGTCATCGGCCCCCTTCCAGAGAAAGATCTCCGTGGCGCCTGAAGAAGGGCGAGATGGCCTCGATGGGGCACTAGTCGGTCTGTTCGTCCTCAGCGAAATATTGCTCTAAGTCCTGCCGCCACGGTCGCCAGAATTGTTGCAGAAAATGACAGGCTTAGACTTCTCAGGATACAGGAAAAGTTTATTTGGCAGCCAGGTTCAGAAAGTTAGCACGTAGCTAGCATTGCAAATTCTGAACAACCTTTATTATCGAAGCACACATTCTTATACATTCTCAAAGACAATGTAACACGGTGTTAAAAGAAATGTCCTTCTGGGTTCGGCTCCAAGTGGGGAAAAAGACACTGGAGACATGGAGGCTGCTTGGAAAGATGGTTTTAATGGTGGACAGGAGGGCATGGCTTGAGTCCTGAACAGAAAAGGTGATCACATGCTTCAATGTTGGTGGAGAAGAAAAGAAGGGAAGAGAAGGGAAAATGGAGGGGCTTGCTAGGCTTTTTATAACCTGTTCAGTCCCACCTCTCTGTTTCCTGTTCCTGTGTAAGAAATGTATTCTGATTGGTTGTCAGACTCACATGGGCCCATGCAGGGGCAACCTTCTAGGCTGTTTTGAATCCAGGTTTGATTGAGTTCAGATGCCATGTGGTCAGTTGAATAAAGGCTTATATTATCCTGCCTTATCCCATCACTCTGGAGTTGAAGAGGAGAACTCTTTATTATGTAAAGTGGACTAGCTTGGTCTTCTTAATGGCCCATTGACAAAGTGGGGATGGGCTGGAAGCTGTAGGAATTTACTTTGTGTTTAAAATGTGTTTCTCCCTTTTTTCACATCCAGGAAAATATAATATTCTGCCTTATCAATATTTCCTAGGATATTTCATTTTTCTGGGAGAGGGCTAGGTGATAACTACCTACAACGGAAACACTTAACTCATTTCTTATTGGTTACCTTGAGGAAAAAGCCTTATAAGGAGATGGGGGTCTTACTTCTCCTTTTGTTACAGGTATGGGCTACATGCCATTAACGAACTTTATTTGAACCTTGTGGTTTTGGACTTTTGACATAGGGACATTTGCTGGAACATGTTGTGGTTGAAGGTTGATGAGATTTCCCTGTCCCTTTAAGCAAGCATCTAACTGTTCCTTTTATGCCACGTCTCCATTCTTATATTTTAATCCATATTTTATCCCACTTTACAGGCATTAACTGGTCCCTGGAGTTTTGTCTTTTATTACTATGCCAACAAATCTCAGATTTATTTGTTTCTTCAGCCACAGGTGCTGTGTATTCCCTTTGGGCTCAGTTTCAAGCATGGAGACCCCAAATCTCTCAATTCTAGATGACGGCTTTAATTCAATATCTGCCCCTGTTATTATGAATCACATGAGGATTATTTCCCTTTCTTTTCCCTCTACAGAATTTCCCAACAATTTTTTAGTCCAAGAATTGGTTGAATTATCCAGGGATCCCTCCTGAGAGGGAGAATTATGATAAAAGTTTCAGCTCTGCTCTTTGGCCGAATCCTCCAGGGGAGACTTTGGGCAGAGAAATATGGAGTTTTGGGAACAGGCAGGGTCTGTGCTCTTGAATGTACGTCTCTCTCCTTTCCAAGTGAAGCTGATTGTTTCTCTGTGTTTCAATCAGGAAAGACACTGGATCATATTCCACCTTGTGAGAGTCCTTTGAATTCTTCTAATTCTTCTTGAGAAACAGAAAAGTGATTCATTGATTCACCCCATGAATGATGGACCTCCTGCTTCTGCTTCTGATGCTGCTGGTGTCCCATCCAGTCTCTGGGAAGCTGAGAATGAAATGCCCAGAGAGTTTGGGACACCATGATGGAAAACGACCACAGAGCTTTTACAGCCCAGGAGACCATCTCATCGGTATAGTCACCAGTGAAAAGGAAATATTGCATATAAAGTTGCTTTTCAATGTGGCTCCTTCTCTTCAGTTTGTTTTTCCTGATCGGTAAGTCATTCAGGGTGATGGAGTTGCACTCCCTCCATTCTAACACTCTCCTTCTTTTCTGTTTTTATTTTTCATTTATTCCTATATTGGGGATTATGTCTAATTTCCTCAATTATTTTGATTTCCATGGCTTCTCTCTTTTGTCTGATTGTGTGAAAGAAACAAATCAAAAAATAGGGCTGAAAAAAAAATCTGAAAGGGCTGCAGATTATTTTTATCTCTCAGTTCAATCCTTAATTTATCACTTGAATAATGAATTTTATTTAAAGTAGTGGTGGAACCAGTTGTAGTTGCTGTACCTCAGCCCATTTCCATATTTGTATAACTGAACATTGCTTTTGGATCAATGTTGGCTTAAGGCTCAGTAGGCTTTTGGAGGCATATATATTTTTAAAAAGTATTTGTTGCTGCCCATTATAACATTTTTTTTACAATAGGGATGTTTATGGTTTTCCAGATAGCTTAATATACATTCACAACATCCAAACGGTCAACAAGAATTCCCAACTCCTGCACAATCTCACACTTGGCTACAACATCCATGACAACTATTTCAGCACTTTACATACTTCAGATGCCTTGCTGGACATTCTGTCCACTGGAGAAGCCAATGTCCCCAACTACGGCTGTGGAAGGAAGGAGAACCTTCTGGCTCTTTTTGATGCAGCTACCAGGGAGATCTCCATCCAGATGTCAACATTAGGAGGCACCTACAAAGTCCCACAGGTTTGTGTGTGTTTTTCTCTCTCTGGTAAAGTGAGGAGTGGGTGGTGGTGGGTGAGCAATAGATGCAATTATGTCTTTTCCATGGAATTCAAGAGCTGTTTTTCTCCATATTAGCAAAAATGACAATATTTTACCCCATTATGTTCATGTTGAGATTAATCATAAAAGGCCTGAAATTCAAGCAATACATTCCCCGGAGAAGACATTCTACCAACTATTTAACTGATCAAAAAATATCTCTGGTTGCTGGGGCCTCTATTGGCATCTTCATTTCCACATATAAATAATATCCAGTCGGATTGAAGTTGGCAGTAGTAGCATTTTATCTATCTAAAAAGTGGAATAAAAAGGACTCTAGCAATTATAGGCCAAATAGACTAGCAGATATTGTGGCTGAAATGTATGCCTGGATCCTCTTAGTTAAACTTGAGAAAAATCCATTCCTTGCAGAAGAAACAGAAGGTTTTAGGTAGTGAATAGCTATATAGATTTTATAAGAAATATTGCATGTCAATAATTTAATATTGGTAACAAATTTGTCTTGAAATATCTAATCTTTATCAGCAAAGTAAAACACAGTTTGCTGGCTTTCTAGATGTTAGTGAATTTGTCATAATTAACAGAGAAATATTAGATAGGAAATTGATTGCCCTCAAAATGGAACTCAGCCTGTTGGCCCTGATCCAGGCTCTTTCTCCAGGTCCTTGTTTGAGAGGGAGGTTGGGGCTCAATGGAGCAATGAGAAGAAGGATTGACACTTACCAAGGAGGAAGGGAAGGATGCATATTTGAACCCTTGTTACTCTCTCTTCATATTGACAACTTACTTCAACAAATGAAGGATTCAAACACAGATCATAAATAAATGTTATTTCTTTCTTTGACAAAAATTACTAAATTAGTGGAGCAGTGAAATGCAGTGCACATAGTTTCCAGTACTTGGATTTTAGAAAGGCTTTGACAAAGTAAACGACCATCCAATTCTTGGTAAGCTAAAAATATGTGGGATAGACAGCATCACCCCCAGATGGACTCAGCCTGTGGTCCTCAATGGAATTACATCTGCATGGAGGGAAACAAGCAGTGGGGGATCCCAATGTTCCATTTTAGGACCAGTACTCTTCAACATCTTCATCAATGGTTTGGATGAGGGATAGATGGGGAACTCATCAAATTTACAGATGACACTAAGCTGACAGGAATAGCCAACAGCCCAGAAGAAAGGCTCAAGATCCAGATGGATCTAGATGGACTTGAACCCTGGGCCTATCTAACAAAAGGAAATTCAGTATAGAGAAAAGTAAAGTAATACAACAGCAGAGATGGAAGGGACCTTGGAGATCTTCTAGTCCAAACCCCTGCCTAGGCAGGAAACCCTATACCGTTTCAGACAAATGGCTATCCAACATCTTCTTAAAGATTTCCACAACTTCTGGAGGCAAGCTGTTCCAATGATTAATTGTTCTAACTGTCAGGAAGTTTCTCCTCAGTTCTAAGTTGCTTCTCTCCTTGATTAGTTTCCACCCATTGCTTCTTGTTCTACCCTCAGGTGCCTTGGAAAATAGTTTGACCCCCTCTTCTTTGTGGCAACCCCTGAGTCTTACACTGAGGCTAGAAAAACCAAATGTACAGGTACAGATTAAGTGAAACCTGGCTCAATAGCAGGAACTGTGAAAGGGATCTTGGATTCTTAGTGGACAATCTCTCAAATGTGAGCCAAAAATGTGTGGTAGCAGCCAAAAAAAGCCACTGCAATCCTAGGCTGCATCAACAGAAGGATAGAATCCAAATCAAGTGAAATATTGGTACCATTTTATAATGCCTTGATAAAACCACCCTTGGAATAGGGCATTGATGGCGAACCCTTTTGGCACCAAGTACTCTTGTCAGGGATGCAATCTGGAAGAGGAGTTGACCAGTGTGCATGTTGGTCCATACATGTGCACCAGGCAGCTCCTCTTCCAGTTCCTGGCACTGCCGCGGATGTAAGGGCCAGCTGATCGTCGTGCTCACATGCACACAAGAAACCCGGAAGAGCAACGGGCAAGGCCACGCGTGCCAGTCGACATGGCTTTGCATTTCACCTAGCCCAAGCTAAGAATCTGAAGCAGAGGGCACCATTTCCCCTCCCGGGGCCTCCCCAGCCCCCAGAAGCACTCTGCCAGCCAAAAGCTTTGGTCTTACTTTGCAGCTTCAGTCCGTGGGGCTTGCGAAGGTAAGGCCTGCACTCAGCTGGTGGGTGGGGACTGGCAAGTGGGCGGGGTGATTTGGGCGGGGCAGCCTCATGGTCCCACGTGGGCTGGATTAATGGCTTCAGTGGCCTGCTTCCGGCCTGTGGGACGTAGTTTGAGAACCCCTGGTATAGGATCCCCTTCTTGAGCAGAGGGTTGAACTAGAAGACTTCAGAGATCCTTTCCAACCCTTTTATTTTGTTATAGGTTCTGTTATCGGTACATATGTTTAGCATGCTAAATACCTATTGGAACATGCAGATTTACACTGTGATATTATCATACTTACAGATTGGATTATAAACCCTGTGAGGAAGACTTGGGTTCTTTTGTCATAATAATTATCTGATAATTAATACCGGTAAATCAAGTTCAAAAGTTATGGTCTTTGGGAAATGACATCCTAGCCATAGATGGTCAGCCAATAGAGCAAGTTAGACCTTTCCTTACCTGGGGTTGTTTTCTCTGAGACTGAATCTTGTCTCCCTCATCATCAAAGGAGCTCAGTTAGATCAAAGACATGAGTGAAAGTGGTGCTTTAATGAAAACCTCATAGCTCCCCAGCTTCCTCAGCCCCAATTATTGAAGTATATGAGGCCAAGGTTTCCCCCATGTTCTTACATCAATCTGATGTTTGGGGCTTCAGAGAGAAACCACCAGCAGAACCAACCCAATCACAGCCTCTGAGGAGTATCTTGGGGTGGACAAAAGGACTCCAGCTGCTGCCCTCAGAGCTGATTTGGGAATTTACACAATTTCTTTTTTTTAAGTTTTATTGGTTTTTTAAAATATTTTGGGGAAAAGGGTACATAAATGTGGAAAAAAAATTTGACAGCTACATCAGGTGGTACTTCCCCGGGATCTTACATCTTTCTCTTATTTTATATATATCAAAATATCATTGTTACATACATATTAGCAGTTTAGGTTTACTTCCAATTCTTTAACATCTTCAACCATACTTTATATCACTTCTAACCATTTCATTATATTAACAATTGCAATGTGTTTTTAATTCATTTCTGTGACCTAAGTCTCATTGCTGCCTCCTCTCCCGTTTGTTGGCTGAGCCATGGCTCCTCCCCCTTTCGTGTCTTGTGCGCTGTCTCTTGATTCGTCTAGGAGGTTCTTGTGTTTTTCCATATAGGTTTCTGCCTCCACCACTGTATTAATTCTCACTCTACCCTCCTCCCAGAAAATCAACAAGCCTTCTGGAATTATCCACCTGAACCAGATATTTTTTTCATACAATTTTTTAGTTAGAAAGAAGAATTTCTTCCTCTTATCTCTTATTCTTTTTGGTATCTCTTTCAGAATGGTTATTTCTTTGTCCTTATATCTTAAAGGTTCCCCCCTTTGAACTCCTAGAATCTCATCTCTTGTAGTCTTTCTAAAAAATTTAACATGAACCTCCCTTGGAACATTGTGTATTCTAGCATATGCTGAATTGATTCTATATATCAGGTCAATATCCCACCCTAGCTGCTGTTTATCTCTTTTAATATAATCTGCTAGCATTGTTATCATAGTCTCCCTTAAGTCTTCACCCTCTGTTTCAGGTATGTTTTGAAATCTAAGGAAAAAAGACATCCTTTCAAATTCCATTTTTTCCATATAATTCTCAATCCCAGTATTTTTTTTTTTTTTTTGTAAAGCCTTCGTCTCTTTTCCCACCCCCCGGGAATTTACACAATTTCTACTTTGTCTAAAATGAGAAAATATGGGTATTGGCATAAAATTTAATCTATGGAAACTAACAGACTCTGAAAATTGTGGCTGTTAGAACAGACAAAACTTCAATTAAAGACCAATCTTGGATTCTACTACAGACAAATTGTATGAGGAACTGAGGTCTCTCTGTTTCTTGTACAACTGGAGAAGCTAAAAAGATTCCTCCATAAAGAATCTGGGCCTTAGAAGCATTAAAATATACAGCAATCCTCAAAAATTATAGTAGGCCCTTTATTGGAATGGAATACTTCAGTTGGCATTTGCACATGTTAATCTAATTGCAATAAATTGTAGGGGTGAGATACAGTAATATGATTTATATTGTTTATCGTTTTTTAATTTATTTATTATTTTCCACTTTTATAATACAATCTTGCTAATATTCTGTCTTTAATATTTTAAACAATGTCTAATTAACAAATTATTCTAATGCTTTCATGAGAACAAGATTGGATTTAATAAAATATAATAGTTTGGACTTGATTTGACCCCAAATATAACACAGCACTCTTCATTGTGTAAGGTTTTTGAATGCAGCTCAGAATCTGATAAGTCCAGTGAAACTCTGAAGATGAGGCTGCTGATTATCAGCTTTTATTTCTGCAGAAAGCAAAAGACTGGATGACCTTTTTGTCTCTCACCTTAACAGAGCAGGTAGAGAGAGAAAAAAACAGGCATGGGCAAAAAACCTTTCCAAACATCTTATAGCTTGCACAGAACGTCATTGCTATAGAAACATAATTTGATATCACGCAAATTTCATGATTTTTGTCAGCGCTCTGAAAATCATAGACTGTAAAAGGGAAAAGAAATCCATTTTTTGGAGTATAACTCATAGCTTTGTTAGGGAATGTTGAACACACATTTTAAGGTACAAGCAAGGCTACTTGGCAGATTCCACATTTTACTTTTCACAAGATGTTACTTTGCTAGGCTAAGCTTGGCAATTTGCCTAGAAATTTTATCTATGTAGTTGGCACGTTAGGTTACAATGGAGCTTCTCTCAACAGCAATTTAACAAAAGCTGAATTAGGTTACACTCTGTGTATGCTCTAATGCAGTGATAGCAAACCTTTTAGAGGCCGAATGCCCAAACCGCAACCCAAAACCCACTTATTTATCTCGGAGTGCCAACACCGCAATTTAACCTGAATAATGAGGTTTTAGTTTAGAAAAACAACTCATACATGATTAACGTCTTTTCTCTGAAACCCCCCCCCCCCCAATAACAGCACTTTCAATGATACAAACACCTTTTTATTGAAAGGTAAACATTTGCCTTTGACATGCTTTTGATTAATATGACATTTGCTGTTGAATGCAAGCTGATAATTTTTCTAACCTTGATTCATACGTTATACGTTTGAGAGCAAGACATGCAGCACCAGGTCATCTGTTAGTCCAGGGGTGTCAAACTCAATTTCAATGAGGGCCCCATTGTGGTTGACTTTGGAGGCCATGGTGGGCATGGCCAGCTCCCACTGCTGCTGTGCTCACTCTCCTTGGTTGCCCATGTTGTGTGCAGGAGGTCAAAATATGTGGGTCAGAGGGAGGCCCACTCCCTCTCTTTACGAGACCTAGCTTTGTAACCAAAGCATCCTCAATGATAGGATGGGAGACCACCAGGAGAGGTCAGGAGGATGGGACAAAGAGATGGTAAAAGGCAGCAGGGCTGTTGGTGATCAAGTGCTAAGGCAGGATTTACCTCACACCCTCACCCTCTCTCATTATATTCTCCTTCATTCCCTTCTTTTTCCTTCCCTCCATTCTTTCTTCCCCTCTTTCCTTCTTTTTGCTTCCTTGCTCTCTTCTTCTCTTTCTGTCTTTTTCTTGGTCTTTCCTGTCCCTTCTTGGATGCTCCAATGCAAAAGGGGAAACATTCCTTGCCTTGTGATCAAATGCCACTTTTGCTAATAGCTTGTGGCCACTGAAAAGGCTGAGAACAAACCAGGCTCAGTTTATTCCATTCTTGCATTTCATGGGGACAGACTACAGGACAGCAAAACTGTCAAAATGATGGCTCTGGTAGTTGATCAGAGCTCCTCTGTTTTTTATGTGCAACAGCTTTAGCATTTAAGAACAGAGCTAAGTTAGTTGCTTTTCTATTCATACATAATGATCCTTGAAAGAGCTCTTCCGTAGGGACCCTGCCATGGTCTAATTCAGACTGGAAATATAGCAAAGGAAACTATTTCCCCAATTGCTTTGTCCTTTCCTCCCCCCCCCCACTGGAAACAGCTGTTTACAACCCACAAAGAGGGGAAACTTTCCTAAGAGCTCAGAATTCAAGGATACCAATGTGCCCATGACCACCACCAGATAGATTCATAACTGGCTGACCAACCGCACTCAACGTGTAGTCCTCAATGGAACTGCATCTACATGGAGGGAGGGATGCAGTGGAGTACCCCAAGGTTCTGTTTTGGGCCCAGTACTCTTCAACATCTTCATCAATGATTTGGATGAGAGAATAAATGGGGAACTCATCAAATTTGCAGATGACACCAAGCTGGAAGGAATAGCCAACATTCCAGAAGATAGGCTAAAGATACAGAAGGATCTTGATAAACTTGAACATTGGGCACTATCTAATAAAATGAAATTCAATGGTGAAAAGAGTAAGGTTCTACATTTAGGCAACAAAAACGAAATGCACAGGTACAGTATAGGGTACCTTGCTCAACAGTAGTAACTGTGAAAGGGATCTTGGAGTCCTAGTGGAGAACCATTTAAATATGAGCCAGCAGTGTGCAGCAGCTGCCAAAAAAGCCAACTCGGTTCTAGGCTGCATCAACTGAGGGATAGAATCAAGATCACGTGAAGTGTTAATACCAATTTATAATGCCTTGGTAAGACCACACTTGGAATAATGCATTCAGTTTTGGTCACCACGATGTAAAAAAGATGTGGAGACTCTAGAAAGAGTGCAGAGAAGAGCAAAAAAGATGATTAGGGGACTGGAGACTAAAACATATGAAGAACCGTTGCAGGAACTGGGTATGTCTAGTTTCATAGAAAGAAGGACTAGGGGAGACATGATAGCAGTGTTCCAATATCTCAGGGGTTGCCACAAAGAAGAGGGAGTCAAAATATTTTCCAAGGCACCTGAGGCTTGGAAACTAATCAAGGAGAGAAGCAACTTAGAACTGAGGAGAAACTTCCTGACAGTTAGAACAATTAATCAGTGGAACAGAAGTTGTCTCCAGAAGTTGTGAATGCCCCAACACTGGAAGTCTTTAAGAAGATGTTGGATAGCCATTTGTCTGAAATGGTATAGGGTTTCCTGCCTGGGCAGGGGGTTGGACTAGAACAGTGGTGGGCAACCCGCGGCTCGGGAGCCACATGCGGCTCTTTACACCCTTTAATGCGGCTCTTCTGTGTGCCGGGTGCCCGCTTCCCTCCCTCCTCTCGGGCTTTGGAGGGAAGCTTCTGCAAAAGCCCGGGCGAGTGACAACCAATTTTGGTCCTATGACTGCAGAATGCTGCAAAATACCATAAATGCAGGCCAGTTGTTGAGTGTTTCAAATGTGATTGGAACACTCAACAAGGTGACCACAGTGTGTGTGTGTGTGTGTGTGAGTGAGTGAGAAAGACAGACAGAAAGAGGAACAGAGAGAGGGAGTGAGGGAGGGAATCAGAGAGAGACTGACAGACAGACACACACACACACACACACACACAGAGACAGAGGGGGAGGGAGGGATAGAAAGATAGACAGACAGAGAGACACACACAGAGTGAGTGATTAAGTGAATGAGTGAGAGACAGACACACTCACATACACAGAGTGACAGAGAGAGAGGAAGGGAGGGGAGAGAGACAGAGGGAGAGACAGAGACAGACACACACACACACAGAGTGAGTGAGAGACAGACACACACACACACACACAGAGTGACAGAGATGGGGGAGGGAGGGAGAGAGAGGCAAAGAGCCAGAGAGAGAGAGAGAGAAAGAAAAAGAAAAAAAGAAAGTGGGAGAGAGAGATGAAATTAAAAACAACAACATACAAACCTGACTTACTCAAACTATCCAAGGAAATGCAAGGCCAATGTTCACATTAGTGGTTGTGACTTTGTCAGTCAATGTCAGGATGTAATTTTCTCTACATTGTAAGGCAAATTTTACGGAATTTAACGTTATCAATAAATAATATCGTTCTAAAGTTTTTGTTTTATTAGTTGTGTTATTTGTATCTTCCCGACCTATGTGGATACTTGCATGCAGAATATTCTCAATAAAAACTTATTGAAACTAAAAACAGTGTACCATCCTATGTATTTTCGGTTTTAAAAATGTGGCTCTCAAAGTAAATTTCAATCGTGGTTTTGGCGAGATTTGGCTCAGTTGAAAAAAAAGGTTGCCCACCACTGGACTAGAAGACCTCCAAGGTCCCTTCCAACTCTGCTATTGTATTGTATCTCAGGGTGGGGAAGGCCATGGGGGTCCTAGTGATAGAAGAGACCCTCAAGGCCTCCCCAACCCACTAAGATACCTCCTGCTTCTCCCTCCCTGCCTGCAACAAGGACTCACTTACTTTCCAAACCTCTGTCTCCTCTCTTGTTTCTCGGCTTCTTTGCCTTTGAAGAAGGGAGAGGAGAGTTGGCTGGGAAATGCTTTTTGTGCCGAGAATGGACGCTCCTGGGTGCTATAATATTGTGCAGATTCAGGCACCCATCTTCTTTTGCAGAGTCAGGGATCCAGAAACTTTCATTCTCGGGGGTGGGTGGGTGGGGAAAGTGGTTACCTGAAGGTCTCCTGCTCCTCCGCTGCCCCCAACTACTTTCCACTTAGCTACTTAATGAGGCTTCTTTGTCTCAAGGAGCAGCAAATGGGGCCAGACAGAGACAGGCAATCCAAGTATGCTTGGCAGAGAAAGCATACTTCAGCCAAGGCACCCAAACTGCTGCCAATGGTGTGGGCGACAGCTGAGCATGCAAATGGGGCCAGACAGAGACAGGGAGGGTAAGAGAGTAATCTAAGTGTGTGTGTGTGTGTGTGTGTGTGTGTGTGTGTGTGTGTCAGAGAAAGCGTCCTTCAGCCAGGGTACCCAAACTGGTGTGGCCGACACCTGAGCAGGGAGGCAGGGTGTGTGTGTGGACTTTCATCCCCATTCAAGCAGGGCCTCTTATTTCCCCCCCAGCACAGTTGGGGCATACAGGCTGCTGCCACCTAAGCACCATGATTGCCCCCTCCCCAGCCAGCCAGCCAGCCCCACCTGACCTGCTCCCTGCCGAGCAAAGCCTCGCCATTCTCCTCCTCCTCTTCTTCTTCGTGTCGTCGTCCTCCTCCGCCCAAGTGGCAGTGGGCTCCACAGGACAGGTTTTCATTTCTGCCCTGGGGTAGAAAACTCTGGTGGGCTGGAAGTGAGTGTGAATGGCCTGGCTCTCCAGTGCTTCCTGGGTCAGTTGGAGGCTTCCTTCAGCCTTCAAACAGTTGCAGGGCTTGTTTGGGGTTTTTTGCTTCCAGGTTGGTGCAGGAGGCTTTCCAGGGCCAAAATGGAAAGAAAGAAAAACCCTGTGCTTTCTGCACCCCATTTTGGCCCTGGAAAGCCTCCTGCACCAACCTGGAAGCAAAAAAATAAAAAATAAAACCCCTGCAACTGTTTGAAGGCTGAAGGAAGCCTCCAACTGAGCGAGAAAGCACTGGAGGCCCAGACCATTCACTTCCAGCCCAGCGCAGTTTTCTGCACAATGTGAGCACACACACACACACACATACACACACAAACTGCATACTCATGCATCCCTCGCCTTGGCCCTTGGCAATTTTAAAACCCACCACTGTTAGCAACCCACAAGGAGGGGATACTTTCCTAAGAGCTCACAATTTGGGAATAACAAGGGGGGAAACCCTGCGCTTTCCACGCCCCATTTTGGCCCTGGAAAGCCTCCTGCACCAACCTGGAAGCAAAAAAACTCCCCCAAACCCTGCAACTGTTTGAAGGCTGAAGGAAGACTCCAACTCAGCCAGGAAAACTGGGGGGGGGGGGCATTCATACTCACTTCCAGCCCGCGGGAGTTTCCTGTGCAATGTAAGCGCTCCCCTCCCCCAACTGCATACTCACGCAATCCCCCACCCTGGCCCTCCACAAAGGCCCAAAAACCAGCTGGCCGGCAGGAGGTGCGCCTGCATGTGGATGCTAGTGGAGCTGGGCTGGGGCGGCTGGAGTGCCAGGAGAGGACGCTCTGCATGCCACAGGTTCCCCATCATGGCTCTAATCCTTTCAATTCCTTTTTCAGATCAATTATATAACAGCTTCAGAGGCTCTGAGTGATAAAAGTCGATTCCCCTTTTTCCACCAGATGGATCCCAAAGAAGGATTCCAGTACCCAGCAATTGTCCAGCTGCTCCTCCACTTCAGATGGACCCTGATTGGCCTCTTTGCTTCAGACACAGAAAAGGGAGAGAATTTCATGAGGATTTTCCCTCCTGTGCTTGTCAGGAATGGAATTTGTGTGGTTATATCACAACTGTTCTCAAAGATTGGATATACTGTATACCTCAGGGATTCCCTCTCTAAGTGGAGACAAGTCAACGTCTTTGTTCACTTCATGGAATATGATTTCATTTGGGACAGAATTCTTCCTTTCCATTTAACACTTATGCGTCTCCCAGGACCCATTGAGGGGAAAGTCTGGATCCTCACAAATTTTGCACTATATGAAATAGACAAGCGCAGACTTCTCAAATACATCCATAGTATTTGGAACTTTGGTTATCTGGGAAAAGAAAGGACAAAAGATTCTGCCTTTAAACCCTATTTCTTTGTGGAAGTAAAGTTTCAAGATCATTATTTTCATTGTTCTCTTTCAAAGAACGTCTTTTCTGTCAAGGGCCGCAGAAGATGCACCCAGAAAGCCCCACTGGAGACCCAGAGGAAAAGAGACAGAATAGCGATCCCAAATGACTACCTACCTTACAGTCTCATGAAGACTCTGGCCCAGGCCCTGAATGCTGCCTATTCATCCAGATCGAGGAGGGGAAGGAAAGAGGGAGAAAAGATCTTGGGGTCTCCAAGGCTGCAGCCATGGCAGGTATGGGGGTCCCAATATGGATCCATTAATCTTAGATCCTTTGGAGGAGGAATCCAGAGGAGAAGGAGGGGAACCATCTCAACAGATCTGGCCAATTTAATTACTCAGGGAATTAACGGTTCCAAAGAGTAGATACCATGGCATTTTGATATTTAGCACTGCTAATTGGAAAATGCTGCATTCTTTTTAAAATAAATTCCCATGTTTGTGGGTTTGTGATGAGCCTGGTGGAATTCCACCTCTGTTCCGTCCCCATTGCATGTGGGTCTGTGTGCAGCTGGACAGGCAGCTAAGCCCCCCCTATTCTCCTCCAATGAAAGGGAGCCTCCGGATGACCAGGGATCTCGGTCACAGCGGCTACTTCCGTCTTCTCCAAAGGCTGACAGAAAACGGAGTCTGGATTCAGACCTTATAGTGAGGCTTATCTGCCCCCGGCCACTAGGTGGGGCTAGAGCAACAACAGTTACCGTATTTTTTGGAATATAAGACGCACCTTTTTCCCTCAAAAAAGAGGCTGAAAATCTGGGTGCGTCTTATACATCGAATACAGCATTTTTTGCCTCCTGAAGCCCCGCCCCCTTCACCAAAATGGCCGTGCATACCCTTATGGAGACTTTCAGAGAGCTCCTGGGGGCTGGGGAGGGCAGTAATGAGCAACAAATGGACCATTTTGCCCCCCCAACCCCCTGCAGCACTCTATAAGCCTCCATAAGGCTATGCATGCAATTTTTTGATAATAAACGGGCTTCTTTTTGCAAAAAACAGGCCATTTTTGCTCATTTTTGCCCCCCCCCCCCCCCGGAGCAATCTGCAAGCCCCTCCAAGGCAATTAATGACTTTTTAAAAGGGGGGGCGTTTTCATTAAAACGGGCTGTTTTGGGAAGGTTTGCAGAGTGTAAAAACTTGCCCCCCCCTCTTGGAAAGCTCTTTAACTGGTTGATGAGAATTACATTGATCAAGTGCTTTGCCAGCAGAAACAAAGTCTTAGGTGCTGCAGATTGTCAGCGATTTCCTTCTCCAGCACATGGATAAATACACCTGGAAACATCTACCTATCTACCTACTCTCTCTTTCTCCCTCCCTCCCTACTGTATTTTTCTCTCTCTCTTTTTATTTCTCTCTCTCTATCCCTCTACCTACCTACTGTATTTCTCTATCTCTATATCTCTCTCTATTTCTCTCTCTATCCCTTTATCTACCTGCCTACATCCCTACCTAACTACTCTCTCTCTCTCTCTCTCCTTACCTACCTACTCCATTTCTCTCTCTTTCTCTCCCTCTACCTACCTACATACTTTTTTTTAAAAAAATTGTCTCTTCAACTTTGGTGCGTCTTATACTGCGGTGCATCTTATATTCTGAAAAATATGGTACATGTTGTGGCATGACAACCTTTATAAACCTTTATAAATTAGGAGGAGACCCTGAGACCATCTAGCCCAACCTCCTCCTCTCTGCAGGAATCCCAGTTCAAGCTTCTCTGACTGATGGGTGCTCAGTCTTTGCTCTCAGACGATCCATGAAGAGGAGACTGAACTTCTCTGCTTTACTGGCTCAGCTCTAAAACAGCTCATCCTTTTATCATATTTTTTGTCTCATTCAATTAAAATCTCCTCTCTTGTAATTGAATTCACTTTTTCCATGTCTGACACTCTGGAATAAGAGTGAGCAGATCTTACACTTGTGTGTAACAGAAGTCAGTTATTGGAAGAGGGTTGTATCCAGTGGTGGCATTCAAATCTTTTTACTTCTGGTTCTGTGGGCATGGCTTGGTGGTCTTGTGACTGGGTGGGTGTGGCTTGGTGGTCATGTGACTGGGTGGGTGTGGCTTGGTGGTCATGTTCCTGGGTGGGTGTGGCTTGGTGGTCATGTGATTGGATGGGTGTAGCCAACTTGACATCACTCACGACGAGGGGTACCTTGCCTGGCCTTTCCTTGCGTCAACAAGATACAATTTCCCTGTCTATTTATTTACTACTAATGAACATCCAAAATACACAATTTAATCCTATGTATACATGCCATAGTTGTACATACATATTACAAGGTATAGTGTGTGTATAGGCACACAAAAAGATACATTATCTACTTTATACACTGCATGTGTATGCACACACACACACACACAAACACACACACACACAGAGAGAGCTCTTCTAAAACTATACACATTCAACCTCACTTATTGCATTTGGAAAAACACACCCAGAGTCCACTTTCTGCCACACATTTAACTATCACTTCTGCACATTAGAACATTACACAGGCCTTCAGATGTTCTTCCCTAGCCTGCACATGACTGTTAGAGCCAGGAGATGTCATGGATTGAGTAAAATGTGTTGAAACTCACTTCACAACGCTCTTGCTTAGCAACCAAAATTTTGGGCTCAATTGTCATAAGTCAAGGATTGTCTCTGCCTTTCTCTGCATGGCAGCCTTGTCCTAGTAAACTCCTTCCCTTTTCTGGCAATTTTCCTCTCTGTTAGAGGCACCAAAATAATCCAGAGGATATAAGGTCTCCAGCTGGAGCAGGGGGTTGGACTAGATGGCTTCCAAGGTCCCTTCTGACCTTACTAGAGCAGGAGTTGGACTAGAAAATGACCTCCAAGATCCCTTCCAGCCCTTTCAAACATTGCTGTGCTGTTTGAAAGAGTCTTCTGAAGCCATGGTTTGTGTCCTTCCTTCCTCTCATTTTCTCATTTTCCCTCCCTCCCTCCATGTATTTATTGACCCATCCATCCAACTATATCTCATTCACTTCCTCCTCCCTCCCTCTCTTTCTTTCTTTCCCTTCCTTCCACTACTCCCTCTTTCTTTCTCTCTCTTTCTTTTTCTTTTTATTTCTTTTTTCTTTTCGTCTCTCTCTTTCTACCCCTTCCTTCTCTTTCTTTCTTTCTCTTTGTATCCCTTCCTTTCCTCCTTCCAAAGCTAGGAGATCCACGTGAAACAAAAACTCCTTTGGATGAAACTGCCCATTTTACACATACACACACACACACACACATTCTTCCAACCAGCTCTGCGCCTCGCCTCATTCTTTGATTTTAGCGGTTGGCCCTTGGCCGAAGTCCTTTCCAAGCGCCCGGCAGCATCGCTCGCATCCCAGGAAAGCCCGGCTGATTAACTTACTGGGACGGGCTTTGATTGGTACCTCTTCTGCGCAGGCAAGCTTCTCTCTCTGGAGCAGGCAGAGAAGGGGGACTTGCAGGGACAAGTGTGTTTGTGTGTGTGTGAGAGAGAGAGAGAGAGAGAGCAAGAGAGAGGGAGGGGATGGAAAGAAAAAAGAAAAAGAGAGTGAGAGTGAGGAATCAGAAGCTTTTCAACCTTGTGGGCCACCTGGGAGGAGGCTGAAATGGGGTGAGGGCCTCTCCCTTTTTCCTCTGGATATCCCTCCCTCTTCCTTGTGTTTTTCTTTCCTCCCATCCATTCTCTCCCCCTCTCCTGAGAGCGAGGTGGCGTTGCCTGGCTTGGGAGTTTTTGGGGCTTTGGAAGGGGCAGCAGGAGGGGGTTGGGTTCCCCAGAACCTTTTTGGGAGAAGCATCATTCTGAACTCCGCGTTGGAGGGCGTGTGCGTGGGGTGTCCACTGAGAGACTTTTAGCCGGAAGCACCTCTGGCCAGGGGGGAAATTGGAGTGGCTCAGGTGAGCCAGGAGGGACAATTGAAATCTGTTGGCTGAGTTGGTCAATTCCCCCCCCCCCTGATTAGACCTGGCCAAACTTTCCTCCCTCCCTCCGGTTACCGCAGAGCTGCTGCAGCCTCTCCCCCAATATGCTGCCCAGTTATGGGCCCAGCCTACTCTTCCCTGCAGTATTCGGGTTGGGGGGTTCCTCTGTTTGGGGGTAGAATTTGGCTGCAGAAACTCAAAGGGGTGGGCAGCCTTGGAGGGCCTGTTCACCCTTCCCCTTTTCCTCTCAGCCCTGCAAAACCAGAAATCTCCCCCCCTCCAAGCAACAACTGAGACTGTGCAGGGGAGAGGAGGGGGGCAGGAGAAGAAGATCTGAAAAATCCCAATTCTGCAGCAAGAGGAGTTTCTGCAATGGGGAGGGGGGAGGGGGTAGCCCCAGCTTCCAAAGGCCTTTTAGCCATAATTGCCATCAGAGCAGATGTTGGGGAGGGGGTCAAGGAGGAAAGGGGTCCCCTGACTCTCCCTCAGAACCCCAGGAAGGAAGGAAGGAGGGAAGGAAGGAGGGAAGGAAGGAAGGAAGGAAGGAAGGAAGGAAGGAAAAAGGAAAAGAGAAAGGAAAGGAAAGGAAAGAGGGAAAAGGTGAAGAATGGCCACTGCTGGAGTGGTCGGGAGCAGCCTGAGGTGGGCATTTGGGAGCAGGCCAAGACGAGCAGGAGGCCACGGCAAAGGCAGGCAAACAGGCTGGGCTGCATAGCCACGTGGTTGAGGCCAAGGAGCCAAAGAGCAGCTGCAGCTATGATTCTAAGGCACCAGCCAAGGCGTGCGAGGCAAGTAGTGGTGGGGCAGGGCATGGCCAGGCAGAATTTTTACTACCGAGGAGCCTGAAGTTGCTGAATCCCACCACTGGCTATATCTTCCCTTCTCCAGCGGAGAGATTGTTTCAATTGGAAAGGGGGCTCCCAGACTCCTCTTGATCTTCAGCTCTTCTCCTTGTTGTCTTTCCTCAAGGCTAAGAGCAGCTCCTTTGATCTCTTCCTTGGCTTCCTTGTCCTTCCCTGAAGTTCACGTAGATTTTGTACAAATTCTCCTCTAAGCTTGGTGCCTGCAAGGGGACCTGGTCGTTGAGTTGGGGTCTCCCCAAACCAGAACATTCACTTCCTGAGATTTTTACGGCTGCATTTGCCTTCTTTCCATGGACATCCCCCAACTGACTCAGATTCTGTTTCCAGTTAACTGCGATTTTGAGATCATTTTCACAAGCATACATATCAAGTTTGGTATCCCTCATCTTTTTTCCAGTCCATTATTCATGTTCTTATATGAGACTCTATAGTTAGTCAAGTCCTAGTTGCTAAAAACCAGATATTTTTCTACTGCTTTTTACTTATGCACCCTTCTCTGCGTGCTAATCATAAATATTGTTTCTGGAAACTTGATATTCCTCTTATAAATTTTTTTATTCAAAAAAGTAAAATAAAACTATTACAATGAGAAAACAAAAGTAGACAACACATTTTTAAAAAAATGTCTGTGCATTAAAAACAGACAAAAACATGCATATTGTCCCCCAGTTGAATACAGTACAGCTATAATAATTTCTCCCCCTTGCAAACAGGCCCACCATTATAAATTACACATCTATTTGCAACTACTTGACTTGTCACCTATCTGCTGTATATAAAAAACGTAGTTAACAGGCAATCCAACAATAAAGTTAAATTTCAAAACTTCAAACTTCTGTGTTATCTGCTGTTGCATTTAACTCAAAGAATATTTATAGGGGCTTCTTATCTACTACAGACCACCACAATCATTACCTCTGATCCATCCAGAAGCTGTCCAGGGTTAAACATCTTTGGTTGATTCTTAATAAAAATACATTGCCTTAAAATTTTAATTGGGATCTTTCCCAACAACTGCTTTCCATTCCCCAAAGTCATAGGACCTCCTGTAAATGGAAAAACAATGGCTCTTAAGACTTGTTTTCCATTTAAATATGACAAGTTGATTCCCAAATCTTCCTCAATCTTCTTGAAAGAATCCATTTCATCAGTCCTCTGTTCTGTCCACTTTGAGTCTTCAGGGTCCATGGCCTCTCCAGCCATCTCCAAGCAGCCTGCATTCAAACCAGACTCCTTCCTCAGGGATGCCATCAGCAAATTAAGTTCCAGTCCATCCATCCAATCCACCCTATTCAACGATCGTTGCTTGTTTATGATTATTGCCTTTAAGTTGATTTAAAACCATTGTTATTTTATCAAACTTTTTAAATGAAATTTAAAATAAAGTTTCAAATAAAGCTTCTAAGTTGAAAGACTTTATATTCTTAAATCACATCAAATTAGCTTACTCTAAGATTGTATTAATTACCGTATTAATAACAGAAAAATTGATGACCAATGGCAAATTATAATCCATCACCTTCAGGTTTTTATAGGAAAGATTTAAAATTGTTAAAAATTATTTGAGTAACATTTTGAAGACAGTTTTTATCCATTTAGTTATCATACCACCCCTCAAGTTTCCACAAAATTCATAAAATTGTTTCTGAGTCCTTCACTGAAATCCAGTTCTATCACCAGAGTTCCCATAATCCATTTAGGAAGTGTAATGATGTGTGAGAATGATTTTTGGGATGAGGGAAAGAGAGGCTGCCTAGGGAAGGATCAGATAAGTGGGGAGAATCCTGTAGCTGCATAATGAGAGAGAAAGAAATTCAGAAAGGATCCTCACTAACTTTTCAGACTGAGAAACGTGTTGGTGGGAGATTTGTTTTTTCAGATTTTAATTTTTTTGTTAAAGTCACAATAAAGCAGAATTAGCACACCTGGAGGTGTTTTCCATCAGGATTACAAGGGAGAAGATTAGCCTGTAAGATTTCTTCTTGATCAACCCATCTTTCAGGTAATCAACCTGTAGTTTTCAAAGAGTTTATGGATCATCTTTTTTTTTCTCTGTTCGTTTTATTAAATGTTCCCTATAATTGACCAACTGTGTGGATTATATTTTCTTTATATTTTGTCAGTGTGTGATTGACAATTTTTTCTCAAACTTTTTCATTCACTTATGAAGATATTGGCAGTATTTGTATCCTATTTAACAATATTTGGAGATGAGATAATTGTAGAAGAAAGATTCAATGTGGGATAAGAAACAAAGTTTTCTCTTTTTCAAATTCCTGGATGTTCCCATTCTAGTTTCACCCCTTTCTGGAGAAGAATGAATTTTGGAATATTTCTGATAAAAAACTGTACTTGGACCAAAATGGAGAGATAACAGCCGATGTTGGCATTTTGGGCTACTTGGTTCTCCCCAAGGAGGATCCCAGGAGAGAAATTCTGGGGGATTTTGAAAGAGAGAGACTTTCTATCAACCAAGATGCTCTTTCAGGGCTTAAGTTGCTCAATAAGGTGGGATAACTTTTGGTGTCTCTTCTCTGTTTCCCAAAGCCTGAGGTCCCCTTTCAAGTGGGCAAAGCCTAGAGTCTCCAGGGTGGTTGGCCTTCCATGCCAGTTGGTATCATCTAATGGAAGTTCTTTAACAGATGGGACCTAAGTGGAGGGGCTTTGCCATGTTTTATGGAAACCTTTCAAGATCTTACTGGTCAGAGGTTTCTTTCTTCATCAGTTTTATTCTGTATTAAAAAATCTAATGGAATAAAAGTTTCCTAAATCATTTACATATATCATCATACTTACTTTTTTCCCCAATTCAATCTGTTAATAAAATTTAAAGTAGAAAAGTACTTTATTGTAATATTAAATACCAAAATCAAAAGGGAGGAAGTAAATGAAGAATTTGCCTGTTGTTATCCCTCCGGCATCTGTTTAGAAGTAGTCAGAGATTTCATATTTACCTCAGTGAAGACCAGAGGCTACTTGTCTCCATCCATTTCTCCCTCCATTTTCCATGGACGGAGAGTCCTTACATCTTTTCTTTGGCATTCCTTTTCTTCTGCTCAGTCCCTGCCTCAGTCCAAATGTGTGGAAAGTTGTCATCCTGGATTTGTCAAGAGGGCTCGAGAAGGAGAGCCAGTTTGCTGCTATGACTGCATTCCTTGTCCGGAGGGGACCTTCTCCACTCAGGAAGGTGGGTCACACTGAGGAAAATGGGGGGCTTTGTGGAACTGGATCCATCCAGAACATTTTCATGAAAGTGCAAGTTAAAAGACAGATTGAAGTTCACCAGATCCTTTTTATTTTTAACCTGCACAATGTATTATTTAAAAAGGACGTAAATAAAAAAAAACTTTGAAGGAGGGGCTGGGAAGAGTTGGGAGGAGGTGGAAGACTGAGCAAGCTTTACTACTGTTTTAAGGAAATATCTCTTCTACTTTTTAGTTTGGACGTGCTGCTAAATTCACCTTTCTAGGAAGATCTCGGTTCTTTGAAACTTGATGAATTGTTTTAGGTCCACCTTCTGAAAGACCTTGCAATTCACTGTATATTGGATCCTCCCCTTGAGGATCACTGAGAAGATGTCACTGGTCCATAATGTGGTGCTGTGGATAGTTATGGGGGGAACTCATTACACAAATATTCTCCAGTCATGTCGATCAATAAATGAGAATAGAGCTGGAAGGGACCTTGGAGATCTTCTATCCCTGCTCAAGCAGGAGAACCTATTCCATTTCAGACAAGTGACTGTCCAGTCTCTTCTTTAAAACATTCAGTGTTGAAGAACCCAAAACCTCTGGAGGCCAGCTGTTCCACTGGCTAATTGTTCTTACTATTAGGAAGTTTCTCCTTAATTCAAGATTGTTTTTAAGTGTTACAAGATACTGTAGGTATCCTCCAAGTCCATTATATTAACTGCCATGTGGCAGGACTCAGGATGTTTGCCTAAAAAGATTATATGATTCATTACTAATTTCTATTAATGTAGCTCCCTTTGAAGATTCTACACATTACACAGGAAATAATTAACATCCTAGGACTTCCCTCAACTTCAAATACATATACATATATAATAAAGGAAATATTCTTCTTATGCTCTTTTTAATGAAATCATTAAGAAATACTTCTTGGAAAATGTCCATGGTATCAGTTGTTATACAAAGAAGGTATTTACTGTAAGATAAAAGGACAGAATGTTAAAGAAAATTGCTTTTTGGTTTCTCAGATGTGGAAAAATGCATCAAGTGTCCAGATGATAAATATCCAAATGAGGACAGAGTCCAATGTATCCCCAAAGTTATAGTCTTCCTGTCTTTTGAAGAACATCTGGGCATCATCCTGGTTTCTTTTGCCCTGCTCTTGTTCCTAACCACATCCCTTGTTTTAATCATCTTCATTAAATACAGGGAAACTCCCATTGTCAAAGCCAACAACCGGGACCTCTCCTACATCCTCCTGGTCTCCCTCCTGCTTTGCTTCTTGTCTCCTTCTCTCTTCATTGGTCAACCAAGGAAAGCCACCTGCCTTCTCCGACAAACGGTTTTCAGCATCATCTTCTCAGTTGCCGTTTCTTCTCTCTTGGCAAAAACCATCACAGTGGTGCTGGCTTTTCTGGCCACAAAACCAGGAAACCGAGCGAAGAGATGGTTGGGGAAGAGCTTGGCCAACTCCATCATCCTTTCTTCTTCTGCTGTCCAACTTGTCATCTGCTCCATCTGGCTGGGAGTTTCTCCCCCATTCCCTAACTCTGACCTCCACTCCCAGCTTGGAGAGATCATCCTGCAATGCTACGAAGGGGCCGTTGTCATGTTCTACGTCACCCTCAGCTACATGGGCTTCCTGGCTGCCATCTGCTTCACGGTGGCTTTCCTGGCCAGGAATCTGCCTGGGGCCTTCAACGAAGCCAAGCTGATCACCTTCAGCATGCTGGTCTTCTGCAGTGTCTGGGTGACTTTTGTGCCCACCTACCTGAGCACCAAAGGGAAATACATGGTGGCTGTTCAGGTCTTCTCCATCCTGGCCTCCAGTGCTGGGCTGCTGGGCTGCATCTTCATCCCCAAGTGCTACATTATCCTTCTGAGGCCAGACCTGAACACAAAGGAGCATCTCACAGCCAGAATAAGTGTAAAAGCATGAGATATAATACCATTATGATATTGGAAGAATTGTTAAAGTTTATTTTATTTGAAAGGAGATATTCTTTCCATTTAGATAGTATGCAGGAGTCAAAGAAAATATTTATATGTTTCAAAATAGGAAATTATTGAATTGTTCTAATTCTCTTCCCTTAAAACTTAATAAACCTTGCTGAAAGTCATTCAGAGGAATTTGCTGTTCAGCAACAGCTACTGAATTTGACACCTTTAAAAATAATTCAGGCACTTGTTCCTGCAGCTAAAAGTGTGTGTGTGTGTGTGTGTGAGAGAGAGAGAGAGAGAGAGAGGGAGGGAGGGAGGGAGGGAGGGAGAGAGAGAGAGAGAGAGAGAGAGAGAGAGAGAGAGAGAGAGAGAGAGAGAGAGAGAGAGAGAGAGAGAGAGAGAGCAAGCAGGAAAAGAGTTCAGGAGGAAGCTGTGGGAATCAAGAACCAGCATGGATGGCTGATCCTCTCCCTGAGAATGCCAGAATGATGTGAAATGCCTTGTTTTCCTGGCTGTCAGCTGGGGAGGGAAATTGAATATATAATTCTTTCTTGATTTCCTGATAAAACCTCCTTTGCAGGAAGTGTTCAGCAGAACAGCTGTCTGGGATTTCAGTTTGGGATTGTTTTTATTTTGGTAGGAACCCCAAAACAATAAAAACAAAGTAAATAAAAAATGTCTAAAATTTCCACTGTATTTTTTTTTCTTTGATCAACCAGTGAATTAAAATAGCAGTTTTCACACCCTTTAATAGCCCACTCTACAATTTCTACCTAAAGCATTTTCTCTGGTCCTCTTCCAAGCTTGTCTTGTTTGTGAAGGGCTGGAGAAGGTGCCCAGAGAAAGGGGACCTTGAGACTCTCCCCAGATGGAGGTTGGAGGGATCCTGTCTAAAGGCAGCCGCATCATTGACCAGGTCACAAACCTTCAATTCTGTATAATATCCATCCAGGTCCAAGAAGGGGCTAAATTAGGGGGTGGGGGACTTTGAGGTTTCTAGGACGAGGCACCCATGGAAGCTCTTCTGCTCCCCATCACACAGATTGCTGATCAGTTGGTAATCAATGTTTAGGTCTATGAATGGCTCCTAACTGCGAATAGGATCCCTTTGCAATTTCATTTTAAGGAGGTAAGAAAAGATCTGATGGACCAGAAGAAGGTCAGTCTAAGATTCACAGGGACCACACAGAGGCCTCTGGTTCTCCCACAAGCAGAAGAAGGCACAGACCTATGGCTTTGCTCAATATGGAACAGACATTTTTGCACAATTTCACTTTCTTCCATCACACACCACAATATTGGACACTCGGACATCTCACACGCTAGGAATATCACTTGGCCCAACATGGAACCAGGTAGGGATGGAATTCAGACAATTCCCACGGGTTCCCTAAAATGGGTTGTTAATTGTATGAGCAGTTATGAGAACTGGCTGAATTGTCTCGGCCTGTCCCCCAACCCCCTCCTGAGGGTGTGCCCCCCCCCCCGGCATGAGAAAAATCCCATGGACCTCTTTGGTTCAGGCAGTCCAGTTCCCCGGTGGCTCTCTCTGTACCCAAAGTGATGGAATTGCAGAAACTCTGCAGAGCCCAGAATGGGGCTTCCTCGAACATCGGGATTGGGAGGGTCCAGAAAGGAGGAGGACCAATGGGGATTCTCCCTTCTGCAGTGTCATCTGTCTCCTGGCAGAGTCTCCCTCTACTTCACCCAGTGCAGGAGAGCGTTCCAAGCACAGAAGAAGCCTCAGTAGGTTGTTCAGGCCAGGATCCCCCCTCCCACTTTCCCCGCCTCCCTCTCCTTCAGCTGAAGCCCCAAAGGACTCTGCCCGGAGACCGATGACGCTCAAACAAGGAGAATTCTCATTGGTGCTGCTGCTAGTTCTGGGCCGGCCCTCCCATCTCCGAAATCCGAGACAAACGCTCCACACCCCTTCCAGATTCCTCCTCTGGGGCTTGGACCATCAGGCCAGGGAGATACACGCACGCGCTGCCGAGCCCAGAACGGGCCTTCTGACGACGCAATGCCTGAGAAATGCGGAATGTGCAGAGAAATGCAGGCTACAACCAGCGAATCGCATTTTCCCAGGATCCGGCGAAGCCCCAGCAGACCAATACAAATTCTCCCTTCTGTAGCGTCATCAGTCTCCAGGCACAATCAGAGTTGAGGGACGGGAAATCGGAAGGGACTACTTCGTCTAGATGTGGAAGAGGGACGTCCCTTCGCTGGGCTGGAGAGTTATGCAGATTCTACTCTGCAACCTGTAATATGGAGGGAGGGAGTGTATGTGTGTGTGTGTGTGTGTGTACTCATCTGTATTTTTACACCTATTATCTTGTAAACGATTGAAAAATATGTCCCCCCAAAAGCCCCCCCCCAAGCAAGAGGGCAAGAGCTCTCTCGGCAGCTTCAGAGGACAAACGGAGCATGCGCTACAGAAATTGCCAGCAGTTGTCCTGGATGAGGGGGGGATTCCATGTGGGGGGATCTGTTGCTAGGACGCTTGTATTCCTTTTTGCTCTAGGACGTAACACCTCTCTAGGCTTAATCCTTGTGCTGCCCCAGATCAGACGGGCATAGAGGAAGCGGACTACCGGGCCTCAATTGGAGTTGGCCTTTCTCGTGAGATGAGCTCTTGTGTCATAAACTCCAACCTCCCACAGATATCCTGGACCACAGAACCCATAATCCCCTCTTCATTACAGACCTCTCCCCCTCCCACACTGCCAAAGGGGGGAGAACAGAAGACCCCTTGGTGCCCCCCCGCACCCCCCTCACCCAAAAGCCCCCCCCAGCGACCCCTCCCCAGCAGTTCATTCCCCCCGGAGACACCCTGCACCCCCAGCTCGAGGGACGCCTCCGTGCCTCGCTCCCACAACGCCCGGAAGAAGCCGCCTAGGTAGCTTCAGAGGACAAAGGGAGCATGCGCCAGAGAACGTTGCCCGCAGTTGCTCCTGAATGGGAGGGAGAGAGAATTCCAGGTGGGAGGATCTGTTGCAAGGAAGCCGCTTCTCCTTTCCGCTCTAGGACTTAACACCTCTTTTGGCGCGTCTCTTGCCTTTGACTCGGAAAAAGCTGCCATGGCCGAAGGCGACCACCAGAGGGCTCGCGCCGCAGGTGGCAAAGTCCTGGCAGCCTTCGAGCTTCAGAAGGGAACTGAGCATGCGCATCTGCCTTTTGCCATTTCTGCTGCTTTCGCTCCCCAACCTGATGAAAAGTCACGGAATGGGGGGGAGGATGCTTCCTCAGCTTCTCCCCCCTTTACACCTACACAGTGACACCCCCCGCCACGCACCCCCAAACCAAGAAGCTGCAAGAAGGTCCGGCAGGGAGGGAGGGCCCGGGAGGAATATCCCTAGGAAGGGGAGCGAACCGCATGGCAGGCTGCCGTTGGGGTCGCTGGGGGGGGGGGGGGGTTCCTATCCCTTCTGATCCACAATCGGAGCTAGTGCGGGAATTTCTTTCCTTTTAGGCTCTGTCTGTCTATCTGTCTCTATGTGTGTGTGTGTGTCTCCCTGTGGGATCTAACTGGGGTCTCATCCCGGGTGAGGAAGGGGCTCCGTCTGAAGGCATCAAAGTCCCAGGAGTTCCCACCTGCCTCCATTCCTCCCCTTCTGTCACAGTCACACTCTGGCCCTTTGTGTGTGATTGTGGGTCTTTGTGTTGAATATTGTTTCACCATTTGGGAGGAGGCTTCCAAATAAGCCTATAGATGGTCCTCGACTTACGACCACAATGGAGCCCAGAATTTCTGTTGCTAAATAAGACAGCCGATAAGTGCATTTTGCCCCAATTTTACCACAGTTGTTAAGTGAATCTGGCTTCCCCACTGACTTTGCTGGCCAGAAGGTCCCAAAAGGCCATCCCATGAGTCCAGGACACTACGACAGTCATAAATATGAGACAGTTGCCAAACGTCTGATCACGTGACCATGGGGATACTGCAGTAAATGTAAGCGTGAAAAACGGTCATAAGTCTCTTTCTTCAGTGCTGTTGTTAACTTGAACTAAAAGAACCGTTGTAAGTGGAGGCCCTCCCGTTCATTGTCCAGGGCTGTTTAAGCAGAGACACAACTGTCCTCGCATCTGCCTTCTGCCTCAGTCGGAGTCCCTGGATGCTCTCCAAGGGCAGCCCCACGGAGACAGTACTGCGGTAGTCCATCCTGGGGGCGAGCAGGGTCTGAGTGGCTGTGAAGGGAGCCATGTGGCCCAGAAAAAGGAGCTGCAAAACCTCAAACTCTTCCATGGCCCCTCCTGACCACGGCTGCCCCCCCTGCTCCTCAGGCAGGAGTTGTGGATCCAGAAGGACCCCCAGATCAGGCCCTGGGGGGGGGGGTCTGGGCTGCTGCCCCCCCCTCCATCTATCCATCCATCTTCAGAGAAGATAAAGTCCCAGAACCAGAAGGAGAAAAGAACTCAGGCCCCCCATTCACTCCTGCCAGGTTCAGCTGAAGGTTTTGTCCCCCATCCAAAGCCCTGCAACCTTCAGGCACCTGGAGAAGGAGCCTGGTCTCTCTTCCTGGCAGTGACGTGCGGTGATGTTTATGACTGGTGAGGCTGGTGACGTCATCAAACCACGTGGTTGCTCCGAACGCACGGACGCAGCCCAAACGGAGAAGTTTCTTTTCTCAGAAATGTCAGAAAGGGACAGACAGGCTGCCGCAGCTCCACTAAAAAGACATTTCTGAGAAGAGAAACTGCTCCTTTCTCCTCCTTTCCCCCACCCCCACCCCCTTCTAGCACTGACGTTGTTACCTAGGCATTTTTTGCATTTGGCGAGCCCACGATCCTTGCAAGGGGAATGGGAAAATGTGTGCAGGCGGCTCCTCAGCAGCGCACAGGCTCAGATTAGCGCAGCTGTGATTCCCTTTCCCTGCACACGCGGTTCCATTCCTCTCCTTCCTAAATCAACATGAAGGGGACCGCGGCTGCGCTGATTGAGGCTGGAGCTGAGGAGCCTCCTGCACACGTGGTCCCATTTCCCTTGCAAGGATCCCGGGCTCGCCCGATGCAAAAAATGGCGAGATTGGCATACTTGGGGCTGCTGCTCAGATGTCCAGGGAGGCTAAACCAAGCCACGCGCCTCTCCCAGCCACTTTCACGGCTTCCCGGAGTAATTTTTTTTTGATTTTCATGATGAGAGCGTGAGGCTCCGCCTCCCCTGCCTCCCCTGACTGCACGTCACTGCTTCCTGGGATGCCTTTGTCTCCCCAGAGAGAGAGAAGCCAAGTTGTGGGGGCTCCGAGAAGCCAAGTGGAGGGGCAGAAAGAAGGGAGAAGGGGGCTTTCCAGAAGCAGGAGGGGCTCCTGGAGGGAAGGAGCATTTCACTCCCCTCTGCAGGAGATGGAAAAAAGGAGGATGGTTTCTTAGACTTTCCCCTCTTCAGTCCGGCCTTTCCTGCCCCTCCCTCCTCTTCTGAGTCCAAGGGAAGTGGGGCCCACTTAGGAGTAGAAAGAAACCGGTTCCTTTGGTGACCTCCAGGAAAGGCCCGGTGAAAGCCCAAATTGCCTGCTCCTGCCTACTATCTAAGTGGAAAGAATATCTCCTTTCAAATAAAAGAAACATTAACAATTCTTCCAATATCATAATGGTGTTATAGCTCATGTTTTTACATTTATTTACCTTCAAATAAAAGCCAAAGGGGCGACTTGGAGCCAATCACCAGGGGACTCGAGTTCTAATCCTCCCTGAGGCATGAAAACTTCCTGGGGGACTTTGGGCCAATCACCAGCAGACTCCTGAGTTCCAGTCCCACCTTAGTTCTTATTGAATGGGGCTGTGAAAGTTGGAAATATTTTCTCAGATTAATTTGGGATACCAGAATTGGGGATTCCTAGAGTGTGAGATGTCCGAGTGTCCAATATTGTGGTGTGTGATGGAATAAAGTGCAAAAATGTCTGTTCCATGTTGAGCAAAGCCAGAAGTCTCTACCTTCTTCTGCTTGTGGGAGAACCAGAGGCCTCTGTGTGGTCCCTGTGAATCTTAGACTGACCTTCTTCTGGTCCATCAGATCTTTTCTCACCTCCTTAAAATGAAATTGCAAAGGGATCCTATTCCCAATTAGGAGCCATTCATAGACCTAAACATTGATTACCAACTGATCAGCAATCTGTGTGATGGGGAGCAGAAGAGCTTCCATGGGTGCCTCGTCCTAGAAACCTCAAAGTCCCCCACCCCCTAATTCAGCCCCTTCTTGGGCCCCGATGGATATTATGCAGCATTGAAGGTTTGTGACCTGGTCAATGATGCGGCTGCCTTTAGACAGGATCCCTCCAACCTCCAGGGGAGAGTCTCAAGGTCCCCTTTCTCTGGACATCTTCTCCAGCCCTTCACAAACAAGACAAGCTTGGAAGAGGAGCAGAGAAAATGCTTTAGGTAGAAATTGTAGAGTGGGAAATTAAAGGGTGTGAAAACCGCTATTTTAATTCTCTGGTTGATCAAAGAAAAAAAAATACAGTGGAAATTTTACACATTTTTTAATTTACTTTGTTTTTATTATTTTGGTGTGAAGTTCCTACCAAAATAAAAACAATCCCAAACTGAAATCCCAGACAGCTGTTCTGCTGAACACGTTCTGCAAAGGAGGTTTTATCAGGAAATCAAGAAAGAATTATATATTCGATTTCCCTCCCCAGCTGACAGCCAGTCAAACATGGCATTTCACATCATTCTGGAATTCTCAGGGAGAGGATCAGGCAACCATGCTGGTTCTTGGTTCCCACAGTTTCCTCCTGAACTCTTTTCCTGCGCTTTCTCTCTCTCTCTCTCTCACACACACATACATACTTTTAGCTGTAGGAAGAAGTTGCTGAATTATTTTTAAAGGTGTCAAATTCAGTAACTGTTGCTGAACAGCAAATTCCTCTGAATGGCTTTCAGCAAGGTTTATTAAGTTGAAAGGGAAGGGAGCTAGAACAATTCAATAATTTCCCATTTTGAAACATATAAATATTTTCTTTGACTCCTGCATACTATCTAAATGGAAAGAATATCTCCTTTCAAATAAAATAAACTTTAACAATTCTTCCAATATCATAATGGTATTATATCTCATGTTTTTACATTTATTCTGGCTGTGAGATGCTCCTTTGTGTTCAGCTCTGGCCTCAGAAGGATAATGTAGCACTTGGGGATGAAGATGCAGCCCAGCAGACCAGCACTGGAGGCCAGGATGGAGAAGACCTGAACAGCCACCATGTATTTCCCTTTGGTGCTCAGGTAGCTGGGCACAAAAGTCACCCAGACACTGCAGAAGACCAGCATGCTGAAGGTGATCAGCTTGGCTTCGTTGAAGGCCCCAGGCAGATTCCTGGCCAGGAAAGCCACCGTGAAGCAGATGGCAGCCAGGAAGCCCATGTAGCTGAGGGTGACGTAGAACATGACAACAGCCCCTTCGTTGCATTGCAGGATGATCTCTCCAGGCTGGGAGTGGAGGTCAGAGTCAGGGAAGGGGGGAGAAACTCCCAGCCAGATGGAGCAGATGATAATTTGGACTGCAGAAGAAGAGAGGATGATAGAGTTGGCCAAGCTCTTCCCCAACCATCTCTTCACTTGGTTTCCTGGTTTTGTGGCCAGGAAAGCCAGCACCACCATGATGGTTTTGGCCAAGAGAGAAGAAACAGCAACTGAGAAGATGATGCTGAAGACCGTTTGTCGGAGAAGGCAGGTGGCTTTCCTTGGTTGACCAATGAAGAGAGAAGGAGACAAGAAGCAAAGCAGGAGGGAGACCAGGAGGATGTAGGAGAGGTCCCGGTTGTTGGCTTTGACAATAGGAGTTTCTCCATATTTAATGAAGATAATTAAAACAAGGACTGTAGTTAGGAACAAGAGTAGGGCAAAAGAGACCAGGATGATGCTCAGATGTTCTTCATAAGACAGGAAGACTATAACTTTGGGGATACATTGGACTTTGTCCATATTTGGATATTTGTCATCTGGACACTTGGTGCATTTTTCTGTATCTGAGAAACCAAAAATCAATTTTCTTTAATATTTCGTTCCTTTTATTTTTCATTAAAAATAGCATAAGAAGGATGTAATTTTTTTTTAAGTAGCTAGGTATATGAAGGTGAGGAAAGTCCTAGGGTGTTAATTATTTCTGGTGTAATGTGTAATGTAATTCATAGAAGCTACATTATTACAGGTTAATAATGAATCATATAATCTTTTTCTACAAATATTTAGAGTCCTGCCACATGGCAATTAATATACTGGATCTAGAGCAGCGATGGCGAACCTTTTTTGGCTTGCGTGCCTTAAGTGGGGGGAGCGCAGGGGGGTTCGTGTGTGGGCGTGCCGCACCCTTAATGCAATGCGCGACCCCCAGTACGCATGTGCGCACTACTGGCGCTCCCCCTCCCATTTTTACATGCTTTTTTCGCCCTCCCCAGGCTCCAGAGGCTTTATAGAAACCTGGGGAGGGGGAAAACAGCCTCCCCCGCCCCCCTGGACGCCCGAGCAAACTGGAAGTCACGTTTTTTGGCTCGGAGTGCTCAAAACGACACTCCAAGCAAACCAGAAGTCACTTCCGGTTTGCTCGGAGGATCGTTTTGAGTGCTCCGAAGGCGTCAGGGACCATCCAGAGGCTTCCCTGACGCCTCGGGAGGGCTTCCGGGGGGGCGGGGGAGGCTGTTTTCTCCCTCCCCAGGCTCCTATAAAGCCTCCGGAGCCTGGGGAGGGCGAAAAATGGCTTTAAAAAAGGGTGAACTCAGCTGGCCAGCATGCACATGTGTGCTGGCCAGCTGAAAGGGCAGCGCCTCGTGTGCCCTGACAAATGAGTCCGCGTGCCACCTGTGGCACGCGTGCCATAGGTTCGCCATCACTGATCTAGAGGATACCTACAGTGTCTTGTAACATCTGGAAGTAAGCTGGAATTCAGGAGAAATTTCCTAAGAGTGACAACAATTAACCAGGGGAACAGCTGGCCTCCAGAAGTTGTGGGTGCTTCAACATTGGATGTTTTTAAGAAGAGACTGGACAGTCACTTGTCTGAAATGGTATCGGGTCTCCTGCTTGAGCAGGGGGTAGCACTAGAAGACCTCCAAGGTCCTTTCCATCTCTACTCTGATTGATTGATGGATGATTGATCTACATGACTGGCAGAATATTTGTGCAATGAGTTGCTCCCATACCTATCCACAGCAACACATTATGGACCAGTGACACCTTTTCAGTGATCCTCAAGGGGAGGATCCAATATACAGTGAATTGCAAGGTCTTTCAGAAGGTGGACCTAAAACAATTCATCAAGTTTCAAAGAACTCAGATCTTCCTAGAAAGGTGAACTTAGCAGCACATGTCCAGACTAGAAAGCAGGAGAGATGTTTCCTCTGCTATTAGTAAAACTTGCCCAGTCTGCCACCCCCTCCTCCCATCTCCTCCCAGCCCCTCCTTCAAAGACTTTTTGATTTACTTCCTTTTAGATAAGAAATTGTGCATGTTAGAAATTTAAAAAAAAGGTGAGCTTGTGTTTTTAACTTGCACTTTCATGAAAATGTTCTGGATGGATCCAGTTCCACAAAGCCTCCCATTTTCCTCAGTGTGACCCACCTTCCTGAGTGGAGAAGGTCCCCTCTGGACAAGGAACGCAGTCATAGCAGCAAACTGGCTCTCCTTCTCGAGCCCTCTTGACAAATCCAGGATGACAATTTTCCGCACAGTTGGACTGAGGCAGGGACTGAGCAGAAAAACAAGGAATGCCAAAGAAAATGTGTTTGTTAGATCTGGGCAACGAGAGAACAGACTGCGGACACGGAGTGACTTAACAGCTCTTTATTAGTAGTAGTAGTGATCCAGCTTGCTCTGTGGTCGGAGGGTTCCCCTTTTATAGGGATCGGGTACGCCCCTCGACCAATCAGAACGATACCTGTTTCCCGCTATAGCAGCGGACCAGAGAGGAGACTTGCCACGATATATGTTAATATCTAACACCCCTCCCCTCCTAGACGGAACGTTGCGGTTGGTAACATAGTCTTTTAGGTATGTTGGAGTTTGCCTTACTCGGGAGGAGCGTCGCAGTTCGGGTTGGTTAGAAGTGGTTGCAGGATCGGATGCTTTTTCTGTTTCACGTTCGGGGGGTTTCGTGCCTTCGTTGCTAGGGCGTTCTGGAGTCTGCTCGGTTACGTTGTTTGGGGGTTGCTCTGCTTCGTGCTCGATCTTTTGTTCCGACCTGGGTTCGCAGGTGTCGTAGTTCTCTATGATGGGGCTCTCGAGTGGCTGACTTTGCGTTGGCAGGTAGCTCTCGTCTTCGGTTCGAAGGTCTGAGTGTGCTAGGCGACCCCGAAGTTGATCGATGTGCCTTTTCCAGTTCTGCCCATCTTCCAGTTCCAACAGATACGATCGTGGACCCGTGATGCCAATGACCTTTGCCGGCATCCACAATGTTCCCCCTGCATAGTTGTGGGCGTATACTGAATCCCCTATGCTAAAGGTCCGAATTTTGCTTGTGGAGTCTGGGGGAGCTGTGGCAGAGTAATTTGGGTGAAGACGGTCCAGGTGAGACCGTAGACGGCGGCCCATGAGTAGTTCAGCGGGGCTCCTACCCGTTGTTGCGCTTGGGGTAATATGCTGAATTAAGAGGTAATGGTCAATGCGTGTTTGCCAATCACCTGGGCCCATCCTAGCGAGGGCCTCTTTTGCGAATCGCACCATTCTCTCCGCCTGTCCATTTGATGCTGGATGGAATGGCGCGACGAGGGCGTGCCGAATTCCCTGACCTGATAGATATGTCTCAAATTGCATGGCCGTGAACTGGGGCCCGTTATCGGAGACCAGGAGGTCGGGCAGACCATGAGTGGCGAAAAGTCGCCGTAGAACCTTAATGACTGCCTCTGCCGTGGTTGAAGTCATTAGGACTACTTCTAGCCATTTCGAGTATGCATCCACAACTATAAGGAAAGTCTGACCTTGGAATGGCCCTGCGAAGTCAATGTGTATTCGCGACCAGGGTGCTTTAGGCTTCTCCAATTCTGTGGCGGGCACTTCCGGGGGTGCTGGTCTCGATTCCTGGCATGGGTCGCAAGTGGCCACCCATTCCTCTATTTCTTTGTCCATGTTTGGCCACCAAACGTAACTTCTTGCTAACGCCTTCATCTTAACAATCCCCGGATGACCCACATGTAAAGCATCTAATACATTCCTACGTAAAGCATACGGAATAACAACTCAATCCCCCCACAATAAGCAACCTTGTAACACTGATAGTTCATCCCGTTTTGACCAAAACACTTTGAATTCCGGGCCCACGTTTCCCTTCGGCCACCCACTCCAAACCCAAGTTTGAACTTGCTTTATTAACATGTCTTTAGAAGAAAACCTTGCAACATCGTAGGAAGAAACCGGCCCTGAGTCCAAACAATCAATGAGCAGCACCGGTACTTCGGGAGTGGGGTCTGGCAAAAGGTCCGGTAGTGGGCAACGGCTGAGTGCGTCTGCGTGTCCTAGAGTGGAACCCGGTCGATGAATTAATTTGTATGAGTACACAGCCAGGAAAACAGTCCACCTGGTCATGCGTGGAGAAAGGGAGACTGGAGTGGGGCGGTTTCGCGCCAAAAGTCCCAACAGCGGTTTGTGATCTGTAATCAGTTCAAAATCGCGGCCGTAGAGGTATTCGTGGAAACGTTTTACACCAGCTACAGCAGCTAGCGCTTCCCTGTCCATCTGGCTGTAATTCCTCTCGGCCGATGAAAGAGTCCTGGAGTAGAAGGCGATGGGTGCTTCTTTTCCGTCGGGCATCCGGTGGCTGAGGACTGCGCCGACTCCAAAAGGTGATGCGTCGCAGGTCAATACCAGCGGTAGTGTCTGGCTGTATTGGACTAACAGTGAGTCAGTGGTGAGCAGGCGCTTTACTTCGGCGAAAGCTGCTGCTTCGGATCGTCCCCATTTCCATGGTGTGTTCCTCTGGAGTAGACGGTGTAGTGGCTCAGCAACGGTCACCTTCTGTCTCAGAAAAATGCTGTAGAAGTTAAGTAGTCCGAGGAAGGCCTGCAACTCAGTCTGATTTCGTGGTGTGGGGGCGTCCTGGATCGCCTTAATTTTCTTTGAAGTGGGGTGTATTCCCTGACCATCGATTCTATAACCCAGGAATTCTACGCTAGGAACGTTAATTTGGCATTTTTCCTTTTTGAGGCGGAGACCCTTTTCTCTGATTCTGGCCAAAACAGTTCTGACTCTTTTATTTAATTGCTCCTCGTTTGCAGCGGACACCAAGATGTCGTCAAAATAGGGGACGACTCCCGGTATCCCTTGCAAAAGTCGTTCCATGATGCTCTGGAACAATCCTGGAGCAATACTCACACCGAATTGTAGCCGGTTGCATTTGAATGCTCCTCTATGCGTCACTATAGTTTGGGCCTCCGCTGTGGCGCTATCAACGGGCAGTTGCTGGTAAGCTTGTGCCATGTCTAATTTTGCAAATATCTTTCCTGGCCCCAACGAGTGCAATAAGTGCTGTACTACAGGCACAGGATATGCGCTTTGTTGTAGCGCGACATTAATTGTGCATTTATAGTCTGCGCAGATGCGGACTGATCCGTCTGGTTTGACTGGGGTCACGATGGGCGTTTCCCAGTGCACGTGATCCACCGGCTCAAGGATTCCTTGCTTCACTAACTTATCTATTTCCTTATCTATTTTTGGGCGGAGTGCAAAAGGCACTCGTCTCGGTTTAAGTCGGATTGGCGCCACTTTGGGGTCTAAATTGAATGCAATCGGTTTACCCACATACTTACCAAGACCGGGGCTGAACACATCCTCGAACTCCTTAAAAATCTGCTCAGCGCTGCTGTTTTCCACAGCGTTGATTCCGGTGACTTCCAACCCCAAGGATTCAAACCAATCCAGTCCTAGGAGGTTTTGTAATGGTGCGCTGGCGATGGTCACCGGCAGCTGGGCTACGATGTCCTTGAAACGGATCTGGAACGTGCCTTGGCCTACGATGGGGACTCGGTTCCCCTGGTAGTCTCGTAGCAGGATGTCTGGAACGCGTAGTTGGCTCTTTTTGAGGCTAGGGATAGCCTGTTTCATGGATGCCCATGAAATGATCGTCAGGGACGATCCTGTGTCAACTTCCAGCTCGCAAGGTGAGCCCTCCAAGAGGACTGTGACTTTCAGCTTTTTAGGCCGCTTGGTGCGGACCTGGCTTATTGTTGTGAGATACGTTCGCAATTCCTCTCTCTGGGTCAACTCTATCTCAGCATCTGTATCCTGAAAATACTCTCGTTGAGCGTCTTGATAGAACGCTCTCTCAGCTCTTTGTGTGTAGTCTCTCTGGGAATACGCTCGCTCAGCTCCTTGTGTGTAATCTCTCTGGGGATACGCTCGCTCAGCTCTTTGGGAATTTTCTCTCTGGGTAAACACTTGTGGATTTCTCTCTGGGCGCCCTTTTTGATTTCGCCAAGCCCCTGGGTTGGGCTTCTGTTGGCGGTACATGGGTGGCTGCCGTGAGGCAGGGACTTCGCTCCGGCACACTCGTGCGATGTGCCCAAGTTTGTTGCAGTGCGAACAAACAACGTTCCTGAACCTACAGGTAGACCTGGGGTGATTCCCTCCGCAACTTGCAAACGGAATCCGGGTCTCCCCCCAGGCCTCATGTGACTGCTTCGCATCAGGTGACTGTCCTCGAACTCGGGATCCTCGTAGTCGGGGCTTTCGTCCTCGTAGTGAACTCTGGTTTGCCTTGGTATTGGCTGGTTTACGCTGAAACCTCGTTGTATGGTTACCGATGATTTCTCTGCTGACTCTGACGCTCTTGCTTCGTTGAGAGCTATCTGTAGGGTTAAATTCGGGTTTGCCAACAGCTTCTTTTGTAGTGAAATGTCTCTTAACCCACAGATAAGCTGCGCTAAGATATGCTCGTCCAGATCCCTGAACTCGCAGTGAGTTGCTGCTTTACGCAGGGCTGCAACATATTGATTGATGGATTCTCCCGCCTTCTGGTTCCGCGTGTTGAATTCCTTGCGGCAAACATGGCGGGAAGGTTTTGGCGCGTAATGAGTTTGTAGAGCCTGTTGCAACACTGTCCACGATACTGCCTGTATTGGAGTAGGCACGGTGAGGTCTCTGGCCGTGTTGAAGACTTCTTTTCCGCAGTAGCCGAGGAAGATGTTTTTCTTCCGGGCGTCGGTGATCCCCGTGTATTCATTCGCTTCGAGAAAACACTCGAAACGAATCATGAAGGCTTCCCATTCGTCGTTCGCTGGGTCGAATGGAGCGGGGGGAGTGTGCATCGCCATCTTCTTTCGTTTGAATTTGCCGCGCTGCGGTGACCTGAGATGGCTGCCGGAATTTCTGCCGAATTCCTAGGCTGGATCAAATCCGGAGATTCTGGAGGTAGCGTTCTTCGTCCTATCTGCCTCTCGATCCCACCTTCGTCGCCAATGTTAGATCTGGGCAACGAGAGAACAGACTGCGGACACGGAGTGACTTAACAGCTCTTTATTAGTAGTAGTAGTGATCCAGCTTGCTCTGTGGTCGGAGGGTTCCCCTTTTATAGGGATCGGGTACGCCCCTCGACCAATCAGAACGATACCTGTTTCCCGCTATAGCAGCGGACCAGAGAGGAGACTTGCCACGATATATGTTAATATCTAACAGTGTTAGTAGTCAACATTCATGGAAAATAGAGAAAGACACTGACATTAGCCAAATAGCCTCTGGTCTTCATGTAAGTAAATATGAAATACGTGACCACTACTAAGAAGATGCAGGAGGTATAACTAACTACTGGCAGATTCTTCATTTAGTTCCTCCCTTTTGCTTTTGGCATTTAACATTACAATAAAGGACTTTTCTACTTAATAAAGTCAGCAGGGATCGAACTGAAAAAAGATTTACATATGATGATATATTCATATTAAAATAGAGAATAAAATTTATTGTAAAATTTAGGAAATTTCTATTCCATTAGGTTTTTCAATAAAGAATAAAACTGTGATGAAGAAAGAAACCTCTGACCATTAAGATCTTGAAAGATTTCCATAAAACATGGCAAAGCCCCTCCACTTAGGTCCCGTCTGTTGAAGAACTACAATCAGATGACACTAACTGGCATGGGATGCCAACCACCCTGGAGACTCTAGGCTTTGCCCACTTGAAATGGGACCTCAGGCTTTGGGAAACAGAGAAAAGACACCAAAATTTATCTCACCTTATTGAGCAACTTTAGCCGTGAAAGAACATCTTGTTTGATAGAAAGTCTCTGCCTTTTAAAATACGCCAGAATCTCCATCTTTGGACCCTCCTTGGGAAGAACCAAGAAGCCATGAATGCCTATATCTGCTCTTATCTCTCCATTTTGGTCCAAGTACAGTTTCCAGTCAGAAATATTCCAAAATTCATTCTTTTCCAGAAAGGGATGAAACTAGAATGGGAACATCCAGGAATTTGAAAAGCAGAAAACTTTGTTTCTTAGCCCACATTGAATCTTTCTTCTACAATTGTCTAATTGTAGAATACCGGGCTCCTTGGTATACCGAGGAGTTGAGGGTGATGAAGCGCCATAGGAGACGTCTAGAGAGCAGGTGGAGGTCCTCACGCTCCGAGTCTGACCGAGCACAGGTAAGAGCCTATTTACGGACCTACCTTGTGGCATTGAGAGCGGCCAAACGCAGACATTGTGCCGCTCTCATTGCGTCTGCAGATAACCGCCCTGCCGCCCTGTTTAGGGTGACCCGCTCCCTCTTGTCGCAAGAGACGCGGGGGGCACCCTTACAGGGAAGAGCAGAGGAGTTTGGGGAATATCTGCAGAACAAAGTCGCTCAGATCCGAAGCGGATGGGCCCCCTCCAGTGGACTGGATGGGCCGTCAACAGCGAGTCTTGTGAGACCACTCTGGGAGGAGTTTGACTCTGTTGCCCCCGAGGACTTAGACAGGTTGCGTGGACGGCTGCGACCCACCACATGTTCAATGGACCCGTGTCCCTCCTGGCTGGTACTGGCATCCTGGGAGGTGACACGAGGCTGGCTTCTGGGCCTGGTGAACGCCTCATTGGGTGAGGGATCCTTACCAACTGCCTTGAAAGAGGCGGTAGTGAGGCCCTTACTCAAGAGGCCTTCACTTGACCCAATGGAGCTAGCTAATTATCGTCCAGTCTCCAACCTTCCCTTCCTGGCGAAGGTTGTTGAGAATGTGGTGGCGCAGCAATTTCCACGTCACCTCGATGAATCCGACTATCTAGACCCACGCCAGTCCGGCTTCCGACCCGGACACAGCACAGAGACAGCCTTGGTCGCATTGGTTGATGATCTCTGGAGGGCCAGAGATAGAGGTTGTTCCTCTATCCTGGTCCTATTAGACCTCTCAGCGGCTTTTGATACCATTGACCATGGTATCCTATTGCGCCGGCTGAAGGGGATGGGAGTCGGAGGCACCGTCTTACGGTGGTTCGGCTCTTACCTCTCCGGCCGGATGCAATATGTGTTGACAGGGGGGCAGAGGTTGACCCTGAGGCCACTCTCTTGTGGGGTGCCGCAGGGGTCGGTCCTCTCGCCCCTTCTGTTCAACGCATATGTGAAGCCGCTGGGCGAGATCATCCGTGGTTTTGGGGTTGAATATCATCTGTACGCTGATGATACCCAGCTGTACATCTCAACCCCAAGCCACCCCAACGAGGCTGTCGAAGTGATGTCCCGGTGTTTGGAAGCCGTCGGGGTCTGGATGGGGGACAACAGACTCAAGCTCAACCCTTCCAAGACTGAGTGGCTGTGGCTACCGGCACCTCGGTTCAGCCAGCTGACTCCATCGCTGGCCATAGGGGACGAGCAATTGCCCCCTGTGGAACGGGCGCGCAATTTGGGCGTCCTCCTAGATACCCGGCTGTCAATAGATGACCATGTGGCAGCCGTGGCAAGGGGGGCGTTCCAGCAGGTTCGCCTGGTGCGCCAATTGCGCCCCCTACTGGACCGGGATGCCCTACGGACGGTCACTCATGCGCTGGTGACGTCTCGCCTAGACTACTGTAATGCTCTCTACATGGGGCTTCCCTTGGGACGCGCCCAGAGACTGCAGCTAGTCCAGAACGCGGCCACGCGGGTTGTCATGGAGAGTACCAGATACTCCCACGTAACACCACTCCTGCGCGAGCTGCACTGGCTGCCTGTGGTTTTTCGGGTGCGTTTCAAGGTTCTGATCACCATCTTTAAAGCGCTCCATGGCACAGGACCTAGTTACTTGCGGGATCGCATCCTCCCACATACATCCCTGCGGCCAATTCGCTCTCACAGGGAGGGGCTTCTCCAGGTGCCGTCCACTAGGCAATGCCAGCGGGCGGCGCCAAGGAGTAGGGCCTTCTCTGTGATGGGCCCAACCCTCTGGAATGACCTCCCCCCCGATATTAGAACCACCACGGACTTCCGCTCCTTCCGACAAAAATTGAAGACTCACCTGTTCCGATTAGCTGGCCTGGCATAATTATAACGGTTATAACTGTTACCTCCTGGAAATATATTTTTAACTGGTATTTTAAGGGTATTGTTTTAAATTTAATTGATTTTAGGGGTTTTAAAGCCATATTTATATTCTTGCTGTACAGTTCTTTTAATTCTTTTAACCTCCTCCATATTTATTTATTTATTTATTCATCTGTTTATCTATTTAATGAATTTTACTGTGGATGATGTATTTGCTGTGTGGACTGTACACCGCCCCGAGTCCCTTTTGGGAGAGGGGGTGGTCTAGAAGTGCAAATAAATAAATAAATAAATAAATAATCTCCAAAAATGATTAAATAGGATACAAATACTGCCATTATCTTCATAAGTGAATGAAAAAGTTTGAGAAAAATTTGTCAATCATTTATTGACAAAATATAAGGAAAATATAATTGACACAATTGGTCAATTATAGGGAACATTCTAGAGCAAATGGCAAATAAAATGAACAGAGAAATAAAAGATGATCCATAAACTCTTTGAAAACAACAGGTTTCCCAGAAAGCATGGGTTGATCAAGAAGAAAGTTGCCAGGCTAATCTTCTCCCTGGTCATCCTGATGGGAAAACACTTCTACTTGTACTAATTCTACTTGATTGTAATACAATATTAAATTTTTTTTTGCAGATCTGAAAGAACAAATCTCCCACCAGCTCTTTTCTCAGTCTGAAAAGTTAGTTTCTTTCTCTCCCATTATGCAGCTGCAGGATTCTCCCCCCTTATCTGATCCTTCCCTAGGCAGCCTCTCTTCCCCTCATCCCAAAAGTCATTCTCACACATCATTACACTTCCTAAGTAGATTGTGGGAACTCTGGTGATAGAACTGGATTTCAGTAAAGGACTCAGAAATAATTTTGGGAGAGGATTAGAAACCGGAGGGGTGGATTGTACGATAACTAAGTGGATAAAAACTGTCTTCAAAATGATACTCAAATGATATTTTACCCTTTTTAATCTTTCTTATGACACCTAAAAGTGATGGATACAAATTTGCCTTTGGTCATCAATTATTCTATGTTGTCATTAAAACGGTAGTTAATAGGATCTTAGAGTAAGCTAATTTGATGTGATTTAAAGAATATAAAGTCTTTCAACTTAGAAGCCTTATTTGAAACTTCATTTTTAAAAGTTTGATAAAATAACAATGGTTTTAAATCAACGTAAAGGCGATAATTAGAAGCAAGCAACAATTGTTGAATCGGATGGATTGGATGGATGGACTGGAACTTAACTTGCTGCTGGCATCCCTGAAGGAGGAGTCTGGTTTGAAGGGAGGCTGCTTGGAGATGGCTGGAGAGGCCATGGACCCTGAAGACTCAAAGTGGACAGAACAGATGACTGATGAAATGGATTCTTTCAAGAAGACTGAGGGAGATTGTGGAATGGACTTGTCATATTTAACTGGAAAACAAGTCTTAAGAGTTGTGTTTGCATTTACAGGACATCCTATAACTTTGGGGAATGGAAAGCAGTTGTTGGGAAAGATTCTAATTAAAATTTTAAGGAAATGTATTTTTATTATAAGAATCAAACAAAGATGTTTAACCTGGACAGATTATGGATGGATCAGAGGTAATGATTGTGTTGGTCTGTGGTAGAAATTTTCTGTGAGTTAAATACAATAGCAGATAACAGACAATTTTGAAGTTTTGAAATTTAACTTTATTGTTGGATTGCCTGTTAACTATGTTTTTTATATACAGCAGATAGATGACAAGTCCAGTAGATATATAGTTTATAATTGTGGGCCTATTTTGCAAGTGGGAGAAACTATTATTGCTGTATTGTATTCAATTGGGGAGACAAGATGCATGTCTTTCTCTGTTTTTAATGTTTTATCTAGTTTTGTTTTGTCTTTGTAATAGTTTTATTTTCCAAAACTTGTATTTTACCTTTTTGAATAAAATAAAATTTTATAAGAGGAATATCAAGTTTCGAGAAACAATATTTATGATTAGCACATAGGGAAGGGTTCATAAGTAAAAAGCAGTAGAAAAGGATCTGATTTTTATCTACTAGGACTTGACTAACAATAGAGTCTCATATAAGAACATGAATGATGGACTGGAAGAAACATTAAGGATACCAAATTGTATATGTATGTTTGTGAAAATGATCTCAAAATCGTAGTTAACTGGAAACAGAATCTGAGTCAGCAGGGAGATGTTCATGGAAAGAAGGCAAATGCAGCCATAAGAATCTGAGGAAGTGTACGTTCTGGTTTGGGGAGACCCCAACTGAAGGACCAGGTCCCCTTGCAGGCACCAAGCTTGGAGGAGAATTTGCACACAATCTACATGAACTTCAGGGAAAGACAATGAAGCCAAGGAAGAGTTGAAAGGAGCTGCTCTTAGCTTTGAGGAAAGACAGCAAGGAGAAGAGCTGAAGATCAAGAGGAGTCTGGGAGCCCCCTTTCCAATTGAAACAATCTCTCGGTTGGGGAAGGGAGGATGCAGCCAGTGGTGGGATTCAGATGGTCCGGCCCAGTTCTAGTGAACCGATAGTAAAAATTCTGCCTGGCCACGTCTCTCCCCACCACTACTTGCCTTGTAGGCCTTGGCTGGTGCCTTAGAGTCATTGCTGCAGCTGCTGTTTTGCTCCCTTGCCTCGACCACGTGGCCACGCAGCCCAGTCTGTTTGCCTGTCTTTGCCATGGCCTTCTGCTCATCTTGGTCTGCTTCCGAATGCCCACCTCAGGCTGCTCCTGACCACTCTAGCAGCGGCCATTCTTCACCTTTTCCCTCTTTCCCTTCTTTTCTCTTTTCCTTTCTCCTTCCCTTCCCATACCCTCCGTTTTTCATCCTTTCATTCTTTCCTATTTCCTTTCCTTTCCTTTCCCTCCCCTTTGCTTCCTTCCTTCCTTCCTTCCTTCCTTCCTTCCTTCCTTCCTTCCTTCCTTCCTTCCTTCCTTCCTTCCTTCGTGGGGGTCTGAGGGAGAGTCAGAGGACCCATTTCCTCCTTGACCCCCTCTTCAACATCTGCTCTGATGGCAATTATGGCTAAAGGTTTTTGGAAGATGGGGCTACCCCCCCTCCCCATTGCAGAAACTCCTCTTGCTGCAGAATTGGGATCTTTCAGATCTTCTTCTCCTGCCCCCCTCTCCCCCTGCACAGTCTCAGTTGCTGCCTGGAGTGGGGGGAGATTTCTGGTTTTGCAGGGCTGAGAGGAAAAGGGGAAGGGTGAATAGGCCCTCCAAGGCTGCCCACCCCTTTGCGTATCTGCAGCCAAATTCTACCCCCAAACAGAGGGTCCCCCCCCCCGAATACTGCAGGGAAGGACAGGCTGGGCCCATAACTGGGCAGCGTGTTGGGGGAGAGGCTCCAGCAGCTCCGCGGTGACCGGAGGGAGGGAGGAAAGTTTGGCCAGGCCCAACCGGGGGGGGGGGATTGAGCAGCTCAACCAACAGATTTCAATCGTCCCTCTTGGCTCACCCGAGCCACTCCAATTTCCCCCCTGGCCAGAGGTGCTTCCGGCTAAAAGCCCCTCAGTGGACACCCCACGCACACGCCCCCAACGCGGAGTTCAGAATGACGCTTCTCCCAAAGAAGTTCTGGGGAACCCAACCCCCCCTGCTGCCCCTTCCAGAGCCCAGAAAACTCCCAGGCAAAGCAGCGCCATTAAAATCAAACAATGAGGCGAGGCGCAGAGCTGATTGGAAGAGTGTGTGCATTTGTGTGTGTGTGTAAAATGGGCAATTTCATCCAAAGGAGTTTTTGTTTCAGGTGGATCTCATAGCTTTGGAAGGAGGAAAGGAAGGGGTAGAAAGAGAGAGAAAGAGAGAGATGAAAGAAAAGGAAAAATAAAGAAAAGGAAATGAAAGGAAAGAAGAGAGAGAAAGAAAGAGGGAGTTATGGAAGGAAGGGAAAGAAAGAAAGAGAGGAGGGAGGAGGAAGTGAATGAGATATAGTTGGATGGATGGGTCAATAGATACATGGAGGGAGGGAGGGAGGGAGGGAGGGAGGGAGGGAAAGAGAGAAAATGAAAGGAAGGAAGGACACAAACCATGGCTTCAGAAGACTCTTTCAAACAGCACAACAATGTTTGAAAGGGCAGGAAGGGATCTTGGAGGTCATTTTCTAGTCCAACCCCTGCTCTAATAGGGTCAGAAGGGACCTTGGAAGCCATCTAGTCCAACCCCCTGCTCCAGCTGGAGACCTTATATCCTCTGGATTATTTTGGTGCCTCTAACAGAGAGGAAAATTGCCAGAAAAGGGAAGGAGTTTACTAGGACAAGGCTGCCATGCAGAGAAAGGCAGACACAATCCTTGACTTATGACAATTGAGCCCAACATTCTGGTTGCTAAGCAAGAGAGTTGTTAAGTGAGTTTTGCCACATTTTACTCAATCCATGAGATCTCCTGGCTCTAACAGTCATGTGCAGGCTAGGGAAGAACATCTGAAGGCCTGTGTAATGTTCTAATGTGCAGAAGTGATAGTTAAATGTGTGCCAGAAAGTGGACTCTGGGTGTGTTTTTCCAAACGCAATAACGGAGGTTGAATGTGTATAGTTTTAGAAGAGCTGTGTGTGTGTGTGTGTGTGTGTGTGTGTTTGTGTGTGTGTGTGTGTGTGTGTGTGTGTACATACTATGGAAGCTATGATACATCCCAATACGCTAGATCTATCAAAAATGATTAGATACAGTGAAATATTAGATAACCAGGGGAATTTGAAAACAAACCAAGAATTAAAAGAGAACAATATAAACATAGACTGGTGGCCATACCTTCAATTACAATCAAGATACAAAAAAGATGTAAAAGAATATGGAATATATACAGAATTGCAACAAATAAATAAAATCCTAATTGGCCCGGAAAACAAATTCATAACGAAAATGTATAAATATTTGCTAGAAATAACATTAGAAGAAGAAAGAGTTAAAGGCTGTATGATAGCATGGGCCAAAAATTTCGGTTACAATATAGATCTAGTGGATTGGGAAAGAATTTAGAACATAAATTATAAATTTACAAGATCAGCAACATTGAAAGAAAACATATACAAAATGTTTTACCGTTGGCACTTATCACCAACGAGATTGGCTAAAATATATCCAAATTTGAAACTGATCTGTTGGAAATGCAAAAAAGAACAAGGGACCTTCTATCATATGTGGTGGTCTTGCCCGGAATCTTAAAAATATTGGGAAAAAAATTGGAAGTGGGCGCAAGAAGTCACGGGGGAACAAATAAAATACAAACCCGAAACATTCTTACTGGGAATAATCAAAGGGAAATATACAAAAAAAAAAAAATCAAATATCTACTAACACATGTATTAACCACAGCTAGAATAGCTTTTGCCCAATGCTGGAAACAAAATAATACACCGCCGGACGAATTAGTGATAAAAAACCTTGGACTGTGCAGAGATGGACAAATTAGCTCTAAAATTAAAGGACAAAGAAGAATCAGAATACTACGAAATTTGGAATAATTAGTATGAATGGTTGGAAAATAAGAAAAATAATTAAGCCGAAAACAATATACATAAATAAATATAGAACTGTATATAAAAGTATGTAAATATGTAGAATATCATAAAAATGTATAGATAAGATAACATAATAAGGTACAAATGTTGATATAATGACTGTAATATATGGTAAAGAGAGAAAAACATGTATAGATAAGACGATATAACAATGTACAAACTGTTGATATAATGATTGTAACATATGGTGAAAAGAGAAAAACAATAAAAATTATTTTAAAAAAAATAGAAGAGAGGTGTGTGTGTGTGTGTGTACATACACATACAGTGTCAGGGGAAATTTCACCCTGAGCTAACGAGGTGTGAATCGACGGCTTTCCAAACAGTATATCTTCAGAAAAAAGCGAAAAAAGACCTGATAACATGTTCTAATTAAAAACAAACTTTAATATGAAAATAAGAAATAAACAAATCTATCTAATTGGTACATTTTGGCAAGAGCAATAATCGCCCACCTTCTTGGCAGACAAACAGAAGATCAAAAGTAAAGAAGTCTCTGGAATTTGTGATGCATGAAGAAACGTGTTAAGAAGCATGCACAGTAAATCATTGCTGATAAGGCTTATGACCTGCGCAGTAACTATTCAGATCAGCTAGCAAACAATTAACGCAGTGACATACAGTGTATAAAGTAGATAATATATCTTTTTGTGTGCCTATACACATACTATACCTTGTAATATGTATGTACACATATGGCATATATACAGTACATAGGATTAAATTGTGTATTTTGGAAATTGTATCTCCTTGAAATTGTATCTGGTTGATGGAAGGAGAAGCCAGGCAAGGTACCCCTTGACGTGAGTGATGTCAAGTTGGCTACACCCGCCCAATCACATGACCACCAAGCCACACCCACCCAGTTACATGACCACCAAGCCACACCCACCCAGTCACAAGACCACCAAGCCATGCCCACAGAACCAGTAGTAAAAAGATTTGAATCCCACCACTGGATACAACCCTCTTCCAATAACTGACTTCTCTTACACACGAGTGTAAGATCCGCTCACTCTTATTCCAGAGTGTCAGACATGGAAAAAGTGAATTCAGTTACAAGAGAGGAGATTTTAACTGAATGAGACAAAAAATATGATAAAAGGATCAGCTGTTTTAGAGTTGAGCCAGTAAAGCAGAGAAGTTCAGTCTCCTCTTCATGGATCGTCTGAGAGCAAAGACTGAACTGGGATTCCTGCAGAGAGGAGGGGTTGGGCTAGATGGTCTCAGGGTCTCTTTCTAATTTATAAACATGTACTGTATTTTTCAGAGTATAAGATGCATCGGAGTATAAGACACACCAAGGTTTTGAAGAGGCTTTTTTTTTTAAAGTAGGTAGGTAGGTAGAGGGAGAGAAAGAGAAATACAGTAGGTAGGGGGAGAGAGAGAGAGAGAGAGAGAGTAGGTAGGTAGGTAGGTGTTTCCTGGTGTATTTATCAATGTGCTGGAGAAGGAAATCGCTGACAATCTGCAGCACCTAAGACTTTGTTTCTGCTGGCACAGCACTTGATCAATGTAATTCTCATCAACCAATTAAAGAACTTTCTAAAAGGGAAAAAAAAATTACACTCTGCAAACCTCCCCAAAACAGCTCCTTTTTGTGAAAACGCACCCCCCCTTTTAAAAAAAAGTCATGAATAGCCTTGGGGGGGGGGGCTTGCAGAGTGCTCCTGTGGGGAGCAAAAATGCACAAACAATGGCCCGTTTTTGTCAAAAACAAGCCCGTTTTTTGTCAAAGAAATTACATGCATAGCGTTATGGAGGCTTATAGAGTGCTGCTGGGGATTGGGGGGGGGGGTCAAAAATGGTCCATTTTCTGCTCATTAGTGCCCTCCTCAGCCCCCAGGAGCTCTCTGAAAGTCTCCATAAGGTTATACACGGCCATTTTGGAAAAGGGGGCGGGGCTTCAGGAGGCAAAAAAATGCTGCATTCGATGTATAAGACGCACCCAGATTTTCAGCCTCTTTTTTGAGGGAAAAAGGTGCGTTTTATATTCTGAAAAATACGGTAACTGTTGTGCTGGTGTTGCTGTAGCCCCACCTAGTGGCCGGGGGCAGATAAGCCTCACTATAAGATCTGAGGCCAGACTCCATTTTCTCCCAGCGTTTGGAGAAGACGGAAGCAGCCGTTGTGACCGAGACCCCATTTTTTCCCCCATGCTTCCTGGAAATATGGTGACCTCTTCAATCCACACAGCCAACAAAGGTCTTCTTCCGCCTATAGTGGAGGAGAGGAGCTCCGGTGGTCTCGGCGTTCCGGTGGCCTCGGCGTTCTGGCGAAAGAGCGAAAGAGCGGAGAGGGAAGTGCCTCCATGTCGGACAACCAAAGCTGGCATTCCTCCGGCTCAAAAGAAGATCCCGAGGCAGAGTCGGGGGCGCCTGTTGAGCTCTGTGGATCTTGGCGGCTGCCATTTGTGGAGCAAACAGCCAAACAGGCATATGCAGCTGAGATGAAGAGGCGTTGTGCAGCAATAATCTTGTAACTCTCCCTCGGCTTTACCATCTTTTTAATTCTACCCAGTCCACCCCGGCACTCCTTGGAAAGCGGCGGGGAGACCAGCACCAGCAGGATTGTGGGGCCCTTTTTTCGGACCTCAGGGACGCTCGGGGACCGCTGTTCTTCTTCCGCCCAGCTGCTTTGGGCGGCAGCGCCGCGGGGCCTTCTGCCCAGCTTCTTTGGGCGGTGCTGCCGCGGGCCTTCTCCGGCCTTCTCCGGCCTTCCAGCCGGCTGCCTCGGGCACCACCGCTGCGGGGCCTTCTCCGGCGCCACGCCCTCAGCTCCCCATGCGGCGCGGCCAGCAACGGGAGGCAATGGGAGGAGACGGGACGGGACAATGGCCAGTAACGGGCCAGCAACAGCCAGCAACAGGAGGAGACGGGACTATAGGACCAGCATTTCTGACATTTTTGGCTTTTTCGGGTGCCGCCGCCGCGGGGCCCTCTCCAACTGCCGCGGCCCCGGCTCCCCGTGCAGCAGCCACAGCCAGCAACGGGAGGAGGCGGGATAACAAGACCATGCAGCAGCCCCCTCCCTCGCGAGCCCAGCAAGGTGGGGAGCCCCCCCAAGGCTACGGCAGTGGCGACGGTCGCAACGGGACCCTCCCGGGAGAGAGCAGGACGAGCAAACGATGGCAGGACAGAGCATGTACGTTTCCGCCATGTACTCAAGGGCAGACCTAATTCTATTGCGGGAGTCCCCCCTCTCGCAGGTCTGCCCCTCTGCTCTTACAAGGGCCCACCTCGATGAGGGATACATTAATCCAGAGAGGTGGGCGAGGCGCGGCCTCAGGGGGTTTTTAGCAAAATTTTTAATTTGTTTTTTACGGGGTTCTAGGGTGGGGGGAGGGGTTAGCCGGGCTGAGGGTGGGACCAGTGCCAAGCCGGCGGGTGGAGTTAAGGAAAGGAGCGGAGCCATTAAGGGGGGGGAGTAGCGATACTCCAGAAGAGTGTCTTTCCATTCCAACGGTCGTGGGGAGGGGCAGGTGCGAGGGTAGACAGAGATCGCATCACCTTTTGGGAGACCGCAGTCGTTGGGTACGGACGGTCATATGTCCCAACCCCCGCAATCTAGGTGGTCAGGACCTACAGAGCCAGGGCCTGAGGCTGATGCTATGCAATGCCAGGTCCGTTGTTAACAAAGCCCCCCTCATTAACGACCTGGTGTCGGGGGGGGAGCCGGACCTGGCTGGAATTACGGAGACCTGGCTGGGCCACGAGGGATTCCTCCCCCTCGTGGAAATGTGCCTGCCAGGCTACTGCGCATTTCATCAGTCACGGGCACTAGGCAGGGGTGGTGGGGTAGCGGTCATTGTGAGGGAAGGTCTTGAGCCGAGACAGACCACTGTGCCTCAGATAACCGGTTGTGAATCCCTGTGTGTGAAGTGGGGCCCAGGGAAGCAGTTGGGCTTGCTAATTGTATACCTGGCTCCTCACTATGCATCAGCAGCCCTGCCAGAGCTCCTTGGGGTGATCGCCGAGATGGCAGTTGAAACGCCTAGACTATTGGTCATGGGTGATTTCAACCTGCCATCGGTAGGAGAGGCATCCAAAGTAGCTCGGGAGTTCATGGCTTCCATGACAGCCATGGACCTGACCCAAATAATTCAGGCCCCCACACATGAGAGAGGATACACACTGGATCTTATTTTTGTCTCTGTCCAATGGAGGAGTGATCTGGGAGTAGGGGAGTTAGCTATCACCCCCCTGTCATGGTCTGATCACTCACTGCTCCGGCTCGACTTTCCAGCCACTACTCCCCACCGCGGGGAGGCAGAACCAGAGTGCCCAAGATGGTTCCGCCCCAGACGCCTGATGGAACCTGATAGGTTCCAGACGGAGCTCAGGCCATTTCCTGTAGCCCTGACCCACACCCGTTCGGAGGACCTAGTGGCTGCATGGAATAGTGCGGCCGCTGGGGCCTTGGATCGGGTGGCGCCTTTGCGGCCTCTCTTGCGGCAGCGAACCACCCATGCTCCTTGGTTCACCGAGGAGCTGAGGATGATGAAGCGCCACAAGAGACGCCTAGAGAGCAGATGGAGATCATCACGCTCTGAATCTGACCGAACTCAGGTAAGAGCCCATTTACGGACTTACCTTGTGGCGTTAAGAGTGGCCAAGCGTCAGTATTGTGCCACTCTTATTGCGTCCGCAGATAACCACCCTGCCGCCCTGTTTGGGGTGACCCGCTCCCTCCTCCAACAGAGGCCGCGGGAAGCTCCTCTGCAGGGCAGAGCAGAGGAATTTGGGGAGTATCTGCAGGACAAAATCGCTCAGATTCGAAGCGAGTTGGTCCCTACTAGTGGTCTGGAAGGGACGTCGGAGGCGGGTCGTGAGGTCCCATTCTGGGAGGAGTTTGACTCTGTTGCTTCCGAAGATATGGACAGGTTGCGTAGGCGACTGCGAGCCACCACATGTTTATTGGACCCGTGTCCCTCCTGGCTTGTACTGGCATCCTGGGAGGTCACACGAGGCTGGCTCCAAGAGTTAGTCAACGCTTCCTTGAGTGAAGGGTTTCTGCTGGCCGCCCTGAAAGAGGCGGTGGTGAGGCCCCTCCTCAAGAAGCCTTCCCTGGACCCAGCTCTGCTAGCCAACTACCGTCCCGTCTCCAACCTTTGCTTCCTGGCGAAGGTTGTAGAGAGTGTGGTGGCACAACAGTTTCCGCACCACTTGGAGGAAAATGATTATCTGGACCCGCGCCAGTCCGGTTTCCGGCCCGGCCACAGCATGGAGACGGCATTGGTCGCGTTGGTGGATGATCTCTGGAGGGCCAGAGATGGGGGTTGCTCTTCCATCCTGGTCCTATTAGATCTCTCGGCGGCTTTCGATACCATCGACCATGGTATACTATTGCATCGATTGGAGGGGTTGGGGGTGAGGGGCACCGTTTTGTGGTGGTTCTCCTCCTACCTCTCTGGCCGAGTGCAATTTGTATTGGCAGGGGGGCAGAGGTCGACCTCGAGGCCGCTCTCTTGTGGGGTTCCACAAGGGTCGGTCCTCTCGCCTCTCCTGTTCAATACATATATGAAGCCGCTGGCCGAGATCATTCGTGGGTTTGGGGTAGACTACCATCTGGACGCAGATGATACCCAGCTGTACATTTCTACCCCAAACCACCCCAACGATGCTATCGAAGTGATGTCCCGGTGTCTGGAAGCCGTACGGATCTTGATCGGAAGTAACAGACTCAAGCTCAACCCGTCCAAGACTGAGTGGCTGTGGCTACCGGCGCCCCGGTTCAACCAGCTTACCCCATCACTGGCCATTGGGGGCGAACGTCTGGCCCCCGTGGACCGGGTACGCAATTTGGGCGTCCTTCTGGATACCCGGCTGTCGATGGATGACCATGTGACAGCCGTGGCCAGGGGGGCATTCCACCAGGTTTGCCTGGTGCGCCAATTGTGTCCCCTATTGGACCGGAGCGCCCTTCGCACAGTTACTCATGCGCTTGTGACGTCCCGGCTAGACTACTGTAACGCTCTCTACATGGGGCTCCCCTTGAGATGCACCCAAAGGCTGCAGCTGGTTCAGAATGCGGCCGCGCGGGCAGTCTCGGGAGTCTCTAGCTACTCCCACGTAACACCTCTCCTGTGCGGGCTGCACTGGCTGCCTGTGGCTTTTCGGGTGCGCTTCAAGGTGTTGACCATCATTTTTAAGGCGCTCCATGGCACAGGACCTAGTTATTTGCGGGATCGTATCCTGCCCCATACATCCCTTCGGCCGATTCACTCACACAGAGAGAGACTCCTCCGGGTGCCGTCCACTAGGCTGTGCCAGCAGGCGACGCCTAGGGGAAGGGCCTTCTCTGTGATGGGCCCGACCCTCTGGAATGACCTTCCCCCCGACATTAGAATGACTACGGATCTCCGCTCCCTCCGTCAGAAACTTAAAACCCACCTATTCCAGCTAGCCGCCTTGGCCCAATTCCACCTATCCCACCTCAGTTCTATTTTTTAAATTTTTAGGATTGGTTTTAGGGTCTGTTTTTTAATTTTTATAAATTGTACAGGGGTTGTTTAATTTGATTTTTACCTATGTGTATGATTGTATGTATGTTTTAAATTTATTCCTGTACACCGCCCCGAGTCCCTCCGGGGAGAGGGGGCGGTCTAGAAATTTAATAAATAAATTATTATTATTATTACCCCTGGTCATCCGGAGACGGCCTCTGTCCCTCACACGGAGCATCGCTGGGGAGGTTCCAGCTGCTTCTTTGCTGGCTGTTAGTGAATGCTGCCTATCTGGTCTTTCTATTTGATTTCCACTCTTTGCATCTCCTCAGTTTCACCTGCCCTCTTCTCCCAATAAAGCGCCCAGATCCACGCCAGGCTCCCTTTCATTGGAGGAGCATTGGGGGGCTTAGCGGCCTCTCCAGCTGCCCACAGACCCACGTGCAATGGGGACGGAAGAAAGGTGGAATACCACCAGGCTAATCACAAACCCACAAATACGGGAATTTGTTTTTTAAAAAATACAGCATTTTCCAATTATCAGTGCTAAATATAAAAATGCCATGGTATCTGCTCTTTGGAACCATTAATTCCCTGAGTAATTAAATTGGCCAGATCTGTTGAGATGGTTCCCCTCCTTCTCCTCTGGATTCCTTCTCCAAAGGATCTAAGATTAATGGATCCATATCGGGACCCCCATACCTGCCATGGCTGCAGCTTTTCTCCCTCCTTCCTTCTCCTCCTCAATCTGGAGGAATATGCAGCATTCAAGGCCTGGGCCAGAGTCTTTGTGAGACTGTAAGGTTGGTAGTGATTTTGGGCCATTTCTCTGTCCCTTTTCCATTGGGTCTCCAGTGGGGCTTTCTGGGTGCATCTTCTGCGGCCTTTGACAGAAAAGACATTCTTTGAAAGAGAACAATGAAAATAATGATCTTGAAACTTTACTTCCACAAAGAAAAAGGGTTTAAAGACAGAATCATTTGGCCTTTCTTTTGTCAGATAACCAAAGCTCCAAATACTATGGATGTATTTGAGAAGTCTGCGCTTGTTTATTGGATACCCTCCAAAACTTGTGAGGATCCAGACTTTCCCCTCAATGGGTCCTGGCAGACGCATAAGTGTTAAATGGAAAGGAAGAATTCTGTCCCAAATGAAATCATATTCCATGAAGTGAACAAAGACGTTGACTTGTCTCCACTTAGAGAGGAAATCCCTGAGGGCTGCTGTATGTCCAGTTGTTGAGAACAGTTGTGATATAACCACACAAATTCCATTCCTGACAAGCAGTGGAGTAAAGGTCCTCATGAAATGCTCTCCCTTTTCTGTTTCTGAAGCAAAGAGGCCAATCAGGGTCCATCTGAAGTGGAGGAGCAGCTGGACAATTGCTGGGTACTGGAATCCTTCTTTGGGGAGCATCTGGTGGAAAAAGGGGAATCTACTTTTATCAGTCAGAGCCTCTGAAGCTTCTACATGATTTATCTGAAAAAGGAATTGAAAGGATTAGATCTGTGATGGGGAACCTGTGGCATGCAGAGCATCCTCTCCCGGCACTCCAGCCGCCCCAGCCCAGCTCCACTACCATCCACATGCAGGTGCACCTCCTGCCAGCTAGCTGGTTTTCGGGCCTTTGTGGAGGGCCAGGGCGGGGGACGCATGAGAATGCAGTGGGGGGGGGCGGACTCACATTGGGCAGAAAACTCCGGCTGGCTGGAAATGAGTGTGAATGGCCACCCCCCCCCCCCCCAGTGCTTCCTGGCTGAGTTGGAGGCTTCCTTCAGCCTTCAAACAGTTGCAGGGTTTGGGTTTTTTTTTTTTTTTTTTGCTTCCAGGTTGGTGCAGAAGGCTTTCCAGGGCCAAAATGGGGTGTGGAAAGCACAGGGTTTCCCCCACCCCCCGTTATTCCCGAATTGTGAGCTCTTAGGAAACTATCCCCTCCTTGTGGGTTGCTAACAGTGGTGGGTTTCAAATTTTTTTAGAACCTCTTCTGTAGGTGTGGCCTACTTTGTGGGAGTGGCTTGCCAGCCATGTGACCGAGTGGGAGTAGCTTGGCAGTTCATGTGCCTGGGTGGGAGTGGCTTGGCAATCATGTGACCGGGAGGGAATGGCCAAGACGATGTCAGCATTCCCAGTCAAGATAGAGGTATAAATTACACAGAAAAGAAAGAGGCATCCATACATCTGAATTTAACTTCAAAGCAGTGGCAACAACTTAAATTTATTAAATAATAATGTTTGTTAGGGCTATGCACTGTTTTTGAATATATAGGAATGTAAAGCCCACAGCATCTACTTGGTACTTTTAAAGCAGCGGCACCTTTTTCCTGGATTCATGAAATATCTACTTTAAAGAGTTGTGGGTGGGTACTATATTTACAGTCTTGTATTCTCTTCAGTACTTTGTTTGGAACAGAATCCAAAGTACCATGCAGTCCCAGCATTTGTACTAAAGCTAGGCAAGTTATTTTACACGGCTCTGAGCACTCCTCCAGATCTGGTCAATGAAGCAGATGTTCCAAAGTCCTCCCACAACTTTCCAATGCTTTGAAATCCCACCAAATGATTTAGACAGGCCTATTTCATACTTTCTTCTATATGGCAGTCAGGGTGGTTTTAAGGATGGTTCACAGGTGGTCTATTTTCCAAGTACTTAGAGGGCCAAGAACTGCCTTTCCTAGATTGCAGCTTTAGCTTCCTTGAATGTTAACACACCTTCAGGCCATTCAAATATAGACAAGCTCTGATCCTGGAACCATATCACATGCTTTATATGTTAATATCACATTCAATGTAACCATTATTGCTAAAAAAAACCAGGCAGCAGTTAGAGTAGTTTGTAAGAAAACATGGGCAATAAACAAGAAGTTGATTCACCACCACCCCTATTTTAGCTTGTTTCTGTCTTATCTAATATTTTCCTGCAATTCTTCCATAATCCAGACTACTAAAAAAAGTTCTACATAATTAGCCTTTTAAAATAAGCTTGATGTCCAACAGATTTCCAACTTATTAATATGAACAGGTTCTGGCCTGTTGCTTAAAAATATAAATTCATACCACAATCTACAGGAAAATGCAGTCTGTAAGTATAATTTCTTTTGTGCTACTACTAACACCACTACACATAAGCACCATACAAAAGGCTAGTAAGATTATTTGCAGAACAGTGTGCTCTCTCACACTTGCCTTTGTTGTTTAAACCACTTTGTAGAATATAATATACAATATGCTGTGTATGTAGAGGGGAAACTACTTGCATTGGCCACCCTCTTAAGATCTTGGGCTTGTAATATGTGCACCAGAAACAATACCTATTTGTTTCAGAGTATTTTCAGATTGACAGGCTGTCATGTGCTGAACTACCTGTTCTTTGTTTTGTGTACACAAACATAAAGTACAATCGGTGCAACTGTTAACTCTTTATACTGTGTTTAATTTGTGAAAATGTAAAAGAGAGAAAACATAGGACTCCCCCGTCTGTCCCAACTGCATTTCAGCTTCTGCAACTTCCCTCCACCCTCAAAATCCAGGGCCAATAAGTTATATTCCAATCTTACACAACAGAAACAACCCCCCCAAACACACAAACACACACACACACACACACACACTGTTTCCATTTCTTTGAAGGATTTATCAGCACCTGTCCCTGCATAAAGAGGCTCAAGGAAAGATAATCAATTTCTTATTGGATTTAGAAGTACTTAGAAGTAGCAAAAGTTCCCACTGCTTTCCAGTGTCTCAAAAACCGATCATAAAGGTGAGAGTCCATCCTTCTGCTTCTCAGTGCAGAAGTCCCTAATATGTTCCAGTAGATTTCAAAAGCATCACTTGGAAGCAGAAACAGCCAATGTGGACCCTCAAGAGTAGTCACTGCTATATAAGGTTTCTTTAGTGCTGTGAGCTATACAATTTAAAGTTTCTGCACACTGCTATCAAGCAATTTAAGCAGGAATATACCTCTGAGTAAACAGGTATTTTGCTTATGGCATTTGTACTTTACTGCAACAAGTAAGCACTCGCCCTCTAAATAAGTTAGACAGTCATAATATTAAAACTTGATAAGTGTTCTTAACAAGAAATTCACAATGGTAGCATCACACATACATTCCAAAAATACTTATGATATTTGCACAACCACCTGCTTTGCAGTTCTTGTCTTCTTAACTAATGGGAGTCTGAAACCCAATAAATATATCACCAATAAAAAAGAATAGTATGTCGGAGTACTGAAAAACTCAGCCAAATGGGAAAACGCAAAGAAAAAATATTAGACTTCCTGCTAAGAAGTAATAATTTATATATAGTACGCACAGTTCTTTTAGTTAAATTATTGCTGAACAATTTAAAATAGTTGCATCACAATATTATTCTAAGATATTTGCCACTACTACGCTACTTCCTAGATGTTCACTATTGTCTCTCCCCCCCCCCCCCAGATTTAAGGGCATGTGAAATAGTTTTGATGAAAGTTGCATGATATGAAACTTCTCTCGTTTGAAATGTTTGGTTTTAATTCTCCAATGAATCAAAAGGAATGCTTCACACTTCCTAGTTACACAGCATTTGTTTTAGCTTTCCATAGCTCTCCCCAAAATCAACCAAGGAAGATAAAACCACAGAACTTTTATGATGTTGTGCACAGCTTTGCACTAAGTTATCTGTATAGTAAGACAAAAATAGTTTAAGATTATAATTAGCCCACCTGTTTCCCCCATTAACATGCAAATACATTTTTCTTGTTCAGAGACTGCATGAGAGATTTCCCAGTCCTTGCAAAATATCACATTAAATCCACATAACTACTCAAGTTTGTTTTCAGTATGCGCAAGGAAGGAGCAGGCACTATCTTTCAACACGTAGAAGTCCAACAATAAGCTTTTATTCTTACGTCAAGTTGAGCTGACTTGCCATTTCCAGAGCTAAGGTGTATTGTTTTACCCAAGCAAACAGGAATGCTTTGTAAGGTGAATTATTATTCCACCAACACAGCATACCATACTCACATTCCTCTCTGCCAAGGGTTGCTAACTTATCTTTGCTTTCAATCAAGTGCAGATTTTCCTCTTCCCCCCAACCTTTAAAGAAATAATAATTACTTCCTCACTCAAGCCTCAAGATTTGGGGGCATTCAGAATAAATATTCCCAGTTTCCACAACTCACAGAAAACCGAACCTTTCTTAGGAATAAACCCAGCTGGTTTGGGGTCTTTGTATCTTGTACTTTTCAAGTAAGGTGCAACCACACAACTCTATGCATGCTTATCCAGCGTAACTATTCAGAGACTTGTCCCCTAAAAGTTCAGCCAGGCTTGCCATTCCCAGTCAAGCCACCGCAAAGGCAAAGAGACTGTTCTCCTCGCCCTCCTGAGGGCAGCTGTTCACCGCCTCCATAAGACCCATCATCCCCAGAGCTCCCCTAAGTGAAGCACTGACCTCTTAGCCAGGTAAGTTTGGTTTTTTTAAAGGAAGGGGGCACTACGAGGTGGAGGAACAGGAGAGCCACTTACTTCCCCCCCTGTTGAACGTTGCTAAACGGGGTGCCCCACTCCGCCTTTTGCCCCTCGGTGACAAAAAAAAAGCAGGAAGAAGAGCGGGTGCTTACCTGGAGAGAGCCACATCGCTCGGGGCCGCACAGGTCTGACCATCCATTTCTCTTTAAGATGACTGGTAAACTCCAGATCGAAGTCAAGCGGAGGCAGGAATGCAAAAACAACGCCTACTACTCCCTTGCAAGGGTAGTGAAGGAAACTGCCTGGGTCTCTGATCCTGACTCACCTGTCTGGAGCCACCAAAAGCTTTAGATTCTGGTGGCGGTGCTGGTTTCCCATGGCTTTGGCATCCCTGAAAGACGCCTCCGCATTCTCCCTTTCCTTCTCCCTGTCACTGCGTTAAATGTTTGCTAGCTGAACTGAAAGAGTTACTGCGCAGGCCATAAGTTTTTATCAGCAATGATTTATTGCGCATGCTTAACATGTTTATACTCATCACACATTCCAGATACTTCTTTCCTTTTGATCTTTGTTCGTCTGCCAGGAAGCTGGGAGACAAACTGCTTCTGCCAAAATGTAACAATTAGATAGATTTGTTTATTTCCTTATTTCTTATTTTTGTATTAAAAGTTAGTTTTTAATTAGAACTTGTTATTGGACTTCATTTTTGCTTCTTGAAGATATGCCTGTTTGGAAAAGCTGTCGACTCCTAGACCTCATTTAGTTCAGGGTGAAATCTTCCCTTGACACTCCCCTCCTCCCTTCAAAAGCTGTGAGGTGCTTTCTTAGCACCGGTTGCCCAGTTTGCACGGCCCTGCTCGCTTGCTTCCTACTCCCTCCTCCTCCTCCTCACTCCCCAAAGACTCTTCTCTTTCCCAGAGTTCAGTGGGAGCTGTGCACAAGGGTTGGGAGGCTGCTTTTGAAACCACACCTTGGAAAACTTCACCGGGAAGGGAGGCGGGGCACCAGTCAGGGGGGGGGGGGATGACATCCTGGAACTTGCCTAGGAGGCTGGCTGCTCTGTGCAACCTACCTCCTGCTGCACCCATGCTTTTCTGGCAGCCCGGCCTCCTACTCCTAAGCAAGTTCGGGGAGGTCCTAGGAGGCCGGCCATGCTGCGCATGCTATTGCCCACCGCCCCCATGCTTTGCTGGTGGCCAGGCCTCCTAGGCAAGTTCGGGGAGGTCCTGGGAGGCCAGCCACGCCGTGCAAGCTACCAACCGTGAGCGGTGACATTACAGGGAGGGTGAATGAGCGAGGGGGCTGGGACAGGCATTCTGGTACTGTCCCACAGGACGACGGGGTTCTAAAATGTATGTTAGATTTCAGGAACCTCTTCTACCATACCGATTAGAACTGGGAATAACCCACCCCTAGTTGCAAACAGCTATTTCCAGTGGGGTTAACAGGACAAAGCAAGTGGGGAAAATAGTTTCCTGTTGTGGCCCAGCCGGTTCCGGTGCCACTGCCACCAGACTCCGACAGCGAGGTGTCCTCTGAGTCGGCTCAAGAGGAGGTGGGGGACCCTGGACAGGGTTCCGACGCTGAGCAGGGCGCAGAGAGGCTGGTTGGCCACCAGGGGGCGCCTGAGGCATGGAGCAGTGGTGAAAGCCAAAGGAAGGGGGCTCCTGATGTCATGCCTTGGAGCAGTGGGGAGGAGTCACAGGACAGTGAGTCAGACAGCAGTGAGCTATTAGATGCTCGTTACCGACGTGCTACCCGGCGTAAGGAGCAATTGAGCAATTACCGGAGGTAATGGCTCTCAGCTGCTGATCATTAGACTCCTCTCCAGACTATAAAGGGACTGCTTGTGGACACACCCTTTGCAGGAATCAACTGATCATTGGAGTTGGAGAAGCTCAGATCTGTGTCGTACTTTGGCAGGCTGGATTGCTGCTAAAGGTTTTACCTGGATTACTGTCAATCTGTTCCCTGGACCTTGGCTGCTAAGGTGATTATCTGGAGCTTGGTAGCTGGATTGCTGCCAAGGGGTGTCGCTGTAGCTGGATTGCTGCCCAGAGTGCTATCTTGACCTTGGCAGGCTGGATTGCTGCCAAGGTGGAACCTGTATGTCAATAAACATCTTTGAAGAGACTTTGTGTCGGAGTGTCTTGGTATACAAGAGGAGGGGGTCAGAACAGTTTCCTTTGCTATATTTCCAGTCTGAATTAGACCATGGCAGTGTCCCTACGGAAGAGCTCTTTTAAGGATCATTATGTATTCATAGTAAAGCAACTAACTTAGCTCTGTTCTTAAATGCTAAAGCTGTTGCACATTAAAAAAAAACAAAAAACAGAGGATCAACTACCAGAGCCATCATTTTGACAGTTTTGCTGTCCTGTAGTCTGTCCCCATGAAATGCAAGCATGGAATAAACTGAGCCTGGTTTGTTCTCAGTCTTTTCAGTGGCCACAAACTACTAGCAAAAGTGGCATTTGATCACAAGGCAAGGAATGTTTCCCCTTTTGCATTGGAGCATCCAAGAAGGGACAGGAAAGACCAAGAAAAAGAAGGAAGGAGGGGAAGAGAACAAGGCAGCAAAAAGAAGGAAAGGGGGGAAGGAGGAATGAAGAGGGAAGGAAAAAGAAGGGAAGGAAGGAGATTATAATGAGAGAGAGAGAGGGTGTGAGGTAAATCCTGCCTTAGCACTTGATCACCAGGAGCCCTGCTGGCTTTTACCATCCTCTTGTCTCCTCCTCCTGACCTCTCCTTGTGGTCTCCCATACTATCACTGAGGATGCCTTGGTTATAAAGCTAGGTCTCGTAAGGAGAGGGAGTGGGCCTCCCTCCGACCCACATTCTTTGCCCTCCTGCACACACCATGGGCAACCAAGGAGAGGGAGCAAAGTAGCAGTGGGAGTACACCTACCATGGCCTCCGAAGTCAACCACAATGGGGCCCTCATTGAAATTGAGTTTGACACCCCTAGACTAACAGATGACCTGAGTGCTGCATGTGTTGCTCTCAAACTTACAAAGTATGAGTCAAGGTTAGAAAAATTATCAGCGTGCATTCAACAGCAAAAGTCGCAATAATCAAAAACATGCCAAATGCAAATGTTTACCTGTCAATAAAAACGTGTTTGTATCATTGAAAGTGCTGTTATTGCGGGGGGGGGGGGGGTCAGAGAAAAGAAGTTAATCACATATGAGTTGTTTTTCTAAACTAAAACTTCATTGTTCAGGTTAAATTGCCGTGTTGGCACTCTGAGATAAATAAGTGGGTTTGGGGTTGTGGTTTGGGCATTCGGTCTCTAAAAGGTTTGCTATCACTGGATTAGAGCATACACGAAGTGTAACCTAATTCAGCTTTTGTTAAATTGCTGTTGAGAGAAGCTCCATTGTAACCTAAGGTGCCAACTACATAGATAAAACCTCTAGGCGAATTCCAAGTTTAATCTAGCAAAGTGACTTCTTGTGAAAAGTAAAATGTGGATTCTGCCATGTAGCCTTGCTTGTAACTTAAAATGTGTGCTCAGCATTCCCTAACAAAGCTCTCAGTTACACGCCAGAAAATGTATTTCTTTTCCCTTCTACAGTCTATGGTTTTCAGAGTGCTGAGAAAAATCATGAAATCTGTGTGATATCAAATTATGTTTCTATAGCAATGACGTTCTGTGCAAAATGTGTGAGCTATAAGATCTTTGGAAAAGTTTTTGGCACAGGCCTGTTTTTCTCTCTCTGCCTGCTCTGTTAAGGTGGAAGACAAAATGGTCATCCAGTCTTTTGCTTTCTGCAGAAATAAAAGCTGATAATCAGTAGCCTCGTCTTCAGAGTTTTATTGGACTTCTCAGATTCTGAGCTGCATTCAAAAACCTTACACAATGAAGAATGCTGTGTTATATTTGGGGCCAGATCAAGTCCACAATATTAGATTTTAATAAATCCAATCTTGTCCTCATAAAAGCATTAGAATAATTTGTTAATTAGACATTGTTCAAAATATTAAAGACAGAATATTAGCAAGATTGTATTATAAAAGTGGAAAATAATAAATAAATTTAAAAAACTATAAACAATGTAAATCATATTACTGTATTTCACCCAGTGACGTGCAGTCAGGTGAAGCAAGTGAGGCACAGCCTCACCGCTCTCATCATGAAAAGAAAAAAAATGTAAAAGGAAAAAGCTGAGCTAGTTGTTGCCTCACTGTGGATGACTCTGCTTAACTGTTAAAAAAAAGCCTCTAAAAAAGTGCCCTCTACTATGAGGCAGGAGAACTGCATACCTCCTCTAGTCTGACTTTAGGTCTTTTATGATCACTTGAGCAGAGTTAAGCAATGGTTAAAAGCCTAAAAATTCCTGACGTAGTTGAGGCACACAGTTCTCCTGCCTCATAGTAGAGGGTGCTTTTTTAGAGGCTTTTTTAACAGTTAAGCAGAATCATCCATAGAAGCCAGGCAAAGAAGCAGGCTGTAGCACACACATTTTCCCCAGCCTCTTTCTTTTGGAAGGCTCGGATCGGCTCCCCTCTGGCTTCTCTGCCTCTCCTCTCACCCCAACCTGCCAGCAGGAGGTGAGTGGGTGGGCTTTATTGAGTTCCAGGCATTTCCCACCCAGACAGCAGGCTGCATTTGCAATGGTGGAGGTGTTCTGGGAAGGCAGCAGGTGAATGGGGTGGATGGCAGAGGAGCTGCTTTCAAGCCACTGGAAAAGATATCCAATCCAACTTTTGTGTGTGTGTGTGTTTGTTTGAGAGTGAGTGAGAGAGGGAAGGGGGTAGGAGAGATAGTCCAATCCAACTTCTGTGTGTATGTCTGTGTGTGTGTGTGTGTGTGTGTATGTCTTTGAGAGAGGGGGAGGAAGGGAGAGAGAAACATGCTGTCATTTTAAATCGTAACTGAGCATGCCTGGCTGTGGAATTCTGGGAGTTGAAGTCCACAAGTCTAAAAATATTTGAAACCCACCACTGTGTCAGTGCCTCACCAGCCATAAACCTCACCGCACGTCACTGATTTCACCTCTATAATTTATTGCAATTAGATTAACGTGCAAATGCCAACTGAAGTAATAGTAGTATAAAGGGCCTACTATAATTTTTGAGGATAGCTGCATCTTTTTCTGCTTCTATGGCCCAGATTCATTATGGAGGAATCTTTTTAGCTTCTTCTCCAACTGAACAAGAAACAGGGAGACTTCCGTTCCTAATACAATTTGTCAGTAGTAGAATCCAAGATTGGTATTTTAATGGACATTTTCTCTGTTCTAACAGCCACAATTTTCAGAGTCTGTCAGTTTCCATAGATTAAATGCCAATATCCATATTTTCTGATTTTAGACAAAACAGAAATTGTGTAAATTCCCAAATCAGCTCTGAGAGTAGCAGCTGGAGTCCTTTTGTCCACCCCAAGATACTCCTCGGAGGCTGTGATTGGGTTGGTTCTGCTGGTGGTTTCTCTCTGAAGCCCCAAACATCAGACTGATATAAGAACATGGGGGAAACCTTGGCCTCAGATACTTTAATAATTGGGGCTGAGGAAGCTGGAGAGCTATGAGGTTTTCATTTAAGCACCACTTTCACTCATGTCTTTGATCTAACTGAGCTCCTTTGATGATGAGGGAGCCAAGATTCAGTCTCAGAGAAAACAGCCCCAGGTAAGGAAAAGTGTCACTTGCTCTATTGGCTGACCATCTATGGCTACGATGTCATTTCTCAAAGACCATAACTTTTGAACTTGATTTATTAATTATCAGATAATTATTATGAGAAAAGAACCCAAGTCTTCCTCACAGGGTATATAATCCAATGTGTAAGTATGATAATATCACAGTGTAAATCAGCATGTTCCAAAAGGATGGATGCTAAACATATATTTAGCATGCTAAACATATGTACCCATAACAGAACTTATCACAAAATAAAAGGGTTGGAAAGGACCTTTGAGGTCTTCTAGTCCAACCCCCTGCTCAAGAAGGAGACCCTATACCAGGGGTCCTCAAACTATGTCCCATGGGCCGGATACAGGCCACTGAAGCCATTAATCCATGGACGACCATGTGACAGCCGTGGCCAGGTTCGCCTGGTGCGCCAATTGCGTCCCCTATTGGACCGGAGCGCCCTTCGCACAGTCACTCATGCGCTTGTGACGTCCCGGCTAGACTACTGCAACGCCCTCTACATGGGGCTCCCCTTGAGATGCACCCGAAGGCTGCAGCTGGTTCAGAATGCGGCTGCACGGGCAATTTCGGGAGTCTGGTGGCACAACAGTTCCCACGTCACCTGGAGGAGAATGATTATCTAGACCCGCGCCAGTCCGGCTTCCGACCCGGGCACAGCACGGAGACGGCCTTGGTCGCATTGGCGGATGATCTCTGGAGGGCCAGAGATAGGGGTTGTTCCTCTATCCTGGTCCTATTAGATCTCTCGGCGGCGTTCGATACCATCGACCATGGTATCCTGTTGCACCGGCTTGAGGGTCTGGTAGTCAGGGGCACCGTTTTACGGTGGTTTGGCTCCTACCTCTCTGGCCGGACGCAACGTGTGTTGACAGGGGAGCAGAGATCGACCCGGAGCCCCCTCACATGTGGGGTGCCACAGGGGTCGGTGCTCTCGCCTCTCCTGTTCAACACATACATGAAACCGCTGGGCGAGATCATCCGTGGTTTTGGGGTGGGATATCATCTGTATGCTGATGATACTCAGCTATACATTTCCACCCTGAACCACCCCAATGAGGCCGTTGAAATGATGTCCCGGTGTTTGGAGGCCGTACGGGTCTGGATGGATGGCAACCGACTAAAACTCAACCCTTCCAAGACGGAGTGGCTGTGGCTTCCGGCCTCCCGGTTCAACCAGTTGCTTCCATCTCTGGCCATTGGGGGCATGCAACTGGCCCCCATGGAACAGGTGCGCAATTTGGGCGTCCTCCTGGATGCCCGGCTGTCCATGGATGACCATGTAACAGCCGTGGCAAGGGGGGCGTTCCATCAGGTTCGCCTGATGCGCCAATTGCGCCCCTTATTGGACTGGGATGCCCTATGCACAGTCACCCATGCACTAGTGACATCTCGCCTGGACTACTGCAATGCTCTCTACATGGGGCTTCCCTTGAGATGCACTCGGAGACTGCAGTTGGTCCAGAATGCGGCCGCGCGGGTGATTATGGGGAGGACTAGATACTCCCCTGTAACACCTCTCCTGCGCGAGCTGCACTGGCTTCCTGTAGTCTACCGAGTGCGTTTCAAGGTTTTGATTATGATCTTTAAAGCGCTTCATGGCACAGGACCTAGTTACATGCAGGATCGCATCCTGCCCCATGCATCCCTACGACCAATCCGCTCACACAGAGAGGGACTTCTCCGGGTGCCGTCCACTAAACAGTGTCGGGGGGCGACACCCAGGAGCAGAGCCTTCTCTGTGATGGGCCCAGCCCTGTGGAATGACCTCCCCCGTGACATCAGGATTATTTCCGATCTCCGCTCCTTCCGTGTACAGCTGAAGACCCACCTCTTTCAATTATCTGGCCTGGCTCAAGCGTAAATTTTTTCTTATTCCTCCTGACAGTCCTTTTAAATTTTTTAAATTTTAAATTTTAAATTGTGTTATTATAATTGGGGTATTTTAACGGTGATTTTTAACTGTCTAATGTGATGTAACTTGTTACCTCCTCCGTGCATGTATGTCCTTGTATATATGTATGTTTATGTGTTTGTATATATGTTTTATGTTTTATATGTTCTATTGTACGCCGCCCCGAGTCCTATCTGGAAAGGGAGCGGCTAATAAATTCAAATTTTTATTATTATTATTATTATTATTATTATTATTATTATTATTATTATTATTATTATTATTATTATTATTATTATTATTATTATTATTGTCTTTAGCTACTCCCACATAACACCTCTCCTGCACGGGCTACACTGGCTTCCTGTGGCTTTTCGGGTGCGTTTCAAGGTGTTGACCATCATTTTTAAGGCGCTCCATGGCACAGGACCTAGTTATTTGCGGGATCGTATCCTGCCCCATACATCCCTTCGGCCGATTCGCTCAGACAGAGAGGGACTCCTCCGGGTGCCGTCCACTAGGCTGTGCCAGCGGGCGACGCCTAGGGGAAGGGCCTTCTCTGTGATGGGCCCGACCCTCTGGAATGACCTTCCCCCTGACATTAGAACGACTACGGACTTCCGCTCCTTCCGCCAGAAACTTAAAACCCACCTGTTCCAGCTAGCCGGCCTGGCCCAATTCCAGCTTTCCCACCTCAGTTTTATTTTTAAATTTTTATGATTGGTTTTATGGTCTAAGTTTTTAATTTTTATAAATTCGTACAGGGGCTATTTAATCTAATTTTAGCTATGTATACTATTGTTTGTATGGCTTTTAAATTTATACCTGTACACCGCCCCGAGTCCCTTCGGGGAGAGGGGGCGGTCTAGAAATCTAAATAAATAAATAAATCCAGCCCACGTGGGACCATGAGGCTGCCCCGCCCAAATCACCCCACCCACTTGCCAGTCCCCACCCACCGGCTGAGTGCAGGCCTTACCTTCGCAAGCCCCACGGACTGAAACTGCAAAGTAAGACCAAAGCTTTTGGCCGGCAGAGTGCTTCTGGGGGCTGGGGAGGCCAAAAATGGGTTGCACGGAGGCCCCAGGAGGGGAAATTGTGTCCTCTGCTTCAGATTCTTAGCTTGAGCTAAGTGGAACCCAAAGCCATGCCGACTTGCACATGTGGCCTTGCCCGTTGCTCCTCCGGGTTTCTTGTGTGCATGTGAGCACGACGATCAGCTGGCCTTTGTGTGCATTGCAGTGCCAGGAACTGGAAGAGCTGGTCTTCCAGTTTCCACGAGCACATGCGTGCCACCTAGCTGATCATTGCATACGTGTGAGGCAGAAACCGGAAGAGGAGCTGCCAGGTGCACATATGCGCAGTGGCATGCACACTGGGCAATTCCTCTTCCAGATTGCATCCCTCACAAGAGCATTCAGTGCTGAAAAGGTTCGCCATCAATGCCCTATTCCAAGGGTAGTTTTTTCAAGGCTTTATAAAGTGGTACCAATACTTCACGTGATTTTGATTCTCTCCTTCTGTTGATGCAGCCAAGGATTCCAATGGCTTTTTTTGGCTGCTGCCACACATTGTTGGCTCACATTTGAGAGATTGTCCACTAAGATTCCAAGATCCCTTTCACAGTTACTGCTATTGAGCCAGGTTTCACCCAATCTGTACATGTACATTTGGTTTTTATAGCCTCAGTGTAAGACTTTACTTTTCTCTACATTGAATTTCCTTTTGTTAGATAGGCCCAGGGTTCAAGTCTATCTAGATCCATCTGGATCTTGAGCCTATCTTCTGGGCTGTTGGCTATTCCGGTCAGTTTAGTGTCATCTGTAAATTTGATGAGATCCCCAACTATCCCTCATCCAAATCATTGATGAAGATGTTGAAGGTAAAATAGAACCTTGGGGTCCCCCACTGCTTGTTTCCCTCATGTAGATGTAGTTCCACTGAGGACCACAGGCTGAGTCCATCTGGGGGTGATGCTGTCTATCCCACATATTTTTAGCTTACCAAGAAGTAGATGGTGGTTTACTTTGTCAAAGCCTTTCTAAAATCCAAGTACTTTATAATATGTGCACTGCATTTCACTGGTACACTAATTTAACCATTTTTGACAAAGAATAAAATAACATTTATTTATGATCTGTTTTGGGATCCTTTATTAGTTGAAGTAAATTGTCAATATCTAGACTGAATAACAAGGGTTCAAATATGCTTCCTTCCCTTCCTCCTTGGTAAGTATCAATCCTTGTTCTCATTGCTCCATTGAGCCCAAACCTCCCTCTCAAACAAGGACCCGGAGAAAGAGCCTGGAACAGGGCCAACAGGCTGAGCTCCATTTTGAGGGCAATCAATTTCCTATAATTTCTCTATTAATTATGACAAATGCATTAACATCTAGAAAGCCAGCAAACCGTGTTTCACTCCGCTGATATAAATGAGATATTTCAAGACAAATTTGTTACCATTAGATTATTAACATGCAATATTTATTATAAAATCTATATAGCTGTTCACTACCTAAACCTTCTGTTTCTTCTGCAAGGAATGCATTTTTCTCAAGTTTAACTAGGAGGATCATGGCATACATTTTACCCACAATATCTGCTAATCTATTTGGCCTATAATTGCTAGACTCCTTTTTATTCCACTTTTTAGATAGATAAAATGCTACTATTGCCAACTTCAATCCGAGTGCATAGGGCAGGCATTATTTATATGTGGAAATGAAGATGCCAATAGAGGCCCCCCCAACAACCAGGGATGTTTTTTGATCAGTCAAATAGTTGGTAGAATGTCTTCTCCAGGGAATGTATTGCTTGCATTTCAGGCCTTTTATGATTCATCTCAACATGAACATAAAGGGGTAAAATATTGATATTTTTGCTTATATGGAGAAAAGCAGCTCTTGGATTCCATGGAGAAGACATGATTGCATCTATTGCTCACCCACCACCACCCACCCCTAACGTTACCAGATGGAGAAAAACACACACAAACCTGTGGGACTTTGTAGGTGCCTCCTAATGTTGACATCTGGATGGAGATGTCCCTATCAGCTGCATCAAGAAGAGACAGAAGGTTCTCCTTCCTTCCACAGCCATAGTTGGGGACATTGGCTTCTCCAGTGGAGAGAATGTCCAGCAAGGCATCGGAATTGCGGAAGGTGCTCAAGTAGTTGTCATGGACGTTGTAGCCAAGTGTGAGATTGTGCAGGAGCTGGGAATTCTTGTTGACTGTTTGAATGTTGAAAATGAATCGTAAACCAAGTAGAAAACCATAAGAATTCCTATGGTAAAAAAGTGTTATTATAATCAACAGCAACAACAAATACTGTTTTTAATATATAATCCTCCAGAAGCCTACTGAGCCTTAAGCCGACATTGATCTAAAAGCAATGATCAGTTACACAAATATGGGAATTGGCAGAGGTACAGCAACTACAACTGGTTCCACCACTACTTTAAATAAAATTCATTATTCAAGTGATAAATTAAGGATTGAAGTGAGAGAGGAAAATAATCTGCAGCCCTTTCAGCTTTTTTTCAGACCCCTTTTTGAGTCTCTTTCACAAAAACCAGACAAAAGAGAGAAGCCATGGAAATCAAAATCATTCAGGAAATTAGACATAATCTCCAATATAGGAATAAATGAAAAATAAAAAACAGAAAAGAAGGGAAGTGTTAGAATGGAGGGAGTGGAACTCCATCACCCTGAATGACTTACCAATCATGGAAAACAAACTGAAGAGAAGGAGCCACATTGAAAAGCAACTTTATATGCAATATTTCCTCTCCACTGATGACTATACTGATGAGATGATCTCCTGGGCTGTAAAAGCTCTGTGGTTGTTTTCCATCCTGGTTCTCCAAACTCTGCGGGCATTTCATTCTCAGCTTCCCAGAGCCTGGATGGGACAGAAGCAGAATCAGAAGCAGAAGCAGGAGGTCCATCATTCATGGGGCGAATCAATGAATCCCTTTTCTTTTTCTAAAGAAGAATTAGAAGAATGAAAGGCTTCTCACAAGGTGGAATATGATCCAGTTGCTTTTTCTCAACACAGAGAAACACTCAGCTTCATCTGGAAAGGAGAGAGACAGACATTCAAGAGCACAGACCCTGCCTGTCCCTAATCTGCATATTTCTCTGCCCAAAGTCTCCCCTGGAGGATTCGGCCAAAGAGCAAAGCTGAAACTTTTATCATAATTCTCCCTGTCAGGATAATTCAACCAGTTCTTGGACTCAAAGGTTGTTGGGAAATTCTCTGGAGGGAAATGAAAGGGAAATAATCCTCATGTGACTCATAATAACAGAGGAAGAGATTGGATTAAATCCGTCATCTAGAATTGAGAGGTTTGGGAGCTCCATCCTTGAAAGTGGCCCCAGAGGGAATACACGGTGCCTGTGGCTGAAGCTAACTAGAAATGCGACATTTGTTGGCATCATGGTTAGAGAGAAAACCCCAGGATACAGTTAATGTCCCAGCATGCCACAGATCTGAAATAGCTGCCTGCTGAGTCTATGCCAACATTTGCTGTATTTTGAAAGTCAATGCCCAATGGCCTCCCTACAAAAGGGCTGGTGCAATAGTGTGGCCAGACTTCAAGAATAAAATCAACTTTAATGAAAAAGTAGTTAGCAGAACTTTGCCCAGTTGAAAAAAATCACACCCACAAATAAACACACAGAGAGGGAGAAGTCAGAAGAAACCAAGTGAAAAGAGACGGAGAAATTAAGGCTGCCCCTCACCCCAAGAGAGATATGAAGGGGGGGGGAGAAAGGGGAGCTCAGGAGCCTCGTGTTGCAGATGGAAAGCCCCCTCCAAGTTCCGTCTTCTGAGTCCTGGGAAGTGGGGAGCCCAAATCCCATGTTCCACTGCCACCTCTTTCCATGCATAAGGCACTTGGGAATGCAAAGACCAGATCCATAGAAAAGGCCCAAGATGGCCAGGAAAGAGGAGGGGATCTGGGGCAGCTCCCCCCACCCCTGATTCCTTGGGAGAGACTATCCTGGTTTATGGGTCCCAGGGCTGAATGTTGGGGGGGATGCAGCCCCCGGGGTTTCTCCAGCTCCATTTGGGCTTCGCGTCTTTCCAGGAGAGGCTCCTGTTGGGGAGAAGCCATGCAGGGCTGGGTCTTCCAAGGGGGGAGAGAAAGATAAAAACCAGAGATATAAAACGAAAGCTTAAAAAGGAGGAAACCTAATCAGGGATTAGCCAAACAACCCAGGATTCATCTGCAAAATTGTCTCCTGCTTATTCAGAAATGTGTGGATTAGTCAAGTCTCGGTGCAGAGTTTAACTGCTGAAACACCTGCATTTTTCAAACTGGGAACTTGAAGATGAACTGACTTTGATTCCCAGAATTCCCTGGACAGCTTGATGGCCAATGAATCCTGGGAGATGCATTGTTGGGTGGGGAATTGTGGGGGTTGAAGTCCATTCATCTTAAAGTTTGAAAAATCCAGATGCAGACCAACAACTCTCCACACGTGACCTCCATTTTGGAAAACAACAAACACACCTGAAAAGACCATCAGTCATTGGGCAGGTTACATAAGGCAGAAACCATGGATTTTTATGGCCATCAGATGTGAAACATGCCACAATTAGCTGGACTGACATATAACCTCAAGACCCTGATCGTGGTTTGGAAGCTATCCTGGTTGGTTCTTAGAAGTCTCTAAGCCAGGGATGGTGAATCTTTTCTGCACCAAGTGCCAAAAAGGTGTAGAAACATTGCACACCCGCGCATTGCGTGTGGGCATGCTTATTATGAATCCGTACTTCCAGATTCTGGGGCACATGTATGCCCAAAGATCAGCTGGCTTGTTTACATGTGCACATTGGTTTTTGGCACTGTCACGTGTGGAGGGACTGCGCTCTGGAAAAGTTGAACCTCCGGGTCCTGGTGCGCATAATCAGCTAGCTGGCGCGAATGCACACCCTGGTTTTTGGCACTGCCAGGTGCATGAAGTACAACTGATTGTCGCACACACATGCATGCCAGAGACCTGGAAAACGAACAGGCAAGGCCGCACGTGTCGGGTGGCATGGTTACACATGGAACTAAGGGCATGCGTGCCATAGGTTCACCATCAGGGCCCTGTACTAATCCTAAACTCGACATTATTTTAAAACTCCTTGTGCCTGATAGTCAGATCTGCCTTGGTTCACCTTCCCAATAAGCAATCGAGTTGGAAGATGACTTAGAAGCCGTTTATGAGGGTGCCCTGATAAAGTGGGTGCCCCCGATAGAGCCAGGGTGTCCTCCTCAGCGGTCTAACACCCTCTGTCCCACCCCCCAGGTAAGCAATCTAAATCTTTTTTGAGTGTCCTTTACTGAGTATGTCACAATAAGACATGCAGAAGCTCCAGTGGCGTAGCCTGGGGGGTGCAGGGGGCCCCGGCCGCACCGGGCGCAACATCTGGGGGGGCGCGCGCTCGCACTCGCAGCTCTGACGATGCCATAGGTCCCTTCTCCGATCCGGTTCAGCTTCTCGAACTCCTTGACGCTCCGGCATCTTCCCAGCTGGAAGGAGAGCTGGTGAGAAGGCCGTTTCTGCGGCTTGGGGGCGCGGGGGGGGAAGCAGCCGGTGTGTGTGTGTCGGGGTGGGCTGGGGGAGCAGCTCCTGCCTGGATGCAGCACCGGCGCCCGGCAGGTGAGCGCGGACTACACACCCCAGCCCGGGCTCTTGCTCTGCCATGCTCTTCCCTCTGCCGCCTCCCACTTCCGCACAGGCCAGCTGGAAGGGGCAGGCCAAGAAAGCCTGCTGGGTCGCCCCGGCCCCGCCTGCCAGCCAGGAGGGCTTGCTTCGTTCCTGGCCACTGACGCTCTTCTCCGAACAGGGGCGATGGGCACCTGGGCAGCCCTTGCCCGGTGCAATTGGAGGGAGGGGGCTCACCAGCCTCCCGGCCCCACAAGGCAGTCGGTCTATTCCTTCTTTCCTCAAAAGCAGGGACCTCCCCCCTCGCTGGATCCAACTCCATGCCAAGAAGCCTCTTACTCACTTTAGGAAGTGAAGAAATTCTAAAAGTAGGGTTGCTGCACCTGAAATTATAGCCCCAATATTAATTGATCTGTGCAGGTACAGTTCTGTTCTTGACTTACTGCATTTAACAAACACAAATATTGGAAGAGAAGTTACAGCTCCCTCATTTACCTCTGGCTAAGCTTTGCCATTCCTCCTTCTCTTCCCCCACCTCCAAATGTGGCCATGAAGGTGGATTTCCATTTATGGGGGGTGGGGAGGAAATATAGCCCCCTAGGAAATATAAAAATGCTTCTTGCTCCTGACGGTCAAAAGAAGGCTGGGAGACCAAGAGGGAAGGCATGGGCGGGGGTGCTAAAAGCTGCATGGACCTCTCACATTCTGTTGGGAGAATTTCCTGGGTTCCAAGGAAAGAAACAACAAAAAAACAGTTGCTTGGAAAGAAGTTCCCTATTTTATTCGGGTCTAAAATTGTTCAAAGCTTGTTTCTAGGACAGCTGACAACAGACTGGCACATCAGCAAGGTTCATATACCTTTTTTAGCCTTTGGTGTGAGTGAAATACGTTTTTATGACCACGAGAAAGCAGGAAATATTTTTATAGTTAAAGGAAATATTCTGCTTGTTACCTTCTTTATCAGCAGAAACTTTAATAACTGCATAACATTCCCCATTGGAGGGAAGCCTCTCATTTCAGCCAAATACAAAAGGCACTGGCAGTTTTAAAATTTCACACACCTCCGCTCCCTTTGCAGGTGCAAAGCAACCAAGGATGTCAGTGGCTGAAAGCTCATCACCCGGCCTGCAGCCCTCTTGGAGTCCACTTAGCCGACCGTTATTGACCCTGCGCCCGCACGGCGTTCAGACGAGACTCCAAGGGCATATCTGGGATGTATCTGCACGCAACACTCCCCAGACACGCATCCGGGGTCTTGTCTGAATGCATGGCCGACCCGTATGTGCACAGGGTCAAGGCTACCACCGCGAGCAGGGTCGCATCGGGGGTGCGGAAAGAGGGTGCGTGGCAGCTGGTCTGAGACTGGGTTGGAGTCTCCAGGGGACTTCCAAACCCATCATCCCCAGCCAGCCAATAGCGCTGCCTGGCAGTGGCGTAGCGTGGGGGGTGCAGGGAGGGCCGGCCGCACTGGGCGCAACATCTTAGGGGGCGCAAATTACTTGCCTTGCCCCGGGTGCTGACAACCCACGCTACGCCACTGAGAAGCTCAGTGTGAGGGTGGGGATAGTGGAGGGTGAGTGAGAGGATATATATGAATATTCACACCTGCTTTTTTAAAAAAAAATTCCAGACTTCCGGAACAGCAGCGGGGGAACCGCTGAGGAGCGTGAAGGGGAAGGACGTCACGTAAGTCTACATTCTAACTGTTAGGAAATTTCTCCTCAGTTCTAAGTTGCTTCTCTCCTTGATTAGTTTCCACCCATTGCTTCTTGCTCTACCCTGAGTTGCTTTGGAGAATAGCTTGACTCCCTCTTCTTTGTGGCAACCCCTGAGATATTGGAAGACTGCTATCATGTCTCCCCTTGTCCTTCTTTTCATTCAACTAGACTTACCCAGTTCCTGCAACCATTCTTCCTATGTTTTAGCCTCCAGTCCCCTCATCCTCTTGGTTGCTCTTCTCTGCACTTTCTAGAGTCTCAGCATTTTTTTTTACATCATGGCGGCCAAAACTGAATGCCGTATTCCAAGTGTGGCCTTACCAAGGCCTTATAAAGTGGTATGAAGACTTCACGTAATCTTGATTATTTCCCTCTGTTGATGCAGCCTAGAACTGGGTTGGCTTTTTGGCAGCTGCTGCACACGGCTGGCTCCTATTTAAATGGTTGTCCACTAGGACTCCAAGATCCCTCTCACAGTTACTACTATTGAGCCAGGTATCACCTACACTGTACCTGTGCATTTTGTTTTTCTTGCCTAAATGGAGAACCTTATTTTTTTCCACCATTTAATTTCATTTGGTTAGATTGATTTAATCAATCAATCAATCAATCAATCAATTAATCAATTAATTAATTAATTCATCAACAAGTACAAGGAAGCAAGTATGAAATCTGTTGATACAATCCAGAATCGTCTTTCTATGGTCCTTTGGGCCACAGTATTGGGACTGCAGTACTTTACTTTACTTTATTTAGAATTTATAGACCGCCCCCTCTCCCCGAGGGGACTCGGGGCGGTGTACAGACAAAAGCTAAAAACCGTATATACAATAACCAAATTAAATACCCCTTTTTAAAAAACAAATTAAATATAGAGTCTGTACAATGATAATAAAAATTAAAACAGGTTAAAAGAACACCCCCTTAAAATTTAAAATGCCGGCCAGGAGGATTGAAAATTAAAACTACGATTGGGCCAGGCCAGCTAATTGGAACAGGTGGGTCTTGAGTTTCTTGCGGAAGGAGCGGAGATCGGTAGTAGTTCTGATGTCGGGGGGGAGGTCATTCCAGAGGGTCGGGCCCATCACAGAGAAGGCCCTACTCCTGGGCGTCGCCCGCTGGTATTGCCTAGTGGACGGCACCCGGAGGAGTCCCTCCCTGTGAGAGCGAATTGGTCACAGGGATGTATGGGGTAGGATGCGATCCCGCAGGTAACTAGGTCCTGTGCCATGGAGCGCTTTAAAGGTGATAACCAACACCTTGAAACGCACCCGAAAAGCCACAGGTAGCCAGTGCAGCTCGCGCAGGAGAGGTGTTATATGGGAGTACCTGGTACATCCCATGATTACCCGCGCGGCCGCATTCTGGACAGCTGCAGCCTTCGGGTGCATCTCAAGGGGAGCCCCATGTAGAGAGCATTGCAATAGTCCAGGCGGGATGTCACAAGCGCATGGGTGACTGTGTGAAGGGCGTCTTGGTCCAATAGGGGATGCAATTGGCGCACCAGGCGAACCTGGTGGAACGCCCCCCTTGCCACGGCTGTCACATGGTCATCCATCGACAGCCGGGCATCCAGGAGGACGCCCAAATTGCGCGCCCGTTCCACGGGGGCCAGTTGTTCGCCCCCGATGGCCAGTGATGGAACCCACTGGTTGAACCAGGGCACCGGTATCCACAGCCACTCCGTCTTGGAGGGGTTGAGTTTGAGTCTGTTGCTTCCCATCCAGTACACAAATGCTCGCATGCAATCCGGCCTCTGCAATTTCCCACGGCCCCCGCCATGCCTGGGGGTGGTTTTTTGGGGGGGTTGCAGCCAGTTCCTCCCCCCCCCCTTGTCTCCAGCCAGGACTGGATGAACTTTCCTCCCTCCCGCCCTGCTTGCACAGTCCAGCGCCTCCGTCTGCCTTTTTCCCTATCTCCCACTCTTTCCTTCCCGTTGTTCTCCTCCCCCTCCACTCGCCTGCCGGATTTATAAACACCGGCATGGCCTCCGGGATCCAAAGTTGAATGCTTCCATTCCTTCAAGGAAACATATGGTTTTTACACCCCCTAAATCCTCCGGTGGTCTATTTGGGGGAGTTTTTCCTATCTCTTCCCTCCCTCCCTCTTCCCTCTGTCAGAGTTCCAAAATCTTTCACCATTGTTTTGGTAGGTGTGGCTAGGTGGAGGGTCGTGTGACTGAGTGTGTGTGAGTGACGTCAGGTTGGCCACGCCCACCCAGTCACATGCTCCCCCCACCTCACCACATCCATGGAACCGGTAGCAAAATTTTGAAACCCACCCCTGGGCGGATGCAATGGCCTTAGGAGATTTTGCCATTGAGGGAGCTCTGCTGTTAGATGATCCTAGGATGCCCTGGAGGGTCCTGTCTTAATCCCACCACCCAGGAGCTGGAGGTCTTTTGCCTCGTAGATAGGATGGCCCAGTCTCTCTTAATGGGCACCAAATATCTGTTGGGGACAGGGAACCTCCCTTAAGGTTTCTATTTCTCTTCTAGGGGAAATATAATATTCTGCCTTTTTAATATCTCCTAAAATATTTCTTTCTGCTGGGAGCGGGTGGCTTCCCCCAATGGTTAAAGCCCTGTTCCCTGTAAGGAGAGCTTTCTGATTGTCCTGGTAGGAATAGCAACACTGAACTTGTACACACAGAGAGACATAAAGGTATTTTAAAGTATTTTTTAATTGAAGAAAACGTTTGATGCTTCAAGTGAGAGAATCAAGGGGCTAATTTCTCTCTGGTCTTTGTCTTTACAGCAGCAAAACAAGGAGGGATGAGGAGCTCCAGAAAAAAAATCCCCAGCTTGCAACTAAGATCCCAGAACTCTGCAGAGAGCTGGAGAAGAAGGACAGGAGGTGAGACATTCTCTCAGCAGCCCTGACTTGGGCAAAGGGTAAAACTAAACCACTTAGCAAGGAAGGGAGAGGAAGTGCTGGGTATTTTTAGGTAGTTTTCATTTTAAACAGGTTGGATGGTTCGAGGGAAAACCGGAGGGGGCTAATTTCGCTCTTGTCTTCCTCTTTTACAGAATCATGGAGTTGGAGATCCAGCTTCAGGTGGAGAAGGAGGAATACCGGAGCCTCCTCTGCAGAGTTCTGGAGCAAGCTGGGGAGAAACGGGAGCTCCTCATCCAAAACGAAAAACTGCAGGAACAACTGGACAGGTGAGAAAGATATAGAAGAATCCATCCATCCATCCATCCATCCATCCATCCATCCATCCATCCATCCATCCATCCATCACAAGATGACTAATTTCTTCTCTTTCTCTTCATTGTTTACAGAAATTCCAAGCTCTTTGAGATCATGGTGGAGGAACGTGTGGCCCTCAAGGCCGAAGTGGAGACACTTCGGCAGGAAAACCGGAGGTTGAGCGGGGAGAAGGCCTTCTTAACCAAGACCTTCAGAGACCGGCTGAGGAGGTGAGGAGCCCTTAGGCAGGAGGGAGGAGTGGGGAATAGCTGAATATTAGACTGGGGAGGCCACATTTGAAGACCATTAATTCTCCCCTTCTGCTTCTTCCAGAGCAAGAGAGTCCCTCACCCGACCACCTTGGTGAGGGACATCACACGGGAAAGGAGAGGACCAGGAGGAGGACTTGGAGAAGCTCCCGAGGAAACCATCGAAGGAAACATCTGCCGGGAGCTTCGGGTAGCCTCCTCCTCCCCTCCTCCTCTTCCTCCCCTCCCCCACTTCCTCCCCTCCCTCTTCCTCCTCCTCCTCCCCTTTCCTCCCCTCCCCTCCCCTCTCCCTCCCCTTCCTCCCCCCCTCCCCTTCCCCACCCCTCCCTCTCCCCTTCCCTCCACCACTCCCCCTTCTCCCTCCCCTCCCCTGCCCCTCCCCTGCCTCTCCCCTGCCCCTCCCCCTTCCGCACCGCACCTCACCCCAACCCCTCCCTTCCCCTTCCCTTCCCACCCCTCCCTCTCCCTCTTTCTCTCCTCCCCTTTCCTTCCCCTTTCCTTCCCTCTCCCCCTCCTCCCCACCCCATTCTCCTCCCCCTCCTCCCCTTACCCTCCTTTTCCCCTTCCCTCTTCCCCTCCTTTCCTCACCCCCTTCTCTTCCCCCTCTTCACCATTCTTCTTCTTCTCCTTCCTCCTCCTCCTCCTCATTCTTCTTCTCCTCTTTCCTCCTGCTCCTTCCTCCTCCTCCTCCTTCCTCCTCATTTTTCTTCTCCTCTTTCACCTTTCTCCTCCTCCTCCTTCTCCTTTTTCTCCCTCCTCCTCCTTCTCCCTCCAGCTCCCCCTCCCCTTCTTCTCTTTCCTTCTCTTCCTCATTCTCCTTTTTTCCTTTCTCCTTCCCCTCTTCTTCTCCCCTCTTCCACCACCTCCTCCTTGTCCTCCTTATCATCACATCCCCATCTTCTTCACCATTACAGCCTCTTCTTCCTTCTCCCTCTCCTTCCCCCTCCTCCCACACCCCTCCCACTCCCTCTTCTTTATCTCTTCTTGTCCTTCCTCTCTTTCCTCTCTTCCTCCTTCTCCTCCTCCTTCCCTCAGCTTCTTCTTCTTCTCCTTCCTCCTCCTCCTCCTTTCTCCTCCTGCTCATTCTTCTCCTCCTCCTTCCTCCCCCTCCCCCTCCCACCTTTCTTTCCTCTCCTCCATCCCTTACCTTCCTCTCCTCCTCCTTCCTACTGCTCATTCTTCTCCTTCTCCTTCCTCCTCCTTCTCCTTTCTCCTCCTCCTTCTTCTTTTCTTTCTACTTCCCCTCTTCCTTTCTCCTTTCCACCACCTCATCATCACCTTCCTTATCATCCTCATCACATCCTCTTCTTCATCATCACTTCCTCTTCTTCCTTCTCCCTCTCCTTCTGCTTTCCCTGCTTCCTACTCCCCACCACCTATTCCTCACCCTCCTTTCCCTACTCCTTCATCCTTTCCCTCCTCCCCTCCCGCTCTCTCCCTAATCCCCCTCCCCTCTCTCCCTAATCCCCCTCCCCTCCCCCTTCTCCCCCTCCTCTCGCCTCCCCTCCCCCTCCCCTCCCTCTCCCCCTCCTCTCCCCTCCCCTCCCCCTCCCCTCCCTCTCCCCCTCCCCCTCCCCTCCCCCTCCCCTCCCCTCCCCCTCCCTCCCCTTCCTGCCCCCTCCCACCCCCTCCTCTTCCTCCTCCTATCTCTTCCCTCCCCTTCTTGCCCCTCTTCCTCCCCATTTTCCCATCCTCCCCTCCCCCTCTCCCCTCCTTTCCCTCCCTCTCCCCTCCCCTCTCCTTTCCCTCCTCATCTTTGCCTCCATCACATCCAGCTGTCCCTGGAAAGGCCCCCTCGCTCAACTTCCAGAGGGCCACGCAAGACTCCACCATGGTTCCATTTGTTCCATTTGTTCCTGGTTTTTTGTTGTTGTTATTGTTCGTTTGTTTTTGGATTGTTGTATCGTTAAATCATTATTAATAAATCTTTATTATCAGTCTCATCTTTGGCTTTGTGTTACTTGGGATATGTAGTTGGCTGTCAGGATATTCATGTAATGGGGTTTCCCCATTACTGTCCACATATCCTCATTGTGGACCAGAAACACCTTCTCAGAGTTCCTGAAGGGGAGGCCCATGTAGAATGTATCACAGTAATCTTCCACGTGATGGACCTAACAGAGAAACAGAGTTGGAAGGGACCTTTGAGGTCTTCTAGTCCAACCTCTGCTCAGGCAGGAAGCCCTACACCATTTCAGACCTAAGAAAATCCCTCAAATTCCAAAGAACGTAGATATTGCTAGAGAGGTAAATGTGGCCGGACATGTCCAAAGAGAGATTTTCTCCTGAAGTGGTAAAGCTTGTGCAATCTTCCACCCTCTTATCTCTTCCTTTGACTAAAACACGGGTGACTGAATAATATCTCTCGATCCAGGAAATGGCTGCTCACATTGCATTGGATGTTGAAAAGATCTTTGATGTGGTTCAGGTGGAATTTCTGAAGAATTCCTCATAAGGAATAACCGTGGAACTTGGAACTGTTGCTAAATGAATGGATATTGAGGACTATGTCAATCAATCAATCAATCAATCAAACTTTTATTTATAAACCGCGCCCTTTCCTAAACAGGACTCGGGGCGGTGTACAGTCATTATTAAAAACCATATACATAAAATAGAATACATATACATAAACATAGACATAGATGGAGGAGGTAGAAAATATACTGTACCATATTTAATTAAAATACAAATAAGATTAAATTTCCTTTAAAAATTCCACGATAAGATGTTTGCCAGGAGGTGAAAGATGGAGCTATAAATTGGCTAAGCCAGCTAATTGGAACAGGTGGGTCTTAAGCTTCTGTCGGAAGGAGCGGAGGTCATTAATAGTTCTAATATCGGGGGGGAGGTCATTCCAGAGGGTTGGGCCCATCACAGAGAAGGCTCTACTCCTAGGCGCCACCCGTTGGCACTGCTTGGCGGATGGCACCTGGAGGAGTCCCTCCCTGTGAGAGCGGATAGGTCGTAGAGATGTGTGAGGTGAGATGCGATCCCGCAGGTAACTAGGTCCCATGCCATGGAGCGCTTTAAAGATAGTAACCAACACCTTGAAACGCACCCAAAAAACCACAGGTAGCCAGTGCAGCTCGCGCAGGAGTGGTGTTATATGGGAGTATCTTGTTCCTCCCATGATGGCCCGCGCGGCCGCATTCTGAACTAGCTGTAGTCTTCGGGTGCATCTCCAGGGGAGCCCCATGTAGAGAGCATTGCAGTAGTCCAGGCGAGACGTCACCAGCGCATGAGTGACTGTGCGTAAGGCATCCCGATCCAATAGGGGGCGCAATTGGTGCACCAGGCGAACCTGGTGGAACGCCCCCCTCGCCACGGCTGTCACATGGTCATCCATCGACAGCCGGGCATCAAGGAGGACGCCCAAATTGCGCGCCCGTTCCACGGGGGGCAGTTGTTCGCCCCCTATGGCCAGCGATGGCATCCACTGGTTGAACCAGGGCGCCGGTAGCCACAGCCACTCAGTTTTGGAGGGGTTGAGTTTAAGTCTGTTGTCCCCCATCCAGACCCGGACGGCTTCCAAACACCAGGACATCATTTCGACGGCCTCGTTGGGGTGGTTTGGGGTGTAAATGTACAGCTGCGTGTCATCAGTGTACAGATGGTATCCAACCCCAAAACCACGGATGATCTCACCCAGCGGCTTCATGTATGTGTTGAACAGGAGGGGCGAGAGGACCGACCCCTGTGGCACCCCACAGATGAGTGGCCTCAGGGTCGACCTCTGCTCCCCTGCCAACACACACTGTGTCCGGTCGGAGAGGTAGGAGCGGAACCACCGCAAAACGGTGCCCCCTACGCCCACCTCTTCCAGCCGGCGCAATAAGATACCATGGTCGATGGTATCGAAAGCCGCTGATAGATCTAATAGGACCAGGATAGAGGAACAACCCCTATCTCTGGCCCTCCAGAGATCATCCACCAACGCGACCAAGGCCGTCTCCGTGCTGTGACCGGGTCGAAAGCCGGACTGGCTCGGGTCTAGATAGTCTGCTTCCTCCAGGTGACGTGGGAACTGTTGTGCCACCACACTCTCTACAACCTTCGCTAAAAAGGGGAGGTTGGAGATGGGACGGTAATTAGCTAGCTCCTCTGGATCCAGGGAAGGCCTCTTGAGCAGGGGCCTCACCACCGCATCTTTCAAGGCGGCTGGCAAGGACCCCTCCTCAAGTGAAGCGTTCACCAGACCCAGGAGCCAGCCTCGTGTAACCTCCCAGGATGCCAGTACAAGCCAGGAGGGACACGGGTCCAGTAAACATGAGGTGGCTCACAGTCGCCCACGTAACCTGTCCAAATCCTCGGGGGCAACAGAGTCAAACCCCTCCCAGCGTGGTGTCTCAAGACTTGCTTCCGACGTCTCCCTTGGTCCACTGAAGGGGGCCCATCCACTCCGGATCTGATCGCTTTTGTCCTGCAGATATTCCCCAAACTCCTCTGCTCTACCCTGCAAAGGGGCTTCCCGCGGCCTCTGTGATAAGAGGGAGCTGGTCACCCGAAACAGGGCGGCAGGGCGGTTATCCGCGGACGCAATAAGAGCGGCACAGTGTCTATGTTTGGCCGCTCTCAGTGCCACAAGGTAGGTCCGTAAATAGGCTCTTACCTGTGTTCGGTCAGATTCGGAGCGTGAGGACCTCCACCTGCTTTCTAGGCATCTCTTGTGGCGTTTCATCACCCTCAGCTCCTCGGTAAACCAAGGAGCCAGGGTGGTTCGTTGCCACAGGAGAGGCCGCAAAGGCGCTACCCGGTCCAAGGCCCCAGCAGCCACTCTATTCCAAGCAGCCACTAGGTCCTCCATCCGGGAGCGGGTCAGGGCTACAGAAAGTGGCCCAAGCTCCGTCTGGAACCTATCCGGTTCCAGCAGTCGCCTGGGGCGGAACCATCTGGGACAATCAGGTTCCGCCTCCCCGCGGTGGGGGGTAGTGCCGGGGAAGTCGAGCCGGAGAGATGAGTGGTCCGACCATGACAGGGGTGTAATAACTAGATCCCCTATTCCCAGATCACTCGTCCACTGTCCAGATACAAAAACAAGGTCCAGTGTGTGCCCACCTTCGTGTGTGGGGCCCTGAATTAATTGGGTCAGGTCCATGGCTGTCATGGAAGCCATGAACTCCCGAGCCACCTCGGATGCTTCGCCCGTCGACGGCAGGTTGAAATCCCCCATAACCACAAGTTTGTGGGTATCAACTGCCGTCTCCGCGATCAGCTTGAGGAGCTCAGGCAGGGCCGCTGATGCATAGCGATGAGCCAAGTATACAATCAGCAAGCCCAACTGCCTCCCTGGGCCCCATTTCACACCAAGGGACTCACACCCGGAGATCTGTGGCACAGTGAACTCCCTCGGTTCCAGACTCTCCAGTATAATTACCGCCACCCCGCCACCCTTACCCAGGGCCCGCGGCTGATAAAATGCACGGTAACCTGGCGGGCAAATCTCCACGAGGGGCAAACCACCCTCGTGGCCCAACCAGGTCTCTGTTATCCCTGCAAGGTCCGGCTCCCCCTCTGAGATCAACTCATTAATGAGGGGGGCCTTGTTAACAACGGACCTTGCATTGCAGAGCATCAGCCTCAGGCCCTGGCTCTGTAGGTCCTGGCCACCTAGAATGCGGGGGTTGGTACGAGCGACCGGGCGTGTCCAACAGCCACGGTCTCCCAACCGACTACGAGATTTTGTTTGGTCCTCGCACCCACCCCTCCCCACGACCGTTGGAATAAAACAACCCTCTGTAGGAATGTCATTTTCCCTCCCCCTCCCCACTCCGCTCACTCCCTCCTTGACCTCACCTGTTCGCCTGGCCTGATCCCTCCCACCCACCCTGGAACCCCCTAAAATGGATAAAAAACATCTAGTTAAAAAACCCCTAAGTCTTCGCCTCCTCCACCTCTCGGGGTTAACAAACCCGTCATTAAGGTGGGCCCTTGAAAGTGCAAAGGGCCATATCTGCGAGAGGGGGGACTCCCGCAGCTGGAGCAAGTCTGACCTCGAATATATACTGGAAGCGCTGTAACCAGGGCCAGGGTGCTATGGATGTTAAAATGAGACAGCAAGCCAGGTTCCACATCAGATGATAAATAAGGGGATGATGAGAAGACAGTAACTAGATGGAGAGTAGGTGGTAGGAAGATGGTAGAAAGATGGAGGCCGGGAGGCAATCTGTGGTGTAGGTAGGCAGACGGTTTAAATTGATATTTGATGGATTTTGATAGTGGGCTGGTGAAAGATGGTGGGGGTAGTCACGCAGGCACACACAACAGTTGGCTCGGGAGCAGTTGTAGATAGTCAAAATGACAAGTGGGCAGGTAGTTGTAAAAAGTTGTTGATGATCAACGAGGGACACCTGGGCACAGTCTTGGCAGGCAAATGGCAGATGGCAGGGGTTGATAAATCCTCTGCCTCCTGGCACTATGTCTCCTGCCCCTGGTGCCACAGGTCTCCTCCCTCTGCTAGGCTCCAGGCTCCAGACTCCATAGATCTTTAAAGGCTGGACTTGTCGTGGCCAGCCCACCCCCCTATTTCAACGACCCCCGCTGTTGGTCCAGGCCCGAGCGCTGCTCCGGCCAGCCTACGGCTCTCCCGCAGGCCTTCTTCAGCGTCCAACGTCTCGAGCCTCGTTCCGCCCCCGAACGGCCTTCCGGCGGTCCTCACCCTCCAATTCGGCCCTGCTGGCATCGCCGATACCGCCGTCTCGCCACCCGGGCTGCTGGGAGCCGTCGCCGCCACTCTTTCGCTCTGCCTCGCTCTGCCTCCCTCCTCGCCGCCATCACCGCCCTCCAGCTGGAGCTCCGACCATAACTCCGCCTCCAACTCCCATCTCGGCTCCAGCTGGGACAATCTTCTTATCATCCTGGCTATTTGACCACCCTGGAAGGCCAAATTAGGCTCTATGGAAAGCCAGGGTGGTCGCTGCTCTTAATCCTCGACCCTCCAGATGGAAAGAGGGCCGGGGGCACCCCCCCCCTTCATCAGCGAGCTCCGTAGTCGTACGGAGCTCAGAGGTCAGCAGCCATTCCCCTGGAAGCTCCTCCTTTCATGTGTAGGATACTTGTTTAGGGACTGTATATCAACGGATCCATTATTTCTTCAGGCACATTCTCACAAGTCCTTTTAAAGAGGAATCTCTAATATTCTATGCATATTTCCCTTTCATCATCTGGGCAGGTGCAGGAAAACCTGGATTCTCTGGATCTCTAATACCAGATTCCAGATCCAAGGGACAAGATTTCAATCTGGGCTCCACCCCCAGAGAAGGGGCGGAATCTGGGGCTCCCCGACCTCTCCAGGCAACCAAGGCCCTTCAGAGGGAGCCACTCCGGCTGAAGCCAATTCAGGGTTTAAAACCCCTTCAGGATTGGCTCATCTATGGATAAGCCACGCCTCCCAGGTGAAGGCAGCCGGTTGGTGGATATTATTCAAATCCCAGGTCCAGGCCAATCAAAGCCTTGGCTTGTGACATCAGAAGCTCCTCCTAAGCTCATTGGCTGGAGTTTGCCAGAAAAGTGGGACAAACGTGCTGATACCTGCCATGTCTGCAGCCTCCATACCTGTCACCAAACTCCTCATCCAACAGGTCAAAGGTTCCTGTCTCTGGAAAGGGGCTGGGAGCAGCCGGCTGGGGGTCGGCAATGTGATCTATGAAAAAAAATTGGCTTCAGGATGTCCCAGTTGGAGAGGCATTGAGACCCCAAAGGTAGAAACTGACCTGGGGAGATTAACCTAAAAAGGGATTCCATTGGCCAAATGTAGTTATTTCCCAAATAGACTCATCCTGCTGATTTATTTATTCATATATTTTTATTTTTTATTACTCAGATTTTTATCCACCTTTATTATTTCTCTAAATAGATGAAGACAGTGAACACACTGAAGACTCCATCATCCTCACAACAACATGCTTGCGAGGTAGGCTGTGGCTGAGAGGCTCAAGGGGACCCACCAGGATTTCCTGCCTTGGATGGGACTGGTGAGTACTTGGAGGGGGGGCTCTTTCCTAGTCCTAGTCCGAATGGTCCCCCCCTTTCCCTCTCATGTGAAACCCCCTAGCAGTGCCAGAGGGGGCCGAATTGACCGATAGCAGATTCTGAGTCCTTTGGAGAGTCTTGAGTGAAGAGAAGCCTCGAATTGGAGTCAGAATCAAATGGGAAGTCAGGATAGTTTGAAGGGAGATCAGTTGTGATGGATTAAGTCAGAGTTTCTCAAACTGGGCCACTTGAAGGCATATGTGGACTTCAAGCAGTTAGCAAACTTATCCCTGAACTGAGAGAGGATGTGACTGTGTCTCTCCATTTTCCAAACAGGTCAGCAGCAGGGAAGAAACGGTCCTTTAGGGAATAACCTTGGGCTGTTTTCTCAATGGACAGAGATGGCTTCCATGATCTCCAGATTAACCAGATTCCATTGACTTTCAGATCCAGGAATCCATGAAAGACAAACAACGGATGAAAGAGCAGCACAGTTGTCTCAAGCAGACAGTGGATCAACTTCAGACCACAACAGAAGACCTGCAGAAAACTCTGCTGGACAACAAAGGAAGCTTGGACCATGCCAACACGATGATCCACCAGTTAAAGAAAGAAATTTTGGTGAATCACAGTGAAGAACTCCAGAATGAAATGTCTGAGGTTACTAGCCAAGTGGCTTTCCTCAAACGTGAGAAGGCTGCCTCAGAACCTCTGAGAAGCTCCTCAAAGATGTCTGGAACCTTCTTAAGAACTCAAGAAGCACCTCTAGAGTCTGCAGCATGAACTGGCTGAGATGGACAAAAGTTCCACTTTGTGGAGAAAAGCCACTGAAGCAGAAGGTCTCCATTCTTCAGAATGTGAGGGGAAATGAGAAGAAGCACCTCAACCATCTGCAGCAGCACCAGACCTGTGTTTACCAGGCCAGAATGGAAGACCTGCAGAAAACTCTGGAGGACAACAGAGAACAATTGACCCATGTCAGAATGGCGATCCAGGAATTAGAGCTGCAGAACAGGTGTTTGGAGAAAGGCAGGGAAGATTTCCACAGGGAGGTCACCAGCCAAGTGGCCTCCTTCAGAAATGATGTTGGCACTCCTGAGTGAACAGCACATGGGACAACTTTGCTGACACTCTCTCTCCCCGTACCTGGAATGGAGGAATGGCGGCCGCCTACCCATTTGAAAGAGAAAAGAGATTCTTCCCCTCCCTTCCCTTGACTTGCCACCCAGTGTGCCAGGGGAGTCAGGAGAGCCCCACCCTTACCCCCACCTTACCAGTCACTGCAGGACTGTCAACTGAGCTGAAAGCTTCCCAGCCACCGAGCATCAGGGCCTGAGAGCACTGAGGAATCCCAGGGCTCTGAGCCAAGAAGGAGGGTGGAGGTGATGGCCGTGGCAGTGGTGAGATGAGATTGGTAGCGGTGGATCCCTAGGATCAATTCCAAGCCTTGGAGTGCCATCTGAGGCCGAGGGGCAGCAGTGAGGAGGGTGAGGGCTCTGCTGTGGGGAGGGCAGAGAGTCTGGCCAGAGCTGGATCTGGGAGCCAGAATCGAGCAGCCAAATGAGCTGAGCAGCTGGGATCTGGGCAGCCCACAGGAGAGGAGAAGAGAGGAGAACAGCTAGAAGCTGAACTGGGAGCCGAGGGGTCTGCAGGAGATGCCTCGAGGCAGCAGAGACCCCCGGAGGCCGCAAGACTGACAGAGCTGGTGGCAGAGCTGGAAGACAGGGCTGGGGTGAGGGTCTCGGGGGCAGGCAGAAACTCCTGTTGCTCCAGAAGCTGCAAGAGAGAAGAAACAGGAGGGGGAAGCCAGGGGCCACCAAGGCCAACTGGAGCTGGTCAGTAGCCGGTGGGTGGTGGGTAGTGAAGTAGTCTTAGGGATGGTAGAACATAGGATGTAGATTTATAGGGCTGGCGGGGACTTTGGAGGTCTTCTAGTCCAACCCTTTGCTCAAGGCAGGAACTTTATACCATCCCAGTCAAATCGTTCTCCTGTCCACTTTGAAAACTTCCAGAGATGGAGCACTCACTACTTTGAGAGGCAACTTATTCCACGGCTTAATTGTTCCTTCTGTCTGAAAACTTCTCCTGACTCCTAGATTGGGTCTCTCTTTAACAAACTCCCACTCGTTTCCTCTTCTCCTTCCCTCCAGGGCTCTGGAGATGAAGTCACTTCCCTCTTCCCTGTCAGAGCCCCTAAAAGTGCTGGAATGTTCTATCATGGCTGCCCAATCCTTCCCACCTTGCCTCGACTGGACATAGCGAACTCCCTCAACCGTTCATCAAATGATTTGACCTCTAGACCTTAAAGCATCTTTGTTCCTCCTCTCCTCACACTGTCCAGAATCCCCACAACTTTTTCTTTTCTGGGGTGACCAGAATTGGACAAAGTATTCCAAGGATGGTCTGACCAGTGAGACAGAAAGCGGTACCAGCCCTTCTCTCCCTCTTGAATCTTCCCCTCTTTTATTGCTGCCTAAGACTTCCTGGGCCTATTTTGTCATTTGCAGCAGAGTTCTGGCTGATCCTTAAGTGCTTTGCCAGGAGATCCATCCACAGGTACCACTGCTGAGCCAAGCACCCCCTGTTCTGTACCTGGGCATTGGGGTCTCCTAAGTGCAGATCCTGGCTTTTCTCACCAGTGAACTGCATCTCTTTAGGTAGCATCCAATGTTTACATCTTCTGGATATTGAGCTTATATTCTCGTAATTCCCACAAGCTTGGTGCCATCTGCAAACCTGATGAGTTCCCTTTCTGTCCCCTCACATAGATCATTTGGGAAGATATGGAAGAGTCTGGGGCTCAAGGCAGAAACTTGAGGTTCCCCTCTGAATATTTCACCCCATGTAGATGTAGCTCCATGAAGGACTACTCACTGGGTGCAATTGTTCAGCCACTCTATGAATTTTGTGCCTATTTGGAATTGTATACTGACTCTATCTCTCTTGTTGTTCTTTACATATTTTGGGGGTTTTTTGTGCCTAAAAATAAATTCAAAGAAGGAATTAAGCAATTCTGCATTCACAGTTTCGGACATCCACATGTGGAATCCTTCCCATTCTCTCCTGACACTAGAAAAGATTAACAGAGTTGGAAGGGACCTTGTAGGTTCTCTGGTCCAACACCCCCCACCCAAGCAGGAGACCATGTACCATTTCTGACAGATGGCAGTCCAGTCTCTTCTTGAAAGCTTCCAGGGATGAAGCTCCCACACCTTTTGAAGGCAACTTCTGTTCCATTGGTTGATTGCTCTCACTGTCAGGAAATTTCTTCTTAGTTCTAGGTTGAATCTCCCCTTGATGAGTTTCCATCCATTATTGTCTGGTCTTTAAGTGTTTTGGAAAATAGCTTGACCCCCTCGTCTCTGTGACAGCCCCTCAAATATTGGAAGACTGCTATCCTGTCTCCCCTTGTCCTTCTCTTCGCTAGCCATGCCCAGTTCCTGTAACCGTTCTTCATATGTTTTAGTCTCCAGTCCCCTAATCATCCTGATGGTCCTTCTTTGCACTCTTTCTAGAGCTCAACTTTTTTTTTAATAGTGTGGCGACAAAAACTTTATGCAGTACTCTAGGTAATGGAAAGTACCTCTCTTGATCTTGATTGTATACCTCTGCTAATGCAATTTAGGATTGCATTGGCTTTTTTGGCTGCCCCCACACACTGCTGGCTCATATTTAATTGGTTCTCCACTAAGACTCCCAGATCCCTCTCACAGTTACTGCTATTGAGCCTGGTTTCAGCCAGTCTATATATGTACCCTTGGCTTTTCTTGCCTAAATTTAAGTCTTTACTTTTCTCTACTTTGAATTTCGTTTTGTTAGATCTCTCTTAGCTTGGTTGAAGGTAGACCTATCTTAAAGACTCCACCATTAGCCTGCTTGAGCAGAGCTTGGACTAGAAGACCTCTAAGGTCCCTTCCAACTCTCTAAGACTTTTACAGTTGGTGAAGTTCCCTGTGCTTGATGAGGAATGTTTGGGGGGCTCCCCATAGGCTTAGAGCCAGAGGGGCTGAATTGGATGTTTGCCAGTTTCTTTATAGGGTGAGAGTCGGGTCTGGTGTGGTGTGGATGTGCTTGTCTGACCGGTGGGAGAGGCCATCTATGGGGTGTATGCATGAGGGCAGGAGGAGTGGGGGGAAGTACAGGTAGATGTTAGGCATGGCCTCCTCCTCCTCTTGCTTCCTCCTGAGAGGCTCTGGAGCAGCAGGAGCTTCTGCCTGCCCCCGAGACCCTCCATCCAGCCCTGTCCTCCCGTTCTGCCCCCCTGCTCCCCCAGCCTTGCTGCCTCGGGGCTCTCTGCTCCCCCGAGGCCTCTCCTGGGGACCCCCGGGCTCCCCTTCAGCTTCTGGCTGCTCTCCTCTCCCCTCCTCTCCTGCGGGCTGTTCGGCCCCCGACTGCTCAGCCCATTTGGCTGCTCGGTTCCGGCTCCCAGATCCGGCTCTGGCCAGACTCACCTGGCACACGAGGTAGCAAGTCCCCCACCTCCCTCCCTCCCTCCCTCCCTCCTCCAATCCTCCCTCCTCTCCTGGATAGACAGTTGGACACAGACTCCTTCGATGCTCTTTCTAGGGAGATATCAGAAAGAAACATGTCCTCCCAATAACCAATAGAGATCCTGATTGGGGGCCTCCCACTTGTGTCTCTTCTCCTGCCTTTGCTGCTCTGGAGAAGCCATTCAGAAGAAACCTCCAACCCTCCACAAAATGTCAACAACAAAAATGGGATCACCCTAAGATTTGCTTAATGACCACATGATTTAGTTAACTACCCCACACATTTGCTTAACAACTGTGGCAAACAGGTTGTAAAATGAGGCAGAACTTACTTAAGAACTGCCTTGCTTAGTAACAGAAATTGTGGTCATAAGTGGAGGACTACCTTGATTGCCTGATAGTCCATTGGAATTTATCTCCAGAGACATTCAGGATCTCGTAACCAGAACTTCCTCTTTATTCTCCCTTCTGCTCGCTTCCTGGGAGCCTGGAGCAAAGTCCTTCTTAAGGGCTTATTTATGGGGCTTATTGGGCTGGAAGCAGCCTGAGATGACTGAGGGGAACCCCCCAGATCAGGCCTTCAAGGGTTGCACTGCTGGGCTTCCCACCTTGGAGAGAGGGAGATCCTCTTTCTTTCCTCTGGTGGAGTTCGTGACACACCCGATCTCCTGCTTGCAGCTATTCACCTGGTGCAGCCACAAGGAGCCCAATCTGCTCAGGATGCAGTCTGACTCTCCTGTGGGGTTTCTCCACCCACATCTTCTGGACTCCAGTCTCAACCTCGCCTATGCATTGGGGAAAAGAACCAGCTGTTTACAGTGTCCTTATCACCCAATAAGGAGATGGAGACAGGATGGTGGATCTCATGGAGAAGCTTCTTTCACCGGGCAGGAGCAACTATGGAAAGGTGAGCTAACTAGGTCTCATTGGATGAGAACATCTAAGCATCTGGCTTGGTGGGATGGCCATTGGTTCTCATGGAGATTATCAAACAACATAGTTGGAGTTTGGCTCCCACATCTTACAATTTTTCCTATTCATTATTTCAGACAAACACTTTTAGTTGCTGTTGGTATGAATAATTGATCAAATGATTTCTTCAAAGGTGTCAAATTCATTGGCAGTTGCTGAACGACACATTTCTCTGAGTGATATTCACAGAGTTCTCTTTAGCAAGATTTATTGAGATGAAAGGGAAGGGACTGGATCCCCCTGCAAGACCCCCAGAGTGGAGAAATCCCCCCCTTGCTTTTCTCCCAGAGATTCTGAGAGATTCTCTTCAGATCATGATCTGTCTGATCTCGGTCCGTCTCTGGAGTTGGAGGGTCTTCCTGGCCAGGCTTCCCTCTTCCTTCCCTGCACTGATTATTGTGGTCCTTGGATTCACATCTGGGGCTGTTTCTCTTCCCACCCAGGAGGATTTTTTTTCCTTTACTATCCCTCCAATTTCACACCCTCTCATTATTTTGAGGCCTATGGAAACACAAGTGAGGGCACCAGAACCCTCCCAGCCGTGGGTCACAGAGGGTTCATCTATTTCTTCCCCAAGCAGAGTCTGCCTGAGTCCCATCATCCACTTCCCTCCCTGCCTAGGATCATCTGAATTCCTCCATTCACACAGCAGGAAAAAGGGAGTTTGAGCAGAGCTTCCAGGTCATTCTCTGTTCATCCATACTGACCTCTCCAAAACCAAATTCCCCCCTCGGTTCCTGCCTGGACACCTCCAGCCAATGCTCAGCTGAGCTCACAGCAAGGCCAGGGCGGCTGAGAATTGGGATGGAACCACAAACACTCCACAAACCTCCCCAGCCACATCAGACTTTTAGACGCACACCGTGGCCTCACACACACTCCTAGACAGTGCCTTTATGTGGCCTCAAGAAGGGACATGGGATCAATCTCACAACCCTCACCCTATAAGAGTTCCTCAGCTGTTGTCCCTGGTGGCAGTTCGAAGATTGTGAATCCCACTTCTGACACCAGTTTCTGTGGAATCAAACACAGGAGGACCCAAAAAACCAATAATCCAGGCTCATTGCGGTTGTTATTGATTCAGTGTCCACTGGAGGAATTTCCCCCCCAGAACATAGCAGGACAGATTCCCACAGACAAAAGGATGCACTCATATTTATACATTTCTGGAAAGGAGGACAAAATGATAATCACCAATAGGCATATCTAATAGATGATATAACCATGAATATTCATACTTAGCACACTTCAAGTTCATGCTCACCCACAGTTACTATCCTCAAGAAAGAGACATCATCTAAATAAAAGGAAACTATCAGTTGTGTTGCCACAGCAGTTTGGCTAAAAAGTATTGAGGAATGAGGGCATTAACCCTTTCTTTCTATCTTGTTAACGCATTCTCATTCCTCCAAGAAATCAGCTTCCTTACAATCATCCAGACACTCCTTATTAATATGAATAAAAATCATTGCCCCACTCATGTATGAAGAATAGCTTGGAGTTGATATTCCTCTGTTTCACATTTCCAGATTTCTTCTGGTCGTAAGCTAAAAGAATTCCAGTCCTTCAAACATTTCCCATTTGGAAACATACATATATGATTTTCTTCGATTCCTGCATACTATCTCAGTGGAAATAATGCCTTTTTTCAAATAAAAAGAATGTTTGCAATACTTTAAATATCATGGTGTTTTTTCTCATGTTTTCACATTTGTTCTGGCTGTAAGCTGCTCCTTTGTGTTCAGGTCTGGCCTCAGAAGGATAATGTAGCACTTGGGGATGAAGATGCAGCCCAGCAGACCAGCACTGGAGGCCAGGATGGAGAAGACCTGAACAGCCACAATGTATTATTTCCCTTTGGTGCTCAGGTAGGTGGGCACAAAAGTCACCCAGACGCTGCAGAAGACCAGCATGCTGAAGGTGATCAGCTTGGCTTCGTTGAAGGCCCCAGGCAGATTCCTGGCCAGGAAAGCCACTGTGAAGCAGATGGCAGCCAGGAAGCCCATATAGCTGAGGGTGACGTAGAACATGACAACGGCCCCTTCGTTGTATTGCAGGATGATCTCTCCAAGCTGGAAGTGGAGGTCAGAGTCAGGGAAGGGAGGAGAAACTCCCAGCCAGATGGAGCAGATGATAACTTGGACAGCAGAAGAAGACAGGATGATGGAGTTGGCCAAGCTCTTCCCCAACCATCTCTTCACTCGGTTTTCTGTTTTGTGGCCAGGAAGGCCAGCACCACCATGATGGTTTTGGCCAAGAGAGAAGAAACGGCAACTGAGAAGATGGTGCTGAAGACCGTTTGCGGGAGAAGGCAGGTGGCTTTCCTTGGTTGACCAATGAAGAGAAGAGGAGACAAAAGCAAAGCAGGAGGGAGACCAGGGTTAGGGTAGGAGAGATCCCAGTTGTTGGCTTTGACAATGGGAGTTTCTCTGTATTTAATGAAGATGATTAAAACAAGGCCTGTGGTTAGGAGCAATAGTAGGGCAAAGGAGACCAGGATGATGCTCAGAAGTTCTTCATAAGACAGGAAGGTTATAACTTTAGGGATACCTTGGATTCTGGACTCATTTGGATATTTGTCATCTGGACATTTGGTGCATTTGTCAGTATCTGAGAAAAGTAGAAAGCAATATTTCTTTAGCATCCTTTCCTTTGCACTTCAAGAAATACCTTCTTGGGACAAAAGCTGATAAAGGGAACATTTTTCAAGATGCATTGCTTAACAATTCCACATAAAATATTAAGTATATCATTCTATAAAACTTATATACCTAAGGAAATTGGGTTATGTCCTAAGAAATTGGGCATTTTGAATAAATAAGAAAATAGTTGAGCTTCAATCTTTTTTTTTTTTAATCTGCACTTTCATCAAAATTTCTGGCTAAGTTCATTTCCACTAGGCCTTCCTTTCCTCCGGTGTCACCCACCTTCCTGAGTGGAGAAGGTCCCCTCCGGACAAGGAACGCAGTCATAGCAGCAAACTGGCTCTCCTTCTCGAGCCCTCTTGACAAATCCAGGATGATAATTTTCCACACAGTTGGACTCAGGCAGGGACTGAGGAGAAAAGCAAGGATAACAGATAACAGATTAACAGAGTTGGAATGGACCTTGTAGGTCATTTAGTCCAATGCCCCCACTCAAGCAGGAAACCTTACACCATTTCTGACAGATGACAGTTCAGTCTCTTCTGGAAAGCTTTCAGGGATGAAGCTCCCACATCTTCTGTTCCATTAGTTGATTGTTCTCACTGTCAGAAAGCTCCTCCTTATTTCTAGGTTGAATCTCTCCTTGGTCAGTTTCCATCCATTATTCCTTGGCTGGCATTCAGAAACATTAGCTAAGTATTTTCTGAACTTCACTTAGGTGAATATGAACTCTCTGATTCATTTTAAGCAGACATAGGATATATAACAATGGCAGATTCTTCATTTAGTTCCTCTCTTTGGCTTCTGGCGTATCTGGCAGGATGGAATTGAGGAAAGATTTAAGTATTAGGAAAGAAGCAGTGGCTTCTTCCTCATGGCTGTATTAATATTTATTTTTTTACTATTCATTTATTATGATGGTGTACTCATAGTAAATTTTAGAATCAATTTATTGTTACAGATTTATTGTTATTATTATTTTAAATCTGTTAAAATAGAATAAAGCTGATGAAGAGAAAAAACATCTGACCAGTAGGATCTGGAAAAGTGGGGAAAGGTGAAGCAAAAGCATCTCCCACTTAAATATAAAGGAAAAGTTCCTTAGAAATTAAGGCTGTCAACTTTAAAAGCAATGTTCTTTGTTGATTTGTATAATGGCCTGCAGGTTGAGTCTTCCTTTGATGAGCTCCTTGTCCTGCCCTCAGGCTCAGGCATTATGGAGAATAAATAGATGCCCTCTTCTATGTTGGAAGATGCCTCTCTCCTCAGCCTTCTTTTCCTAGAGGGTAAACATACCTAGTTTCCTTAGCCGTTTAGTGATTTAGCCTCCAGATCAACCAGGAAGCAACCTGGGATTAAGGAGAAACTTCCTAACCGTGAGAACAATTAACCAGTGGAACAGCTTGACTCCTGAGGTTGTAGGTGCTTCATCAATGGAGGTCAGTTGTCTGAAATGGTATGCGATCTCCTGCTTGAGCAGTGGGTTGGACTAGAACATCTCGAAGGTCCCTCCCAGCTCTATTCTGATTGATTGAAATCCTAAACTATCAGCAGCCTCCCAAGTTGGCCATGGCTAAATCAGCATTAAAAAAGTTTCAAGCTACAGCATGTAAAGGATACCTTGGTCAATAGTATGGAAGCCTTCCAATTGGTCTAAGAAGACTCTATGTGTTCTGCTCCCAATATTCAATTCTCTTTGAAGGTCTTCCCCTTAATGATCAGACTTAGCCAACTTGAAATGGGTTCAACAGCTTTCAAAAATAAAGAAAGGATACCGATATTTCACCCACCTTGTTGAGCAACTTGAGCCGTAAAAGAGCATCTTGGCTGATAATAAGTCTCTCTCTTTGAAAACTCCCCAGCTGCTCTTTAATGGCATCCTTCTTATGGAAAGTAACCCAGCTTATGATATTCAAATCTGCAGCTACATCTCCATTTTGATCCAAGTACAGTTACTTCTTGGAAAGATTGCAAAATTCAGTCGTCTCCAGAAACGGATGGAACTGGAATAGAAACACCCATGAAGGTTAAAAGCAGGAAGCCTGGTTTCTTACCACTCATGGTCTTTTCACATGTGAATCTTTCTCCTAGAGTTGTCTAATTTGCAAATTTTGTGAGTTGGGAAATAAGTGTTACCCCTGTCTTCAAAACTGACAAAAGTTCAGCAAAATCTGTCAATCACATATTGAAAAACTACATTTGTATTGATGAAATATCATTGACCAAATTTCTCTATGAAAGAGAATATTTTAGAACAGACTACAAATAAATTGAACAAAGAAACAAACAAAGAGATTATTTGTAAACTCCTTGGGAAAAACAGGCGGATTCCCAGAAAACTTGGATTTGTCAAGAAGAAAGTTGCCAGGCTAATCTTCTCCCAGGTACACCAGGTAGGAAACACAACCACATGAGGTGACTCAACTTTATTGGAAGGCCACATCAAGACAATCTCGCAAGTCTGAAAGTTTAATTCTCCCACCAACCCTTTTCAAGCCTGGAGAATTACACAAGATCTAAAAAAAAAATTACGACAGAGAATGAGGTGGCTGGACGGAGTCTCCAAAGCAATAACTCAAGTCAGCAAACATATCAAACACACCCTCCTCTTCTTATTTTTCACACAACAACATTGTGAGGAGGGTTGTGGCTGAGACAGTGTGACTAGTCGAAAGTCACCCAGCTGGCTTTCACGGCTAAGGCAGGACTTGAACTCAGGATCTCCAACTTTCTAGCCTGGTGAAGATGTTGGTATTATATTATATTTGCACATGTCATTACACTTCCTTAATAGATTGTGGAAATGCTGGTGATGTAAAGATTTCAGCAAAGTAGTAACAACCTACTTGCTGATAACTAATTAATTGAGATAATTAATTTCAATGTCCCTCATAAAACTGGGAATTTATGAATAACAATTAGTCCTTGATCATCTATTTTTCTATATTGTAATTAATGCAGGCGGGTAGTTGATAAAATATGATTTTCCGATGCAACATTTATATCAACTTTTAAATATATTTTGATGTCATATCAAAAATATGTAAATTTTACCAATTAGGACTAAACAAATTATGCTATTTTGTATAAGGACATTTTTATTAAGATTTCATTTGCACCTTTTCTTAAATCATTTCTTTATTTATAACTTAGACCCAGGCATAAAATTAAAAAAAAATATCTGGATGGTTCACCAAAATTGTCTGAAAACCCCCCAAAAGGAATTTAAGAGAGAGAGAAGTGAAGAGATCTTCACTTGGAAGTAAAATGTGATGCAATAGAAAAGGGATGATGGATACCAAACTGGATAGGAACATTTGGTGAAATGATCTCAACAGAGTCATTGATTGGAAGCCACAGCAGAGCAAATATTCTTGTCTGGGGAAACCCCAACTTAAGGTCCCCCTGTAGGCACCACCCTTGGGGAAGACGTGGCAGAATAATAATAATAATAAATAATAAATTGAATTTATTAGCCGCTCCCTTTCCAAGTAGGACTCGGGGCGGCGTACAATGGAGCATATAAAACATAGAAAATGTATAAAAAACAAATAGACATACATACATACCAAACACATATACACATACACGGACACGGACACGGAGGAGGTAACAAATTACATCATATAGACAGTTAAAATTAGCATTAAAATACCCCAATTGTAAGAACTCAATATGTAATTAAAAATGTAACGTTTAAAAACAATTTAAAAAACAGTTAGGAGGAATAAGAGAAAAATTACGATTGAGCCAGGCCAGATAATTGAAAGAGGTGGGTCTTCAGCTGTACACGGAAGGAGCGGAGATCGGACGTAATCCTGATGTCACGGGGGAGGTCATTCCACAGGGCTGGGCCCATCACAGAGAAGGCTCTGCTCCTGGGTGTCGCCCCCCGACACTGTTTGGCGGACGGCACCCGGAGAAGTCCCTCTCTGTGTGAGCGAATCGGTCGTAGGGATGTGTGGGGCAGGATGCGATCCTGCATGTAACTAGGCCCTATGCCATGAAGCGCTTTAAAGATCATAATCAAAACCTTGAAACGCACTCGGAAGACCACAGGAAGCCAGTGCAGCTCGCGCAGGAGAGGTGTTACAGGGGAGTATCTAGTCCTCCCCATAATCACCCGCGCGGCCGCGTTCTGGACCAACTGTAGTCTCCGAGTGCATCTCAAGGGAAGCCCCATGTAGAGAGCATTGCAGTAATCCAGGCGAGACGTCACTAGCGCATGGGTGACTGTGCGTAGGGCATCCCGGTCCAATAAGGGGCGCAATTGGCGCATCAGGCGGACCTGATGGAACGCCCCCCTTGCCACGGCTGTTACATGGTCATCCATGGACAGCCGGGCATCTAGGAGGACGCCCAAATTGCGCACCTGTTCCATGGGGGCTAGTTGGACGCCCCCAATGGCCAGAGATGGAAGCACCTGGTTGAACCGGGAGGCCGGAAGCCACAGCCACTCCGTCTTGGAAGGGTTGAGTTTTAGTCGGTTGCCATCCATCCAGACCCGTACGGCCTCCAGACACCGGGACATCATTTCGACAGCCTCATTGGGGTGGTTCGGGGTGGAAATATCTGGCTCAAGAAGGGCAAGAAAAGGGAAAGGAAGCTGCTGCCATCTTGGCTGCCAAAGGGCCCTATTGAAATAAGGCAGATGAAAATCAGAGGGAGCCTGGGACCATCCTTCCATGCAATCATAGAGTCAGAGGGCTGGAAGGGATCTTGGTCTTCTAGGCCAACCCCTTACTCAATACCATCCCACTCAAATGGTTACGCAGTCTATTTTTGAAAGCTGCCAGTGGTGGAGAATCCACAAGCCCAAGAGGCAAGCTCTTCCACCCATTAAATAGTTCTCACTGTCAGGAAATTTCTCCTTCCTTCTCGGTTGGATCTCTCTTTAACAGGCTCCCACCCATTGCTTCTTGCCCTGCCCTCGGGGGCCTTATAGAATAAATGAAACCCCTCTTCTTTAGGGCAGCCTCTCAGGTACATCTGTTATGTCCCTCCTAATCCTTCTCTTCGATTAACTAGATATTCTAGGACAATCTCTCAATTGGCGAATGGAGGATGCAGCCCTCTTCCAATGAGGGAAAGATGTCACACAGAAGCTTAAGATCTGTTTACTGTTATCCCAGAGTGTCAGGCATGGACAAATGAACTCAGTTACAAGAGAGGAAACTCAGTGAAACAGAGGAGTTCAGCCTCCCCTTCGCTGTTTGTCTTTCCCAGGCGCAAGTAGCCAAGAACAGCAGTTGATCTCAAAGTCAACAAAATCCATGGGGGAGGGGAGGGGGGAATGGAGTTGTTGGAATATAATGTTTCTAACAAGATGAGGTATTGAACCCCCACCTGCTCAGCTCCTACAATCTTCATGCAAAGACCAAGCAGTCATCAGACAGAAAGGCTTTAATTCCTGCAGAGAGGAGGGGTTGAACTAGATGGTCTCAGAGTTTCCTTCAAAGGTATAAATATAAAATTCTATAGTGCTAATTTCAAACCCCTGCCTACAGTATTTTATTGAAAAATGTATGCATGGTTTTAAAATTAGCAGTGTTTAACACCCCTTTCCATGAATAATTAAATTGCCCCAAATTCTTGGCCTTTTGTACCCCAAAGAGCTCTGATGGTTCCCCTCCGTCTCCTTTGGATGCTTCCTAAAAAGTAAGGAAATCTGATGGATCCTTGTCGGGACCCCTTACCTGCCACGGCTGCAGCTTTGGAGGCCCCAAATTCTCTTCGACCCCTTTGTTTCTCCTCCTCAGAATGGAGGAATAGGCAGCATTCAAGGCCTGGGCCAGAGTCTTGGTGATACTGTACAGATTGGGGTTATTTAGGACCTGGATCCTGTTCCATTTCCACTGGGTCTCCAGTGGGGCTTTCTGGGGGCATCTTCCCCTGTCTTTGATCGAGAAGATGGACTTTGAAACAGAACAGTGAAAATGCTCATCTTGATATTAAGGTCCTGCAAAGAAACTGTCTTTAGAGGGATCATCCTTAGGACTTTTTTCCTGAAAAGCAAAGTTCCAAATACTGTGGACATATTTGAAAAGCCTGTGCCTTCTCATTGTCGCTTCACCCAAGATTGACAAGATCCAAACTTCCCCTTCAGTGGGTCCTGGCAAGTGTGCAAGTGCTGAATAGAAAGGAAGAACTCGGTTTGCAAGAGGAACATGTTCCAGGAAGTGAACAAAGACATTGACTTGTCTCCACTTAAAGAGGGGAGCTGTATTTCCATCTGTGGAGAATCGTTGTGATACAACAACACAAATTCCATTCCTGACCAGAATAGGGGTGAAAATCCTCATGAAATTCTCTCCCTTCTTGGTGTCTGAAGCAAAGAGGCCAATCAGGGTCCATCTGAAATGGAATAGCATCTGGACAATGGCTGGTTACTGGAATCCTACTTTGGGGAACATCTGGTGGAAAAAGGGGAATCTGTTTTTATCTCTCAGGGTCTCTGAAGCAATTCTATCACTGATCTAAAAAAGCAATGAAGAATGCCGTGTTATATTGTGGGTTAGATCAAATCCAAAATGTTAGATTTTAATAAATCCAACCTGGTTCTCAGGAACCTATTAGAAGAATTTATTGTCAATTAGGGGTGAGAGGCAGCCCTGATTTCATTTTTTCTTACCTCTCTCTTTTCCCCCCCTCCCTCCCCCTCTCTCTCATTTTTTTTTAACTCTTCAAAATTCTGGTAAGTAGTTTTTCAATAAAGTTGATTTTGTTCTTGGAGACAGGCCATACTATAGCATCAGCCCTTTTGTGTGGTGCCCTTGAGCATTAGCTGTCAAAATAAAGTACATTTTAGTTCCAACTCAGCTGCCAACTATTTCAGTTCTGTGATATGCTCTGCCATTAGCTGGTCCCTAGAGTTTTGTCTTTTATCACTATGCCACCAAATCTCAGATTTATTTGTTTCTTTGGCCACAGGTGCTGTGTATTCCCTCTGGGCTCAGTTTCAAGCATGGAGACCCCAAATCTCTCAATTCTAGATGATGGCTTTAATTCAATATCAGCCCCTGTTATTATGAATCACATGAGAATTATTTCCCTTTCATTTCCCTCTACAGAATTCACCAACAATTTTTGAATCCAAGAACTGGTTGAATTATCCAGGGATCCCTCCTGAGAGGGAGAATTATGATAAAAGTTTCAGCTCTGCTCTTTGGCCAAATCCTCCAGGGGAGACTTTGGGCAGAGAAATATGGAGTTTTGGGACAGGCAGGGTCTGTGCTCTTGAATGTCTGTCTCTCTCCTTTCCAGGTGAAGCTAAGTGTTTCTCTGTGTTTCAATCAGGAAAGACACTGGATCATATTCCACCTTGTGAGAGTCCTTTGAATTCTTCTAATTCTTCTTTAGAAACAAAAAAGGGATTCATTGATTCACCCCATGAATGATGGACCTCCTGCTGCTTTTGCTTCTGATGCTGCTTTTATCCCACCCAGTCTCTGGGAAGCTGAGGATGAAATGCCTGCAGAGTTTGGAGCACCAGGATGGAAAACGATCACAGAGCTTTTACAACCCAGGAGACTATCTCATTGGTATAGTCGCCACTGGAGAGGAAAGATTGAATATAAAGTTGCTTTTCAATGTGGCTCCTTCTCTTCAGTTTGTTTTTCATGATCCGTAAGTCATTCAGGGTGGTAGTATTGTACTCCCTCCATTCTAACACTCTCCTTCTTTTCTGTTTTTTTATTTTTCATTTATTCCTATATTGCAGATTATGTCTAATTTCCTGAATGATTTTGATTTCCATGGCTTCTCTCTTTTGTCTGATTTTGTGAAAGAAACTCAAATCCAAAAATGGCTCTGAAAAAAAAGCTGAAAGGGCTGCAGATTATTTTCCTCTCTCAGTTCAGTCCTTAATTTATCACTTGAATAATGAATTTTATTTAAAGTAGTGGTGGAACCAGTTGTAGTTGCTGTACCTCAGCCCATTTCCATATTTGTATAACTGATCATTGCTTTTGGATCAATGTTGGCTTAAGGCTAAGTAGGCATTTGGAGGCTTATATATTTTTAAAAAGTATTTGTTGCTGCCCATTATAATCTTTTTTTTTTTTTACAATAGGGATGTTTATGGTTTTCCAGATGCCTTAATATTCATTTTCAACATTCAAACGGTCAACAAGAATTCCCAGCTCCTGCACAATCTCACACTTGGCTACAACATCCATGCCAACTATTTGAGCCCTTTACGCACTTCAGATGCCTTGCTGGACATTCTCTCCACTGGAGAAGCCAATGTCCCCAACTACGGCTGTGGAAGGAAGGAGAACCTTCTGGCTCTTTTTGATGGAGCTGACAGGGAAATCTCCATCCAGATATCAACATTAGGAGGCACCTACAAAGTCCCACAGGTTTGTGTGTGTTTTTCTCCATCTGGTAAAGTGAGGAGTGGGTGGTGGTGGGTGAGCAATAGATGGAATCATGTCTTCTCCATGGAATTCAAGAGCTACTTTTCTCCATATTAGCAAAAATGACAATATTTTACCCCATTATGTTCATGTTGAGATTAATCATAAAAGGCCTGAAATGCAAGCAATACATTTCCTGGAGAAGACATTCTACCAACTATTTAACTGATCAAGAAATATCCCTGGTTGTTGGGGCCTCTATTGGCATCTTCATTTCCACATATAAATAATACCCAGTTGGATTGAAGTTGGCAATAGTAACATTTTATCTATCCAAAAGTGGAATAAAAAGGACAATTTTAGCAATTATAGGCCAATATAGCAGATATTGTGGCTGAAATTTATGCCATGATCCTCTTAGTTAAACTTAAGAAAAATGCATTCCTTGCAGAAGAAACAGAAGGTTTTAGGTACTGAATAGCTATACAGATTTTATAAGAAATATTGCATGTCAATAATCAAATATTGGTAACAAATTTGTCTTGAAATATCTAATCTAAATCAGCAAAGTAAAACACAGTTTTGCTGGCTTTCTAGATGTTAGTGCATTTGTCATAATTAACAGAGAAATATTATATAGTAAATTGATTGCCCTCAAAATGGAGCTCCACCTGTTGGCCCTGATCCAGGCTCTTTCTCCAGGTCCTTGTTTGAGAGGGAGGTTGGGGCTCAACGGAGCAATGAGAAGAAGGATTGATACTTACCAAGGAGGAAGGGAAGGATGCATATTTGAACCCTTGTTATTCTCTCTTCATATTGACAATTTACTTCAACTAATGAAGGATCCAAAAACACATCATAAATAAATGTTATTTCTTTCTTTGACAAAAATTACTAAATTAGTGGACCAGTGAAATGCAGTGCACATAGTTTCCAGTACTTGGATTTTAGAAAGGCTTTGACAAAGTAAACCACCATCTACTTCTTGGTAAGCTAAAAATATGTGGGATAGATAGCATCACCCCCAGATGGACTCAGACTGTGGTCCTAAATGGAACTACATCTACATGAGGGAAACAAGCAGTGGGGGACCCCAAGGTTCCATTTTAGGCCCAGTCCTCTTCAACATCTTCATCAAGGGTTTGGATGAGGGATAGTTGGGGATCTCATTAAATTTACAGATGACACTAAATAGCCAACAGCCCAGAAGATAGGCTCAAGATCCAGATGGATCTAGATAGACTTGAACCCTGGGACTATCTAAGAAAATGAAATTCAATGTAGAGAAAAGTAAACTCTTACACTGAGGCTAGACAAACCAAATGTACAGGTACAGATGAGGTGAAACCTGGCTCAATAGCAGGAACTGTGAAAGGGATCTTGGAATCTTAGTGGACAATCTCTCAAATGTGAGCCAGCAATGTGTGGCAGCAGCCAAAAAAAGCCATTGGAATCCTAGGCTGCATCAACAAGAGGATAGAATCAAAATCATGTGAAGTATTTGTACCGCTTTCTAATGCCTTGGTAAAACCACCCTTGAAATAGTGCATGGATGGTGAAACTTTTCGGCACTGAGTGCTCTTGTCAGGGACGCGATCTGGAAGAGGAGTTGCCCAGTGTGCATGTCGGTGCGCACATGCACATCAGGCAGCTCCTCTTCCAGTTCCTGTCACTGCTGCACATGTAAAGGCCAGCTGATCATCATGCACACATGTGCACCAGAAACCCAGAAGAGCAACGGGCAAGGCCGTGAGTGCCAGGCGACATGGCTCTGTGTGCCACTTAGCCCGAGCTAAGAAGCTGAGGGGCCATTTTCCCCTCCTGGGGCCCGTTTTTGGCCTCCCCTTCCCCCAGAAACACTCTGCTGGCCAAAAGCTTTGGTCTTACTTTGCAGTTTCAGTCCGTGGGGCTTGCGAAGGTAAGGCCTGTGCTCAGCCAGTGGGTGGGGACTGGCAAGTGGGCGGGGTGATTTGGGTGGGGCAGCCTCATGGTCCCACATGAGCCGGATTAATGGCTTCAGTGGGCTTTATCCGGCCCGTGGGCCGTAGTTTTAGAACCCCTGGTATAGGGTCTAACTTCTTGAGCAGGGGGTTGGACTAGAAGACCTTAAAGGTCCTTTCCAACTTTTTTATTTTGTTATAAGTTCTGTTATGCGTACATATGTTTAGCATGCTAAATACCTATTGGAACATGCTGATTTACACTGTGATATTATCATACTTACACATTGGATTATATACCCTGTAAAGAAGACTTGGTTTCTTTTGTCACAATAATTATCTGATAATTAATAAATCAAATTCAAATGTTATGATCTTTGGGAAATGACATCCTAGCCATAGATGGTCAGCCAATAGAGCAAGTGACACTTTTCCTTACCTGGGTTTTTTTTCTCTGAGACTGAATCTTGGCTCCCTCTTCATCAAAGGAGCTCAGTTAGATCAAAGACATGAGTGAAAGTTGTGCTTAAATGAAACCCTCAAAGCTCTCCAGCTTCCTCAGCCCCAATTATTGAAGTATATGAGGCCAAGGTTTCCCCCATGTTCTTACATCAATCTGATGTTTGGGGCTTCAGAGAGAAACCACCAGCAGAACCAACCCAATCACAGCCTCTGAGGAGTATCATGGGGTGGACAAAAGGACTCCAGCTGCTGCCCCTCAGAGCTGATTTGGGAATTTACACGATTTCTATTTTGTCTAAAATCAGAAAATATGGGTATTGGCATAAAATTTAATCTATGGAAACTAACAGACTCTGAAAATTGTGGCTGTTAGAACAGACAAAACTTCAATTAAAGACCAATCTTGGATTGTATTACTGACAAATTGTATGAGGAACTGAGGTCTCCCTGTTTCTTGTACAACTGGAGAAGCTAAAAAGATTCCTCCAGAAAGAATCTGGGCCATAGAAGCATTAAAATATGCAGCAATGCTCAAAAATTATAGTAGGCCGTTTATTGGAATAGAATACTTCAGTTGGCATTTGCACATGTTAATCTAATTGCAATAAATTGTAGGGGTGAGATACAGTAATATGATTTAAATTGTTCATAGTTTTTCAATTTATTTATTATTTTCCACTTTTATTATACAATCTTGCAAATATTCTGTCTTTAATATTTTAAACAATGTCTAATTAACCTATAATTCTAATGCCTTCATGGGAACAAGATTGGATTTATTAAAATCTAATATTTTGGCCTTGATCTGACCCCAAATATAACACAGCATTCTTCATTGTGTAAGGTTTTTGAATGCAGCTCAGAATCTGATAAGTCCAATGCAGTGACATGCGGTGAGGTTTATGGCTGGTGAGGCACTGACGTCATCACAATCTTTTTATTAAAATGCCTTTGTAATACAGGGGTTTTTAATATAAGGATCAGCGCCATTTCGTCCCATCTTGTGTGTTTCGAAGGAGTGGAGGGCAAGAGCATATTGCGAAGGACCATGTGCGGTGACCACCAGTGGCCAACAACAACAAAAAAAGAGATTTGGGGGGGAGCAAGGAGCCAAGGAGTTCCTTGTTGTGTTTTCCACAAGGGAGGACAGTCCCTTGGAGGGGGGGGGGAGGAGAGAGAGAGATGATGATGATGACAATTAAGTATCAAAAACCTTTTGAGTTTGACAATATAATACGTTATCCAAAATTATAAATAATCTTATTTTCAGATGCATTTATTTGCCATCTGTTATTTTCTTTTTTAAAAATCAGACTTGCTTCCAATTTGTGCCTTCTGGCAAACTGCAGTTTTCTTGGCAAGAGATCTAGCTTGCCATTGCTTTCATCATAGGTCTGAGAAAGTTAGTTTCTTTCTTTCTTTTCTCTTCCTTTCTTTCCCCCTGATTTGTTTTCCTCTCTTTTCTCTCTCTCTCATTCTCTCCCTTCAGCTCTCTTTCATTTCTCTCTCCCTCTCCCCCTTCTCTCTCTAATTTGTTTCCCTCTCTTTTCCCTCTCTCTCATTCTCACCTTCCAGCTCTCTTTCAGTTCTCTCTATTTCTCTCTCTTTCTCCCCTTTTCTCTTTTGCCTCTTTCTTGCGCATGCAAGCAAAATACCCCAGGATCACGGTGATGGATACAGCAACTCCTTCCGCTGCACTGTGGAGAAGAGCCACGCTGTGCAGGAGACTCCTCAGCGCTAGACTCAGGTCAGCGCGAGCTGCGGTCCCCTTCATGTTGGCTCAGGAAGGAGGGGAATGGGACAGCATGCACAAGAGACTCCTTAGCACTAGACTCAGGTCAGCGTGAGCCGCGGTCCCATTCCCCTCCTTCCTGAGCCAACATGAAGGCCACCGCGGCTCACGCTGACCTGAGTCTAGCGCTAAGGAGTCTGAGACTGAGACTGAGGAAATAATTATTATTTCTTTAAAGGTTGGGGGGAAGAGGAAAATCTGCACTTGATTGAAAGCAAAGATAAGGCAGCAACCCTTGGCGGAGAGGAATGTGAGTATGGTATGCTGTGTTGGTGGAATAATAATTCACCTTACAAAGCATTCCTGTTTGCTTGGGTAAAACAATACACCTTAGCTCTGGAAAGGGCAAGTCAGCTCAACTTGATGTAAGAATAAAAGCTTATTGTTGGACTTCTACGTGTTGAAAGATAGTGCCTGCTCCTTCCTTGTGCATACTGAAAACAAACTTGAGTAGTTATGTGGATTTAATGTTATATTCTACAAGGACTGGGAAATCTCTCATGCAGTCTCTGAACAAGAAAAATGTATTTGCATGTTAATGGGGGAAACAGATGGGCTAATTATAATCTTAAACTATTTTTTGGCTTACTATACAGATAATTTAGTGCAAAGCCGTGCACAACAGTATTAGATTCCTGTGGTATTATCTTCCTTGGTTGGTTTAGGGGAGAGCTATGGAAAGCTAAACAAATGCTGTGTAACAAGGAAGCGTGAAACATTCCTTTTGATTCATTGGAGAATTAAAACCAAACATTTCAAAGGAGAGAAGTTTCATATCATGCAACTTTCATCAAAACTATTTCACATGCCCTTAAATTTTTTTTGGGGGGGGGGGGGAGAGAAAGAATAGTGAACATCTAGGAAGTAGGGTAGTAGTGGCAAATGGAATAATATTGTGATGCAACTATTATAAATTGTTCAGCAATAATTTAACTAAAAGAATTGTGCATACTATATATAAATTGTTACTTCTTAGCAGGAAGTCCAATATTTTTTCTTTGCATTTTCCCATTTGGCTGAGTTTTCCAGTACTCCGACATAATATTCTTTTTTATTCGTGATATATTGATTGGGTTTCAGTCTCCCATCAGTTAAGAAGACAAGAACTGCAAAGCAGGTGGTTGTGCAAATATCATAAGTATTTTTGGAATGTATGTGTGATGCTACCATTGTGAATTTCTTATTAAGAACACTTATCAAGTTTTAATATTATGACTGTCTAACTTATTTAGAGGATGAGCGCTTGCTTGTTGCAGTAAAGTACAAATGCCATAAGCAAAATACCTGTTTACTCAGAGGTATATTCCTGCTTAAATTGCTTGATAGCAGTGTGCAGAAACTTTAAATTGTATAGCTCACAGCACTAAAGAAACCTTTTATAGCAGTGACTACTCTAGAGGGTCCACATTGGCTGTTTCTGCTTCCAAGTGATGCTTTTGAAATCTACCGGAACATATTAGGGATTTCTGCACTGAGAAGCAGAAGGATGGACTCTCGCCTTTATGATGGGCTTTTGAGACACTGAAAAGCAGTGGGAACTTTTGCTACTTCTTTTTTTTTAAGAATTTTATTGGTTTTTACAAATGTTTATAGGAAAGGGTAAATAGGTACAAGAAAATTTTGACAGCTACATCGTGCGAAAGGTAGAAATCCCCCCGAATCTCACAACTTTTACAAGAAAAAAGGAATCAAAAATTTAAAAATAAACATTGGCAGCTTTTTGTTTTGCATTATATCAACAATATGTTCAATCATCTTTTATGTCACTTCCAACAATTACATTATAACAACAATTGCAATAATGTTTCAAACTCATTTTTGTGACCTGAGTCTTTTTTTTTTTTTTTTCAAAAAGTTTTATTGGTTTTTTTAAAAACATTTATGTGGAAAAGGGTAGGTGGAATTACAAATTTTGGCAGTTGCAAATGTGGCAGACGCCCCCTCCCTCCAAACTCCTAGGTTACATCAAAATATCAAATCTTAATACATAATCATAAAAAGTCAGCATCTTAATTCTAGAAAGAATAATTTTCAATCAATCTATATAATTATAATATATAGTCTAGTTATAAATTCATTTTTACTTTCGGTCTGTTTATAACATTGTGATTTTCTTATTTATTTTTGTGATCTGAGCTTTCTTGGTGTTGACCCTTCACCCCCCGCTGGCAGAGCTCCGGCCCCTCCCGTGTCCTGTATGACCGTTGTGGTGTCTTCTGTTTTTTCTAGGTTGGCTTTATTTTTTTCCATAAAGCCTGTGCCTCTATGGGTGTATTAATTCTGATTCTTGTCTCCTCCCAGAATATCAGCATACCTTCAGGCATCAACCATCTAAACCACACCCCCTTCTGGTATAATTTATTCGCCAATTGCGAATAATTTTTCCTTTTTTCCCTAATTTTTTTGGGAATCTGCTTTAGAATGGTTATCTCCCTGTCACAGTATGTCAATGTTTGCCCCCTTTGCACACCCAGAATTTCATCTCTTGTGGTTTTCCTAAGGAATTTAATGTGAACCTCCCTGGGTACATTATGTGTTCTGGCATATGCTGAATTCACTCTATAAGCTAGGTCTATCTCCCATTCCATCTGCTGTTTATCTTTGTGTATGTATTCAGCTAAAATATTAGTCATAATGTCCCTTATGTTTTCCCCATCTGCTTCTATTACATTTTGAAATCTAAGATAAAAGGACATTCTCTCAAACTCTATTTTCATTTGTTGGATGTCAAGTTCTTTGTTCCCCTTCTGTAAAGCCTCTACCCCCCCCCTCGCCTCCGCCACCCCACCCTCCACAAGGTCCAGTCTCTGTGAGTTCTTAAAGATTTGGGCTTGGTTCTGTTTAATTTCATCTTTCATTTCCCTTAACTGTTTCTTAATTTCCTCCTGGCCCTGTAGAATTTGTTGAAGCATTTGTTGAAAGTCTATCTCTGTAGTCTTGGGTTGCATCAGTTCTGTTATCTTTGACTGTGTAGCTGGGCTAGACGTTGCAGACGTTGGGGCAGAAGTAGCAAATCCAGGCTTTCCAGGAGGTGGTCTTTTTGGAGACATGGTTTTTAAAGCAAGGAAATCAGTCAAAATAGAGACTGGGCAGCTGGAGAAGTAGAGCAGGCAGGCAAGTCCAGAAGGCAGAGGATCCAAACAGATGGGGATTTCTTTAGTCAGTCTAGCAATAGATGAAAATTTTTTCCCCAAAGAGTTCAGAAAAGAACAATCCACAAGAGATTCCTCTGGGTGACTCGGAGACAAAGACCGGAAGCCTGAATTTTAAAGGTGGAGTCAGGTTTCACAGTTCATGAAGACAACGGAAGTGTGCCATCTTGCCCTGCCAGCTTTGGGCTCAGAGGCATAATAAAGTTTTAAAAGTTCAAAAAGTTCTCAGTTCACCCATAGGTTCTGGAACTAAGTCCAATGAAAGTCACTTTTATGAGGGTGAGGCATCATTAGTTGGCTCTCCCCCCTCCTCCTTCCCCTGAGGGCGAAAGCAAAATCTTCTCAAGCCGCTTGTCCAAGGGAGGGGGGGAAATCCCCCTCCCTCTAGCCGCACCTCTAGCAAAAGTCCGAAAGTTTAACTTTTTTTTTAAAAAAAATGCTGAAAGGTCCATAAATTCAAAATAGAGGGAATGGAGAAGGGAAGCCTCTCACCACATTGCCGCTGCTTCGTTCAATAGCGCGTTCTCCGATCGGCATGGGGCGAGGCGCGCGCACACGGGCGCCCTCCGAGACTGCTCCCCGGTGCCTAGAACGAAGCGGAGAAGCCCCCGCCAGCCGCCGCCGACGCCAGGACCCTCCGCGAGCCGTTCCCTCGGCAGGACACCTCTCCGGGGCGTCCTGTGCCCCCCCAGAAGCGGGGGAAGCCCACCGGGAGAGCGGGAGCAGGCAAAGGCTTGCCTGTCGCCGTAGCCGCCGGAACCGGAAGTGACCTGAGTCTTTTCACTATTGCTTCCTCCCCCCTGTCTTCTGGCAGAGCCATGGCCCCTCCCCCCATATCTTGTTTACCATCTAGAAAGGCACTGTATTTTTCAATGAAAGCCTCTGCCTCCACAACTGTATTAATTCTAATTCTAGTGCCCTCCCAGAAAATCACCATTCCTTCTGGCAATAACCATCTGAACCAAATTCCTTTATTATATAATTTCTTTGATAAAGAGGAATATTTCTTCCTCTTATCTCTTACTTTCTTCGGAATTTGTTTAAGAATGGTTATTTCTTTGTCTTTATATTTTAATGGTCCCACCCTTTGAGCTCCTAAGACCTCATCTCTTGTAGTCTTTCTAAGAAATTTAACATGTATTTCCCTTGGAACACTGTGTGTTCTAGCATATGCTGAGTTGATCCTATAAATCAAATCAATATCCCACCATAGCTGTTGTTTATCTCTTTTAATATATTCTGCTAAAATTATGGTCATGATCTCCTTAAGATCTTCATCTTCTGTCTCTGGTAGGTTTTGAAATCTAAGAAAAAAAGACATTATTTCAAATTCCATTTTTATCATATGATTCTCAAATTCTCTATTCCCTTTCTGGACAATCTTAACCTCCTCCCTCAGCCCAGTCGTGTCTTCCTCCAGTACACCTATTCTCTGTTTATTTTGTGTTGCTTGTTGTTGCATTTCTCTGAGTTGATCATTTAAGTCTGCCAGTTGTTTTTTCAGTTCGTCTTGTCCCTTCATAATAGTTTGAAACATTTGGGCAACAGATAAATCCTTTGAACTCTCTTCAGTTGTTTTAGGTTGTAGAAATGAAGCAATTTGTGTCTGTTGAGTAATCAGGCTAGACATGGAAGATGTCAGGGCCGAGGACGCCTTGCCAGGCGGTAATATTTTAGGACCCATGTTAAGTTCAGAGATAGCTATAAGTCTTACACAGAAGAAATGGCGCCTGTGGAATGCACAGCTGGGAGAGATCGTGAGGCAAACAAGCCCAGAAGTGAAAGTTAGTCTTCCTATACAGCTCCAAGCCAAAACAAATAAGAATCAAATGTTCCAAATCCAAGGGGACCACATAAAAAGAGAGGCCCCAGGAGATCTCTAGGGTGTAGGGTAATATAAAGCCAGAAATCCGTTGGCCATCTTGGCTCCGCCTTCACAGGGGATCAGAAAGCGACATATCCAAAGTTTCCAAAAAGTAGTTTAAAAGAATCAACTCAGCAGTCATCTCTTGCAATTGTTGAAAAACTCATTCTCCCATTGCTTAGTGGAAGTGAAAGTTAACTTTTAACTTTCTCTCTCTCCTCCGAGAGGGAGAGATATTCTGAATGCCGCTTTTCTGAGGGGGGGTGGAAAATCCCCCCCTCCAATTTTAACACTTCAAAGGATTGAATCCACAAATTAAGAAGGCTGCTGTTCATCAATTAGATAGATTTAAAAGAGATTGAGGGAAACCTCCCACCTCACCGCACTTCAGCTGTAGCATCTGGTTCATTGTTTCCTTCCAGGCTCCATTCGGCGAAGGCACACAGCGATAGGAACTTTTGCTACTTCTAAGTACTTCCAAGTCCAATAAGAAATTGATTATTTTTGAGCCTCTTTATGCAGGGACAAGTGCTGATAAACCCTTCAAAGAAATGGAAACAGTGTCTGTGTGTGTGTGTGTGTGTGTGTGTGTGTGTGTGTGTGTGTGTGTGTTTGGGGGGGTGTTCTGTTGTGTAAGATTGGAATATAATTTATTGGCCCTGGATTTTGAGGATGGAGGGAAATGTGGTTGGGACAGACTGGGGAGTCCTGTTTTCTCTCTTTTACATTTTCAGAGATTATATACAGTATAAAGAGTTAACAGTTGCACAGATTGTACTTTATGCTTGCGTACACAAAACAAAGAACAGGTAGTTCAGCACATGACAGCCTGTCAATCTGAAAATACTCTGAAACAAATAGGTATTGTTTCTGGTGCACATAATTCCAAGCCCAAGGTGTTAAGAGGGTGGCCAATCCAAGTAGTTTCCCCTCTACATGCACAGTACATTGTATATTATACTCTACAAAGTGGTTTAAACAACAAAGGCAAGTGTGAGAGAGCACACTGTTCTGCAAATAATCTTACCAGCCTTTTGTATGGTGCTTATGTGTAGTGGTGTTAGTAGTTGCACAAAAGAAATTATACTTACAGACTGCATTTTCCCGTAGATTGTGATATGAATTTATTTTTTTAAGCAACAGGCCAGAACCTGTTCATATTAATAAGTAGGAAATCTGTTGGACATCAAACTTATTTTAAAAGGCTAATTGTGTAGAACTCTTTTTAGTAGTCTGGATTATGGAAGAATTGCAGGAAAATATTAGATAAGACAGAAACAAGCTAAAATAGAGGTGGTGGTGATGAATCAAGTAGATGCTGTGGGCTTTACATTCCTATATATTCAAAAACAGTGCATAGCCCTAACAAACATTATTATTTAATGAATTTAAGTTGTTGCCACTGCTTTGAAGTTAAATGCAGATGTATGGATGCCTCTTTTCTGTGTAATTTATACCTCCATCTTGACTGGGAATGCTGACATTGTCTTGGCCACTCCCTCACGGTCACATGAACTGCCAAGCCACTCCCACCTGGTCACATGGCTGGCAAGCCAGTCCCACAAAGCAAGCCACACCTACAGAAGAGGTTCTAAAAGTTTTTGAAACCCACCACTGTTAGCAACCCAAAAGGAGGGGATACTTTCCTAAGAGCTCACAATTCGGGAATAATGGGGGGGGGGGGGAAACGCTGAGCTTTCCACGCCCCATTTTGGCCCTGGAAAGCCTCCTGCACCAACCTGGAAGCAAATAAACCCCCCAAAACCCTGCAACTGTTTGAAGGCTGAAGGAAGCCTCCAACTGAGCCAGGAAGCACTGGGGGGGTGGGGGTGGCCATTCACACTCACTTCCAGCCCGCCGGAGTTTCCTGCACAGTGTGAGCTCCCCCCCCCACTGCATACTCACGGGTCCCCTGCCCTGGCCCTCTGCAAAGGCCCGAAAACCAGCTGGCCGTCAGGAGGTGTGCCTGCAGGTGGATGCTATTGGAGCTGGGCTGGGGCGGCTGGTATGCCTGGAGAGGACGCTCTGCATGCCACAGGTTCCCCATCATGGCTCTCATCCTTTCAATTCCTTTTTCAGATCAAATGTGGAACAGCTTCAGCGGCTCTGAGTGATAAAAGTCGATTCCCCTTTTTCCACCAGATGCTCCCCAAAGAAGGATTCCAGTATCCAGCAATTGTCCCACTGCTCCTCCACTTCAGATGGACCCTGATTGGCCTCTTTGCTTCAGACACAGAAAAGGGAGAGAATTTCATGAGGACTTTTACTCCTGTGCTTGTCAGGAATGGAATTTGTGTGGTTATATCACAACTGTTCTCAAAGACTGGATATACTGCATACCTCAGGGATTCCCTCTCTAAGTGGAGACAAGTCAACGTCTTTGTTCACTTCATGGAATATGATTCCATTTGGGACAGAATTCTTCCTTTCCATTTAACACTTATGCGTCTGCCAGGACCCTTTGAGGGGAAAGTCTGGATCCTCACTAATTTTAGAGGTTATGAAATGGACAAGCGCAGACTTCTCAAATACATCCACAGTATTTGGAAATTTGGTTATCTGGGAAAAGAAAGGCCAAAAGATTCTGCCTTTCAACCCTATTTCTTTGTGGAAGTAAAGTTTCAAGATCATTATTTTCATTGTTCTCTTTCAAAGAATGTCTTTTCTGCCAAAGGCCGCAGAAGATGCACCCAGAAAGCCCCACTGGAGACCCAGTGGAAAAGGGACAGAGAATGGATCCAAAATTTCTACCAACATTACAGTCTCACAAAGACTCTGGCCCAGGCCCTGAATGCTGCATATTCCTCCAGATTGTGGAGGGGAAGGAAGGAGGATGAAAAGAGGTTGGGGTCTCCAAGGCTGCAGCCGTGGCAGGTATGGGGGTCCCGATATGGATCCATTAATCTTAGATCCTTTGGAGAAGGAATCCAGAGGAGAACCATCTCAACAGATCTGGCCAATTTAATTACTCTGGGAATTAATGATTCCAAAGAGTAGATACCATGGCATTTTTATATTTAGCACTGCTAATTGGAAAATGCTGTATTCTTTTCAAAATAAATTCCTGTATTTGTGGGTTTGTGATTAGCCTGGTGGAATTCCACCTTTCTTCTGTCCCCATTGCACGTGGGTCTGTTGGAAGACAAAGGTTTCCAGTCCGTTCCCAGCAGGGAGTCACCAACGATGCTAAAAGAAAATTTCGTGAAGACAGCTGCCTGGAAGTTATGAGTTTTATTGAAGAAAAATGAACGGGAAGGATGAGGCGCAGCTCTATCATTCCCGGGTCTGCAGCACACTATATACAGTTTGGTTTTCCCTTTTATACAATATTTCTTGCCCCAGGCTATTGTGTAAAATTCAGTTTTTACAAAAGTTCTTTTATTCTGGATGATTGCTCTGATCTTGATTCTCTTGTCTTCGGATTTCATTCATCCGGTATCTCGTCCTTGGGCTAATCCTATCATAAAACTCGAGGAGGATGTTTTCCTGTTTGGGGTGCTTATACAAAGGTGTCTGCTCTATGTAAATGGTCATAATGTTTGTGTTATCTTGGAATTGGATTTTGTGCTTTTGTTATTCTGACCGGTCATTGCTAGATTTGGGGATTTCCTAACTGTTACACTTTTCCTAATCCTATTATCTTATATTCCTTTTGTGACCAAGTGTAACCTCTTCCTGGCTACGTGTGTGGTTTTCTCTGCTAATGGCTCCTGGCTACGTGTTTATTAATTTTTTCCTATGCATGCCGTCTCAGTTATTTCCGTTACCTTACTACAGGTCTGTGTGCAGCTGGACAGGCAGCTAAGCCCCCCTATTCTCCTCCAATGAAAGGGAGCCTGGCGTGGATCTGGATGCTTTATTGGGAGAAGAGGGCAGGTGAAACTGAGGAGATGCAAATGGTGGAAATCAAATAGAAAGACGAGATAGGCAGCATTAACTAACAGCCAACAAAGAAGCAGCTGGAACCTCTCCAGCGATGCTCTGTGTGAGGGACGGAGGCGTCTCCGGATGACCAGGGTTCTTGGTCACAATGGCTGCTTCCGTCTTCTCCAAAGGCTGACAGAAAATGGAGTCTGGCTTCAGACCTTATAGTGAGGCTTATCTGCCCCAGGCCACTAGGTGGGGCTAGAGCAACAACAGCACAGCAGTTACCGTATTTTTCAGAATATAAGACTCACCTTTTTCCCTCAAAAAAGAGGCTGAAAATCTGGGTGCGTCTTAAACATCGAATACAGCATTTTTTGCCTCCCGAAGCCCAGCGCCCTTCACCAAAATAGCCATGCATACCCTTATGGAGGCTTTCAGAGAGCTCCTGGGGGCTAGGGAGGGCAGTAATGAGCAAAAAATGGGCCATTTTTGCCCCCCCCCCCAGCCCCCAGCAGCACTCTATAAGACTCCATAAGGATATGCATGCAATTTCTTTGATAAAAAACGGGCTTGTTTTTGAGAAAAATGGGCCATTGTTTGCGCATTTTTGCTCCCCACAGGAGCACTCTGCAAGCCCTCCCAAGGCTATTCATGACTTTAAAAAAAAAAAAAAAGGGGGGGGGGACATTTTCACAAAAACGGGCTGTTTTGGGAAGGTTTGCAGAGTGTAATTTTTTTTCCACCTTTTGGAAAGCTCTTTAACTGGTTGATGAGAATTAGATTGATCAAGTGCTGTGCCAGCAGAAACAAAGCCTTAGGTGCTGCAGATTGTCAGTGACTTCCTTCTCCAGCACATGGATAAATACACCTGGAAAAACCTACCTACCTACCTACTCTCTCTCTCTCTCCCTACCTACCTACTGTATTTCTCTTTCTCTCCCTCTACCTACCTACCTACTTTTAAAAAAATTGCCTCTTCAAAACTTGGTGTGTCTTATACTCAGATGCATCTTATACTCCACAAAATACAGTACATGTTGTGACATGACAACCTTTATAAATTAGGAAGAGACCCTGAGACCATCTAGCCCAACCCCTCCTCTCTGCAGGAATCCCAGTTCAAGCTTTTCTGACTGATGGCTGCTCAGTCTTTGCTCTCAGACGATCCATGAAGAGACTGAACTTCTCTGCTTTACTGGCTCAGCTCTAAAACAGCTCATCCTCTTATCATATTTTTCTCTCTCATTCAGTTAAAATCTCCTCTCTTGTAACTGAATTCACTTTTTCCATGTCTGACACGTTGGAATAAGAGTGAGCAGATCTTACACTTGTGTGTAACAGGAATCAGTTATTGGAAGAGGGTTCTATCCAGTGGTGGGATTCAAATATTTTTACTACTGGTTCTGTGGGCATGAATTGGTGGTCTTGTGATTGGATGGGTGTGGCTTGGTGGTCATGTAACTGGGTGGGTAAGGCTTGGTGATCATGTGATTGGGTGGGCGTGGCCAACTTGACATCACTCACGTCAAGGGGTACCTTGCCTGGCCTCTCCTTGCGTCAACAAGATACAATTTCTCTGTCTATTTATTTACAACTAATGAACATCCAAAACACACAATTTAATTCTATTTATATATGCCATTTGTGTACATCCATATTACAAGGTATAGTATATATGCGCACAAAAAGATACATTATCTACTATATACACTGTATGTGTATGTACACACACACTCACACACACACACACACACACACACACACAGAAACACACAGCTCTTCTAAAACTATACACATTCAACCTCACTTACTGCATTTGGAAAAACACACCCAGAGTCCACTTTCTGCCACACGTTTAACTATAACTTCTGCACATTAGAACATTACACAGGCCTTCAGATGCTCTTCCCTAGCTTGCACATGACTGTTAGAGCCAGGAGATGTCATGGAGTGAGTAAAATGTGACAAAACTCACTTAACAACACTTTTGCTTGGCAACCAAAATGTTGGGCTCAATTGTCATAAGTCAAAGACTCTCTGCCTTCCTCTGCATGGTAGCCTTGTCCTACTAAAATCCTTCCCTTTTCTGGCAATTTTCCAGATTGGGCTCCCCAGAACTTCTTCTTTGGGAGAAGCGTCTCTGCTTTCCTGATGGCCCCATTGCCCCGGCAGACCGCTTTGGGGGGGAGTGTGTGTGGGGTGTCCGCTGAGGGCATTTAGCTGGAGGCATCTCAGGCCAGGGGGAAGCCTCTCCCCCTCCACACACACTGCCCAGTTATGGGCCCAGCCTGATGTATTTGGGTGGGGGGTTTCTCTGTTTGGGGGTAGAATTTGGCTGCAGAAATGCAAAGGGATGGGCAGCCTTGGAGGGCCTGCTCATCCTTCCCCTCTTCCTCTCAGCCCTTCAAAACCAGAAATCTCCCCCCACCCTCCAAGCAGCAACTGAGGTGGTGCAGTTTACTGTGCAGTAAAATTTTATTCTATTTAAGAAGGTAAAATATGAGTTTTGGAAAATAAAATTATTACAAAGACAAAACAAAACTGGACAAATCATTTTGTGGGGAAAGGGAAGGAAAGGAAAGGAAAAGAGATTGGAAAGAAGGAAAGGAAAGGAAAAGAAAAAGGAAAGGATAAAGGAAAGGAAAGAGGAAAAAGGTGAAGAGTGGCCAGAACACATTACTGTTCTGCTGCTGGGGTGGTCGGGAGCAGCCTGAGGAGGCCATTCAGGAGCAGACCAAGACGAGCAGGAGGCCATGGCAACGGCAGGCAAACAGGCTGGGCTGAATGGACACGTGGTTGAGGCCAGGGAGCCAAAGAGCAGCTGCAGCTATGACTCCAAGGCACCAGCCAAGGCCTGCGAGGCAAGTAGTGGTGGGGAGAGACGTGGCCAGGCAGAATTTTTACTACCGGGGAGCCTGAACTTGCTGAATCCCACCATTGGCTCTATCCTCCCTTCTCCAACCAAGAGATTGTGTCAGTTGGAAAGGGGGCTCCCAGACTCCTCCTGATCTTCAGCTCTTCTCCTTGTTGTATTTCCTCAAGGCTAAGAACAGCTCCTTTGATCTCTTCCTTGGCTTCATTGTCCTTCCCTGAAGTTCACGTAGATTTTGTACAAATTCTCCTCCAAGCTTGGTGCCTGCAAGGGGACCTGGTCCTTGAGTTGGGGTCTCCCCAAACTGGAACTTTCACTTCCTGAGATTCTTACGGCTGCATTTGCCTTCTTTCCATGAACATCTCCCGGCTGACTCAGATTCTGTTTCCAGTTAACTACGATTTTGAGGTCCTTTTCACGTATCAAGTTTGGTATCCCTCATCTTTTTTCAAGTCCTTCATGTTCTTATTTGAGACTCTATAGTTAGTCAAGTCCTAGTTGCTAAAAATCAGATATTTTCTACTGCTTTTTACTTATGCACCCTTCTCTGTGAGCTAATCATAAATATTGTTTCTGAAAACTTGATATTCCTCTTATAAAAAATTTTATTCAAAAAGGTAAAATAAAACTATTACAATGACAAAACAAAAGGAGACAACACATTTTTTTAAAAAAATGTGCATTAAAAACAGACAAAAACATGCATATTGTCCCCCCCAGTTGAATACAATACAGCTATAATAGTTTCTCCCCCTTGCAAAACAGGCCCACTATTATAAATTACGCATCTATTTGCAACTACTTGACTTGTCATCTATCTGCTGTATATAAAAAATGTAGTTAACAGGCAATCCAACAATAAAGTTAAATTTCAAAACTTCAAACTTCTGTGTTATCTGCTGTTGTATTTAACTCACAGAATATTTATAGGGGCTTCGTATCTACTACAGACCACCACAATCATTACCTCTGATCCATCCAGAATCTGTCCAGGGTTAAACATCTTTGGTTGATTCTTAATAATAATACATTTCTTTAAAATTTTAATTAGAATCTTTCCCAACAACTGCTTTCCATTCCCCAAAGTTATAGGATGTCCTGTAAATGCAAACACAACTCTTAAGACTTGTTTTCCAGTTAAATATGGCAAGTCTATTCCCCAATCTCCCCCAATCTTCTTGAAGGAATCCATTTCATCAGTCCTCCATTCTGTCCACTTTGAGTCTTCAGGGTCCATGGCCTCTCCAGCCATCTCCAAGCAGCCTCCCTTCAAACAGGACTCCTCCTTCAGGGATGCCAGCAGCAAGTTAAATTCCAGTCCATCCATCCAATCCATCCTATTCAACAATTGTTGCTTGTTTCTGATTATTGCCTTTAAGTTGATTTAAAACCATTATTATTTTATCAAACTTTTTAAATGAAATTTAAAATAAAGTTTCAAATAAAGCTTCTAAGTTGAAAGGTTTTATATTCTTTAAATCACATCAAATTAGCTTACTCTAAGATCATATTAATTACCATATTAATAACAGAAAAATTGATGACCAATGGCAAATTATAATCCATCACCTTCAGGTTTCATAGGAAAGATTAAAAATTGTTAAAAATTATTTGAGTAACATTTTGAAGACCATTTTTATCCATTTAGTTATCATACCACCCCTCAAGTTTCCACAAAATTCACAAACATTTTTGCGAGTCCTTTATTGAAATCCAGTTCTATCACCAGTTCCCATAATCCATTTAGAAAGTGTAATGATATGTGAGAATGACTTTTGGGATGAGGAGAAGAGAGGCTGCCTAGGGAAGGATCAGAGAAGAGGGGAGAATCCTGCAGCTGCATAATGGGAGAGAAAGACATTCAGAAAGGATCCTCCCTAACTTTTCAGGCTGAGAAAAGAGATTTGTTCTTTCAGATTTTAATTTTTTTGTTAAAGTCACATTACACTAAAGCAGAATTAGTACATCTGGAGGTGTTTTCCATCAGGATTACAAGGGAGAAGATTAGCTTGAAAGATTTCTCCTTAATCAACCCATGCTTTCAGGGAATCAACCTGTTGTTTTCAAAGAGTTTATGGATCATCTTTTTTTTCCTCTGTTCATTTTATTGAATGTTCCCTATAATTGACCAACTGTGTGGATTATATTTTCTTTATACTTTGTCAGTATGTGACTGACAAATTTTTCTCAAACTTTTTCATTCACTTATGAAGATATTGGCAGTATTTGTACCCTATTTAACCATATTTGGAGATTGGACAATTGTAGAAGAAAGTTTCAATGTGGGATTAGAAACAAAGTATTCTGTTTTTCAAATTCCTGGATGTTCCCATTCTAGTTTCATCCCTTTCTGGAGAAGAATGAATTTTGGAATATTTCTGATAAAAAACTGTACTTGGACCAAAATGGAGAGATAACAGCAGATGTTGGCATTGGTAGCTCCTTGGTTCTCCCCAATGAGCATCCCAGGAAAGAGATTCTGGCGTATTTTAAAGGACAGAGACTTTCTATCAAAGAAGATGCTCTTTCACAGCTAAAGTTGCTCAATAAGGTGAGATAAATTTTGGTGTCTTTTCTCAGTTTCGCAAAGCCTGAGGTCCCATATCAAGTGGGCAAAGCCTATAGTCTCCATGGTGGTTGGCCTCCCATGCCAGTTGGTATCATCTAATGGAAGTTCTTCAACAGATGGGACCGAAGTGGAGGCTTAGCCATGTTTTATGGAAACCTTTCAAGATTTTACTTGTCAGAGGTTTCTTTCCTCATCAGTTTTATTCTGTATTAAAAAATCTAAAGGAATAAAAGTTTCCTAAATCTTTTACATATATCATCATAGTTAATTTTTTTCAGTTCAATCCGTTAATAAAGTTTAAAGTAGAAAAGTAATTTATTGTAATATTAAATACCAAAATCAAAAGGGAGGAAGTAAATGAAGAATCTTCCAGTTGTTATCCCTCCTGCATCTGTTTAGAAGTAGTCAGAGATTTCATATTTACCTCAGTGAAGCCCAGAGCCTACTTGTCTCCATCCATTTCTCCCTCCATTTTCCATGAACGGATAGTCCTAACATTTTTTCTTCGGCATTCCTTGTTTTTCTGCTCAGTCTCTGCCTCAGTCCAGATGTGTGGAAAGTTGTCGTCCTGGATTTGTCAAGAGGACTCGAGAAGGAGAGCCAGTTTGCTGCTATGACTGCATTCCTTGTCCGGAGGGGACCTTCTCCACTCAGGAAGGTGGGTGAGACTGGAGGAAAGGAAGTGGAACTGATTCATTACATACATGAAATAATAAAGTTTGGTTCTGAACATCACACAGGATATTATTCAGGTCCAAATTCTTCTCTCACTTTCATAGACGATTAAACAAAAAATGATTTTTTAAAAAAGGTCTTATACTTCTTACTGTCACTCACTAGAGGTACTAATAAATGTGTTATAGAAAATATCTCCTGGTATCACTTGTTGTCCAAATAAGGTATTTCCTGAAAGGTAAAAGGAGAGAATAGTAAGGGAATATGGTTTATTTTCTCAGATGCAGGAAAATGCACCAAGTGTCCGGATGACAAATATCCAAATGAGGACAGAATCCAATGTATCCCCAAAGTTATAACCTTCCTGTCTTATGAAGAACATCTGGGCATCATCCTGGTCTCTTTTGCACTACTCTTGTTCCTAACTACAGGCCGTGTTTTAATCATCTTCACTAAATACCGAGAAACTCCCATTGTCAAAGCCAACAACCGGGACCTCTCCTACATCCTCCTGGTCTCCCTCCTGCTTTGCTTCTTTTCTTCTACTCTCTTCATTGGTCAACCCAGGAAAGCCACCTGCCTTCTCCGACAAACGGTCTTCAGCATCATCTTCTCAGTTGCCATTTCTTCTCTCTTGGCCAAAACCATCACGGTGGTGCTGGCTTTCCTGGCCACTAAACCAGGAAACCGAATGAAGAGATGGTTGGGGAAGAGCTTGGCCAACTCCATCATCCTGTCTTCTTCTGCTCTCCAAATTATCATCTGCTCCATCTGGCTGGGAGTTTCTCCCCCCTTCCCTGACTCTGACCTCCACTCCCAGCCTGGAGAGATCATCCTGCAATGCAACGAAGGGACTGTTGTCATGTTCTACGTCACCCTCAGCTACATGGGCTTCCTGGCTGCCATCTGCTTCACGGTGGCTTTCCTGGCCAGGAATCTGCCTGGGGCCTTCAACGAAGCCAAGCTGATCACCTTCAGCATGCTGGTCTTCTGCAGCGTCTGGGTGACTTTTGTGCCCACCTACCTGAGCACCAAAGGGAAATACATGGTGGCTGTGCAGGTCTTCTCCATCCTGGCCTCCAGTGCTGGTCTGCTGGGCTGCATCTTCATCCCCAAGTGCTACATTATCCTTCTGAGGCCAGACCTGAACACAAAGGAGCATCTCACAGCCAGAACAAATGTAAAAATATTAGAAAAAAAAAGAAATTTAAGAATGGTATAATGTCCATTTATTTGAACGAATACCTGAATTATTTCCACTTAGATAGTATGCAGGAATCAAAGAACATATCTATATGTTTCCAAATGGGAAATTGTTGAAGGATTTTAATTCTTATAACTGCCTTCCTTTTCACCTCAATAAATCTTGCTAAAGAGAACTCTGTGAAAGTTATTCAGAGGAATTTGTTGTTCACCAACTGCCAATGAATTTGACACCTTTTAAAAAAACTTTTTTTAAAAAAAAGATTCCTATGGACAGCACTAAAAGTGCATGTGTGAGAGAATGAATAGGAAAAGTGGTAAGATAGATTCTATGGGAGCCAAGCTCCAACTACCATGTTATTTGATAATCTCCATGAGAACCATTGGCCATCCCACCAAGCCAGAGAAGGTGGGGGCCTCCCGGTCCTCTTGCTTAGATGTTCTCATCCAAGGAGACCTACTTAGTTCACCTTTTCCATAGCTGCTCCTGCCCTGTTAAAGAAGCTTTTCTATGAGATCCACCATCCTGTCTCCATCTCCTAATTGGGTTATAAGGACATCACAAACAGCCAATTCCCCCCCCCCCCAGTGCATGGGCCAGGTTGAGACTGGAGTCCAGAAGATGTGGGTGGAGAAACCCCACAGGAGAGTCAGACTGCATCCTGAGGAGATTGGGCTCCTTCCAGTGCAACCCTTGGAAGCCTGATCTGGTGGGTTCCCGTCAATCATCTCAGGCTGCTTCCAGCCCCAGAAGCCCCAGAAATAAGCCCTTCAGAAGGACTTTGCTCCAGGCTCCCAGGAAGCGAGCAGAAGGGAGAAGAAAGGGGAAGTTCTAATTATGGGATCCTGAACGTCTCTGAATATAAATTAGAATGGACTATGGAGCAATAAAGGTAGTCCTCCACTTATGACCACAATTTCTGTTGCTAAGTAAGTTCTGTCTCATTTTACAACCTTTTAGCCACAGTTGCTAAGCAAATGAGTGCAGTCGTTAAGTAAATCAAGTGTCGTTAAGCAAATCTTATAATGATCCCATGGCCCTAAGGTACGGCAACTGTCATAAATACATGCCAGTTCCCAAGTGCCTACGTTTTGATCACGTGACCAGGGGGTGTTGCAGCGGTCGTAGGTGTGAAAATTGGTCCTGAGTCATTTTTCTCAGTGTTGTTGTAACTTCCGTCACTAAATAAATCACTGTAAGTTGAGCACGAGCTGTTGTCCTCAGGGCAGTTTTTGACAATGAGGCTCCTACCCTTAAGATTCAATCAGAATAGAGCTGGAAGGGACCTTGGAGGTCATCTAGTCCAACCCGCTGCTCAAGCAGGAGACCCCAGACCATTCCATCCAAAGGACTGTCCTTCAGTGAATCACAGCCAATTTTCCGACCTCTTGTGCCCCAGATAGTAAAGAAACCACTGCAGTTGCGGAAGGAACCCCGAGATCCTTAAGGGAAACCGGCTTCTCCGTTTGTTGGGAGCCAGCTGGGAAAGTGGCCAATGGAGGCCACACGACCGAAAGACGGCAACCATGGCAAATACATGCTGGCTGCCAAAGGCCCAAAGGTTGATCATGGGACTGTGAGAAGGTTGTGACGGCCGTAACTATGAGGACCTTTTTCAGGTTGTGATGATGGTTGTGGGGGATCCGGTTTCAGCATCATCTGTTTTATTAATGGAAGACCTGCCATCTGGTCCTATTTTGGCATCGGAGATTTCTGCACACTCCGCCAAGGACCATGTCATCGCCCAAGTGCTCAACTGGGTGTGGAGGGGGTGGCCGAGGGGGCCAGTCAGCACAGAGTCCCTTCCCTTCCACACCCGGCAACCTGAGTTCTCCGCTCAAGGGGGCTGCCTACTCTGGGGGAGTCGTGTGGTGGTACCCCAGAGGCTGCGGTGGCCAGTTTTGGCAGCTCTTCCTCTAGGCCAGCCAGGCATCATGCGGATGAAGGCACTTGCCCGCAGTTATGCCTGGTGGCCCAACTTAGACAAGGGCATCACCGATTGGGTTGCATCTTGTCAGCCTTGCCAAGAGTCAAGCAACCAAAAAAGAAAACACTTAGCTCCATTTTTTAGAATTAAAAGTACTTTTACTGGTTATGAAAAGATAGCAGCAAAGTAAGGCGAGGTCTGAGGCAGAAGCGTGCAGAATCATACATATCAATATTTGTCCAACCCCTCCCCCCGACAACCCCCCTCCCATTGCCCAATCTGCAAATCCCTCAGATGTCATGTGGGTTGCATCTCCAAGAAGCATCACCAGATTGGTATGCAGGACGGTTGGCCTTGACCAACTCTGAACCCCAGGCATCAGAATGCGCAGTAGATGGTGAGAACAAAACTCCCTCTTCAACAATCTCTCCTGTAGCAAATATTCCCCTCCCAAATACCATGCTCCCCCCTCCCCATATCAATGGCAGCCGAAAGCGAATAGCGAAACAGAGGCTGACACGTGCTTTTTTAAAAAAGACTCTTTTCTGGGCCTGGCTAGTCTAAAGAAAGGAGGGATTTGGGTGACATGATAGGCGTATTCCAGTATTTGAGGGGCTGCCACAAAAGAAGAGGGAGGTCAAATTATTCTCTAAAGCATCGGAGAGCAGGACAAGAAACAATGGATGGAAACTAAACAAAGAGGAAAAACAACCTAGAATTAAAGAGAAACTTCCTGACAGTGAGGACAATTAACCAGGGGAACAGCTGGCCACCAGAAGTTGGGGCTGCTCCATCACTGGAGGTTTCTGAGAAGAGACTGGACAGTCACTTGTCTTGAGATGGTATAGGTTCTCCTGCTTGAGCACGGGGTTGGACTAGAAGACCTCCAAGGTCCCCTCCGGCTCTATTCTATTCTATTCTAGTCTAGTCTATTTTGGAAACCTTTGAATCCCAGCTTGAAGCCGTCTGACAGCTAGGAAAGCTTTCATCCAGGAAATTAAATCCAGTTGGAAATTGTGGCTAAAGGATTCTGTGCTCCCACTGTGTCAACTTTGATCACATCTGCAGGACGAGAGATTATTTTGAGTTCTTGTTCAGAGAACTCCTGTTCAGTCGTGTCCAACACCTGTAGGCCATTGCTTTCCATGGTGCCCTGAGAAGCCCCGACTGTTGGGTCAGATTGATGCTATCAAACCAACGTGTTCTTTGCTCCCCCTTCAGCTTCTTCTACTAACCATTCCTAGCATCACTGACTTTTCCAATGAATTTGCACGCATGACGTGGCCAAATGGCTAAATGACATATGCCTAAAACATGTGAAGAACGGTTGCAGGGATTGTGTATGGATTGTCTAGAGAAAGCCCTGGCATGACATGATAGAGGTCTTCCAGTATTTGAGGGGTTGTCACAAAGAAAGGGGGGGGGGGTTCCAAAGTAGACAGGATTAGAAGCAATGAGCGGAAACTAATCAAGGAGAGAAGGAACCTAGAATTAAGGAGAAATTTCCTGACAGTGAGGACAATTAACCAGTGGAACAGCTTGCCACCAGAAACTGCAGGTGCTCTACCACTGGAGGTTTTCAAGGAGAGATTGGACAGCCACCTGTCTGAAATGGTGCAGGGTCTCCTGTTTGAGCAAGGGGGTTGGACTAGAAGACCCCTTCCAATTCTCTTATTGCTCTTCCACCTCTGCATGGGGGGGGGGGGGCGGAGGAAGATTACCTTTCAGGCCACAGGTGTGCCTCATGGACAGAGCTCCCACCCTGCTGGGAAGGAAAGGTTTGGTAACACAGAGACAAGGAAAGGACAAGGAGAGGGAAGGGAAGGCTATGGAATTCTCCCTTAAGGAAGAAGACTGGAAGGGTAAATAGAAGCACCTGGGATGCTCTGCCTTACCCCTCTGACAGGTGGCTCTGGCAGGGCCCCTTTCCCTCCTTTGGGGCTGTTCTGGATGGAGCAGATGAAGACAAGGCGAGGAGACAAAAGGGAGACACCGCAGGGATCCCGGCAGGCATCTTAGGAAGTCTGGCAAAACAGGTGCTCCGGCCGTCCTGCCTCCTCGCTTCTTCCCACCTGATTCCTGCCTATTTGTGTTGTTTGGGTCAATGGTGCAGAGCCCTGTGACCCTCCCCTCCGTCCTTGCTAGAGGTGTGGCAGGGGGGCTGCCCTCCTCCCCACACAGACCTCCCACCCTTAGGATGCCCTAACTGAGCGGTTGCTGGATGGCTGCAGGGGAGCTGAGCCTCTAGCAAGGGGTGGGAGATTCCCCTCGGCTGGCCTCCTGCCCCCTCCCTCAGCTCTCTTGGACTGGGGGACTTTGTAGTGCCCACCACATGGGGGTCCTGATACTGTTGCTCTTGCTAAGTAGCGCAGGGTTTCTTTGGGTCTTGGTTGGCCTTATTTTTCTCTCTTGCCAAGGCAATGTTGAAAGGATGGGAATAACTTTGAGGCTGGGACCTAGAATGCTTTTCCTCTCAGAAATGGTATTATTAGATTATTGTTTGGCCAATCACATTTTGATTAGAAAATCCACAAGGGATAAAAAAAAAATAAGGGAAAACCTGTAGTCCTCCACTAACGATCGCAATTGAGCCCAACATTTCTGTTGCTAGGTGACCCTGCAATGATGCAATCATGGTATTTGGGGAGGGCGAACCAGGAGTGGGAATGGGGAGACGAAGAGCCAAAGAAAGATCGGATGAGATATACAAAATTTTAATTGCATACATTTCAGGCTAAAAATCCTTAGGATCAACGGTGTGTTCAGGTAAATAATTGTGGACTTACGACCACAATTGAGCCCCAAATTTATGTAACTAACCGAGACGTTTGTTAAGTGGGTTCTGCCCCATTTATGACCTTTCTTGCCGCAGTTGTTAAGTGAATCATTGCAGTTGTTAAGTCAATACTATGGTTGTTAAGAGAATCTGGCTTCCACATTGACTTTCCTTGCCAGAAGGTCGCAAAAGGGGATCATCTTAGCCCAGGACGCTGCGACCGTCATAAATATGAACCAGTTGCCAAGTGTCCGAATTTCGATCATGTCATTAGTCCTTTTTCTCAGTGCCATTGTAACTTTGATTGGTCACTAAATGAAGTGTCGTAAGTCGGGGACCACCTGTACTATTGATACATTGTAAGATTCCCTACCTGTAAGATAAGCTGTTTTTCCTTGCCAAGGAGGACTATGCTTAGATAATGGGATGCCCATAGTTTCTTCTCTTCTATGCCAAGAATTCCTTCCGTCTCAATTAGCATGTGGTCTCTGTCTTTGTGGACTCTTAAGGAACCTTATGACTTCTTCTTTTTTTCATTCACGTCCTAAATCCTGAATCAACAAATCAAACATGGGCCAACCGTGTGCTGCAACTGCCAAAAAAGCCCACACAGTCCTAGGCTGCATTAACAGAGGCTCAAGGTCACAAGAGGTGTTAATACCGCTCTATAAGGCCTTGGTAGGAACCCACTTGGAATCCTGCATCCAGTTTTGGTCGCCACAAAGAAAAAAAGATGTTGAGACTCTAGAAAGAGGGCAGAGAAGAGCAACAAAGAGGATTAGGGGGATGGAGACATACTAAGAACAGTTGCAGGAATTGGGTATGTCTGGTCCAGTGAAAAGAAGGACTAAGGGGGGGGGGCTGATAAACAGTCTTCCAATATTTGAGGGGCTGCCCCAAAGAAGAGGGGGTCCACCTATTCTCCAAAGCACCAGAAGGCAGAAAAAAGAAGCAATGGGTGGAAACTAATCAAGGAGAGAAGCAACCTAGAACTAAGGAAGACTTTCCTGACAGTTAGAAGAATTAAGCAGTGAAATGACACCAGAGGTTGTTGATGCCCCAACACGGGAGGTCTTTAAGAAGAGATTGGAGAGCCAAGATTCTGAAATGGTGGAGGGTTCTCTGCTTAAGCAGGGGGTTGGACTAGACGACCTCCAAGGTCCCTTCCAAGGCTATTGTTCTGCTATTCGCTTATTCTGTTTAGCTTATATAACTGACTTTCTGTGTAAAGGGGGCAGGATGTTCTGTCCTATCCAGGTAAACCTTCCTTTCTACTTTCCTTTGATGAGTTAAACTACAACAAATTGTAACTTTTGACTTCCGGGTTCCCTCTTTGTAGGACAGAATCCTTTTCAACCGGGACGTTCCCAGTAAATCAAATTGACCAAATGCTCTGGATTGGGGCATGAGAGCGTTCAATGCCGCCTATTCATCCAGGTCCAAGGAGGAAGAGGAGGGGGAGTAAGGTGGGGGGGGGGGGACACGACATCCAGGTTTCTAGCAAGAGGCCCCCTGGAAAGTCTTCTGCCTTCCAACCAAAGAGATTGTGGGTGGATCAGGAGTCAGTCTGAGGTTTTAGAATGGCTTCTGGTTGCCACTCGGATCCCTTTGCAAATTCCATTTTAAGCAGGTAAAAAAGATTTGATGGACCAGACCAAGATAAGCCCAAAATCCACGCTTATCCCCCAGATGCCTCTGGTCTGCCCACAAGCAGGGGGGAGGGACGTATCACTTGGCCCAACATGGAACCAGGTAGGGGAGGGATTCATCCAGTTCCCGCGGGTTCCCTAAAACTGCTTGTTAATTGTATGAGTAGTTCGGCCAACCGGCTGAATTGCCTCAGGGTGCCCCCCCCTCCCTCCTGAGGGTGTCCCCCCCCCCCGATCCCCCACCCCGAGAAAACGACCTGTCTCAAGATCCCGTGGATCACTTTGGTTCAGGCAGTGGAATTCCCCACTGGCTCCCTCTCTCCGCAAAGCGAAGGAATCATAGAAACTCTGCAGAGCCCAGAATGAGGCTTCCTCGAATTTCGGGATTGGGAGGGTCCAGAAAGGAGGATGACCAATGGGAAATCTCCCTTCTTCAGCGTCATCGGTCTCTGGGCAGAGTCTCCCTTGACTTCCCCCAGTGCAGGAGAGCGTTCCAAGCAGAGAAGAAGCCCCAGTTGGTTCTTCAGGCCAGGATCCCCCTCCCTCCCACTTTCCCCGCCTCTCTCTCTCCGCAGAACTGGCTCTCCTCCTTTGGGTAAAGCCCCAAAGGATTCTGCCCGGAGACCGATGACACTCAAGCAGGGAGAATTCTCATTGGTGCTGCCTCTAGTTCTGGCCCGGCCCTCCTACCTCCGAAATCCGAGACAAACACTCCCACCCCCTTCCAGATGCCTCCTCTGGGGTTGGGAGCATCAGGCCCGGGAGATACACACACGCGCTGCCGAGCCCAGAACGGGCCTTCAGACGACGCAATGCCTGAGAAACGCAGGATGTGCAGAGAAATGCAGACTAAAACCAGCAAATCGTATTTTCCCAGGATCCGACGAAGCCCCAGCGGGCCAATAGGAATTCTAGCTACTATAGCATCATCAGTCTCCGGGCAGAGTCTCCCTTGACTTCACCTGATGGAAGAGAGAGTTCTGTGCTGAGAGAAAAGAGCGGGAGGGGGAATATGTTCAGTCTTGGGGGAGGGGGCCCCCAGCTCAAGGGGGTTCATGCCATCCCTTCCTTTTGCCCCCCCCCCATCCAGCATGGAGTGGGGCTGCAGTGGATGAGTGAAAGGGAGGTGCAGCCCCACAGCCAGCGGCAACTTGGAGTCTCTCTCTCTCTCTCTCTCTCTCCCTCCCTCCCTCCCTCTCCCTCTCCCTCTCTCTCTCTCTCTCTCCCCTGACTCCCCTGGCACACTGGGTGGCAAGTCAAGGGAAGGGAGGGGAAGAATCTCTTTTCTCTTTCAAATGGGTAAAAGGCCACCATTCCTCCATTCCAGGTATGGGGAGAGAGAGAGTCAGCAAAATTGTCCCATGTGCTGGTCACTCAGGAGTGCCAACATCATTTCTGAAGGAGGCCACTTGGCTGGTGACCTCACTCTGGAGATCTTCCCTGCCTTTCTCCAAACACCTGTTCTGCAGCTCTAATTCCTGGATTGCCATTCTGACATGGGTCAGTCCTTCTCTGTTGTCCTCCAGAGTTTTCTGCATGTCTTCCATTCTGGCCTGGTAAACACAGGTCTGCTGCTGCTGCAGATGGTTGAGGTGCTTCTTCTCATTTCCCCTCAGATTCTGAAGAATGGAGACTTTCTGCTTCAGTGGCTTTTCTCCACAAAGTGGAACTTTGGTCCATCTCAGCCAGTTCATGCTGCAGACTCTAGAGGTGCTTCTTGAGTTCTTAAGAAGGTTCCAGACCTCTTTGAGGAGCTTCTCAGAGGTTCTAAGGCAGCCTTCTCAATTTTGAGAAAGGCCACTTGGCTAGGAACCTCAGACATTTCTTTCTGGAGTTCTTCACCAAAGATTCTTTCTCTGGCTCCAACTGGTGGATCATCATGTTGGCTTGGTCCAAGCTTCCTTTGTTGTCCAGCAGAGTTTTCTACAGGTCTTCTGTTGTGAAGTTGATCCACTGTCTGCTTGAGAAAACTGTGCTGCTCTTGGGAGTTTTGCGGATTGGGAATCTTGTCCCTTGTATCTGGAATCGGGTATTAGAGATCCAGAGAATCCAGGTTTTCCTGCACCTCCCCAGATGATGAAAGGGAAATATGCATAAAATATTATTCCTCTTAAAAAGGCCTTGTGAGAAAGTGCCTGAAGAAACAATGGATCCAATTATATACATTCTCTACACGTAGTCCTCAATTTACATGCATTCATTTAGCGACTGTTCCAAGTTCCACGGCCATTGAATAAAGCGCTTTATGATGGGTCCTCATACTTACGACTAGTGCAGCACATAGTCGCCACTTGGGTGCCTGGCAATCAACATGGATTTAGAACAAGTAAAATCAGTGGGCGAAATGGTGTTTGTTTCGTGACTGCAGGATTCACTCAACAACCGCAATGATTCGTTTAACAACTGTGGCAATAAACATTGTAAAATTCAGCACAACTCACTTAATGACTGCCTAGCTTAGCAATGGCATTTTTGGTCCCAATTCTGGTCGTAGGTCGAGGAATACCCATAGGATGCAATAACAGGATGGTTTGGAGAAGCTTAAGCAGGCCGGGATTTAAGCAGGGATGGGAGACCACCAGGAAATGCCAGGGGTAGATTGAGAAGAAGGCAGTGGCCAACCTATCTTGCTATGAAGAAAATTAGGTGGGGTCCCTTAGTGACTTTGTCCGAATCACTAAGTGACTCTGAGTTCTAGTCCCGCCTTAGGCATCAAAGGCAGCTGGGGACTTTGAGCCAATCACCAGAAGGATCTGATTTGAATTCCCAGGGCCCAGCTAGGACTTCAGGGCCAGACTCTATGCTGCCCCCTACAGTCAGTGAGTTCCAGCTGAACCCTGGCAAGAGGGAGGGGCTGTGCCTGGGGGAGGGAGGGGCTCTCTGTGTCCAGGAGTTTCTCTCCTTTGCTCTTGGATGGGGCTGCTCTACCCCAGAAGGACCCAGGGGGGAAACTTGGGGTCCTGCTGGAAGACAAGGCGGTAGTGGTGACCAGCAGGGCCTCTGCCCAAAATCCACCTTGCTTTAACATTGACAATGGTTAAGGCAGCAGGCTAGGAAGCAGGAGATCCTGAGTTCGAGTCCTGCCTTAGCCCTGAAAGCCTGTTTGCTGACCTCGGGACAGATGCTCTCTTTCAATCAAGCCCACCTCACAGGTTGATTGTTGTGGGGAAAAGGGGAGGAAGAGGAAGACGAGTTGGACATGTTCACCTCCTTTAGTTAGTTGAAAAAATAATAAAACAGTGGGAAAAAGTCTAACAAAAATAAAAACGGACTTTCCTGCTTCTGTTTGCATGGAATCTGTCCTGGCCGTGTGCAGATCCAGGAATTTCTCTTCTCACCAGGGAGGGAGAGGGTTTTTTTTAATCATCCCTTCCATTTTCACTTCCTGTGGAGGCACCAGTGAGGACCCTGGACCCCCTCCCAGCCCTGGGACACAGCAGGTTTCTCTGTTTCTTTGGGAAAGGTTCCTTCCCCAAGCAGAGTCTGCCTGAGCCCCATCATCCACTTCCCTCCCTGCCCAGGATCAGCTCAGGCAATTCCTCCATTCACACAATAGGAAAAGGGGGGTTAGGACAGAGTCTATGGGTGAGTCTCCGTTCTTCCACATGAAAAGGTCACACTGATCCTGTCCCTAAAGCCAAATTCCCCCTCGGTTCCTGGACACCTCCAGCCGTTGCTCAGCTGAGGTCGCAGCAGGGCCAGAGTGGCTGCGAATTGGGATGGAAGGGACCACAAACCCTCTTCAATCCTCCCCAGCCACAATGGACTCTGAGACACAGACTGTGGCCTCCCAGAAGCTCCTCAATGGGGCCTTTATGGGGCAGGGGGAAGGGATATGGGATCAATCTCACAACAGCCCCCCTATAGGGGTTTCCCATCTGCTGTCCCTGGTGGCAGATCTAAGACTATGACTCCCACTGCTGACACCAGTTTCTGTGGAATCAAACGCAGGACCCAAAAACCCAATAATCCAAGCTCAGTGGATTTATTTATTCAGTCTCCACTGGAGGAATTTCCCTCCATAAAATAGTGAGAGGAAATCTTACAGACAAAAGCATGCACACAAATTATACATTCCTGGAAAGGAGGCGAAAATGACAATCATACAGGTGCATAGTTTATTTAATAGATGTAAGCATGAATATTCATAATTAGTGAGAGTTCAAGTTACCTTCCTACCATTGTATTGTTGCTACCCTCAAGAAAGAGTTATTGTGTAAATAAAAGCAGTTTGGGCAAAATGTCCTGAGAAATGAGGGCATCAATGTTGCTCCTTACATTCCTTTTATATTTCTATCTTGCCAACATGCCCCCATTTCTCCAAAAAAAATTGCCTCCTCACAACCTTCCACACACCCTTTATTTATTTCAAGAAAAAGAGTTGGCCCACTCATGCATGCAGAACAGCTTGGACCATTGTCTATGTTGAGACCAGTGGTTCCTAACGTGGAGCCCATGCTTCACGGGGGGCAATTTGATTTTTAATGGGGGCAATTTGAACCTTCTTTAAACTAATTTAATGGCCTTTTAGGCTTCCTCCGTGTGAGTAGAGTTCACTCTTTGAGTAAAGTAAGAATTATATGTCACAGGATTTTAAAGATGCTTAGGTGGGGCATGGCCAAAAAAAGATTTAGAATTACTGGTTTAGACTGTGGAACATGTTAAAAGTTGAAATTCCTCAGTCTCACATTTACACATTTCTTTTGGCTGTGAGATGCTCCTTTGTGTTCAGGTCTGGCCTCAGGAGGATAATGTAGCACTTGGGGATGAAGATGCAGCCCAGCAGACCAGCACTGGAGGCCAGGATGGAGAAGACCTGAACAGCCACCATGTATTTCCCTTTGGTGCTCAGGTAGGTGGGCACAAAAGTCACCCAGACGCTGCAGAAGACCAGCATGCTGAAGGTGATCAGCTTGGCTTCGTTGAAGGCCCCAGGCAGATTCCTGGCCAGGAAAGCCACCGTGAAGCAGATGGCAGCCAGGAAGCCCATGTAGCTGAGGGTGACGTAGAACATGACAACGGCCCCTTCGTTGCATTGCAGGATGATCTCTCCAGGCTGGGAGTGGAGGTCAGAGTCAGGGAAGGGGGGAGAAACTCCCAGCCAGATGGAGCAGATGATAATTTGGACAGCAGAAGAAGGAAGGATGATGGAGTTGGCCAAGCTCTTCCCCAACCATCTCTTCACTCGGTTTCCTGGTTTTGTGGCCAGGAAAGCCAGCACCACTGTGATAGTTTTGGCCAAGAGAGAAGAAATGGCAACTGAGAAGATGATGCTGAAGACCGTTTGTCGGAGAAGGCAGGTGGCTTTCCTTGGTTGACCAATGAAGAGAGAAGAAGACAAGAAGCAAAGCAGGAGGGAGACTAGGAGGATGTAGGAGAGATCCCGGTTGTTGACTTTGACAATGGCCGTTTCTCGGTGTTTAATGAAGATGATTAAAACAAGGCCTGTGGTTAGGAACAAGAATAGGGCAAAAGAGACCAGGATGATGCTCAGATGTTCTTCATAATACAGGAAGGTTACAACTTTGGGGATACATTGGACTCTGTCCACATTTGGATATTTGTCATCTGGACAATTGGTGCATTTTTCTGCATCTGAGAAACCAAAAATCAATTTTCTTTAAAATTCTGTCCTTTTATTTTTCGTTAAAACTAGCATAAGAAGGATGCAATCTTTTTAAAAAGTAGCTAGGTATATGAAGGTGAGGAAAGTCCTAGGGTGTTAATTATTTCTGGTGTAATGTGTAATGTAACTCATAGGAAGCTACATTATTAGAGGTTAATAACGAATCATATAATCTTTTTAGGCAAACATCTTGTGTCCTGCCACATGGCGGTTAATATACTGGACTTAGAAGAAATCTACAGTATCTTGTAACATCTGGAAGTAAGCTGGAATTCAGGAGAAATTTCCTAACAGTGAGAACAATTAACCAGTGGAACAGCTGGCCTCCAGAGGTTGTGGGTGCTTCAACATTGGAGGTTTTTAAGGAGAGACTGGACAGTCACTTGTCTGAAATGGTATCAGGTCTCCTGCTTGAGCAGGGGATATGACTGGAAAACCTCCCAGGTCCCTTCCAGCTCTCAACTGATTGATTGATCTACATGACAGGCAGAATATTTGTGTAATGAGTCCCCCTCCCATAACTATCCACAACACCACATTATGGACCAGTGACACCTTCTCAGTGATCCTCAAGGGGAGAATGCAATATACAATGAATTGCAAGGTCTTTCAGAAGGTGGACCTAAAACAATTCATCAAGTTTCAAAGAATTCAGATCTTCCTAGAAAGGTGAACTTAGCAGCACATATCCAGACAAAAAAGCAGGGTGTAGGAATGGAGGAAAGGTTACGTACAGACATGCGGAGCACACTGCCATGATCTCAGTGGCTGGTTACCTCAGATTCCTATGAGCTCAACTAATTAGCAGTGCCAGACATCATCTAGATATGTAAGACTCTATCCTGGATGGGATGTTCTTAGAGATTGACAAGGAGAATGCACCAATAAGATGCTGTTGCTATATGCTCTTTGCTTTGCTGGTGAAAACTGTATAAAAAGAATAAACTCTGCAAGAGGCAGACAGAGAATTTGGAATGAACCCTGTGATGTCTGGACTCTGAATCCATCAGCAGGGGAGATGTTTCCTCTGTTGCTAGTAAAGCTTGCCCAGTCTGCCACCCCCTCCTCCCATCTCCTCCCAGCCCCTCCTTCAAAGTCTTTTTGATTTACTTCCTTTTAGATAATAAATTGTGCAGGTTAAAAAAAAAAACTGGTGAACTTCAATCCGTCTTTTAACTTGCACTTTCATGAAAATGTTCTGGATGGATCCAGTTCCACAAAGCCTCCCATTTTCCTCAGTGTGACCCACCTTCCTGAGTGGAGAAGGTCTCCGCCGGACAAGGAACGCAGTCATAGCAGCAAACTGGCTCTCCTTCTCGAGCCCTCTTGACAAATCCAGGATGACAACTTTCTGCACAGTTGGACTGAGGCAGGGACTGAGCAGAAAAATGAGGAATGCCGAAGAAAATGTGTTAGTAGTCAACATTCATGGAAATAGAGATAGACACTGACATTAGCCAAATAGCCTCTGGTCTTCATGTAAGTAAATATGAAATACCTGACTACTACTAAGAAGATGCAGGAGGTATAACTAACTACTGGCAGATTCTTCACGTAGTTCCTCCCTTTTGCTTTTGGCATTTAACATTACAATAAAGTACTTTTCTACTAATAAAGTCTAATAAAGTCAGGAGGGATGGAATTGAAAAAAGATATACATATGATGATATATTCATATTAAAACTGAGAATAAAATTTATTGTAAAAGATTTAGGAAATATTTATTCCATTAGATTTTTATTATGAAATTAATATGATGAAAAAATAAACTTCTGAACAGTAAGATCTTGAAAAATCTCCATAAAACATGGCAAAGCCCCTCCACTTAGGTCCCGTCTGTTGTAGAACTTCCATTAGATGACACCAAGTGGCATGGGAGGCCAACCACCCTGGAGACTATAGGCCAGCGATGGCGAACCTTTTTTGGATCGCTGCCACAAGTGGGGGGAGCGCGGGGGGGTCGTGTGTGGGCGTGCCGCACCCATAATGCAACGCGCCCCCCCAGTGCGCATGCGCGCACAACGCGCCCATTTTTGCATGCTTTTTTTGCCCTCCCCAGGCTCCAGAGGCTTTATAGGAGCCTGGGGAGGGTGAAAAGAGCCTCCCCCGGCCCCCGGAGGCCCTCCGGAGGCTTCAGGGAACGTCCGGAGGCTTCCCTGAAGCCCTCGGAATGCTGAAAACCACCCTCCGAGCAACCCGGAAGTGACTTCCGGGTTGCTCGGATGGTCATTCCAAGCGCTCTGAAGGCTTCAGGGAAGACTCGGGACAGTCCCTGAACAGGCACGAGACGTGCGTCTCCATTGCCCGGGCCTGGATCGCCTCTGCCGCGTAGATCCTCGGGCCCGGCGTCCTTGCGCCGCTCCGCCCAGCCTCTGCGCGCTTGCCAGGGCCCGGCCTTCACATCGCTGCCACTGCCGCCGCCAGAATGGGCTCGGCCGAAGGGAAGTCCGTCAGGCCTCGGCTGCGCCGCCCTCACCTCCTCCTCCTCCTCTAGCCGCGCCACGCCAGGCAGGCCGCGCAGCCGCCTCGATCCCGGCCTCAGGGACCGCCGCACTGCGCTCAATAGTCGCAACTCGGCTGCCTGCCGCCTTTCCCCTCTTTTGTCTCCCAGCTGGGGCGGCCCGCCGCCGAGGTGCGACCATTCCTGCCGCTGCTGCCACCGTTCACAGGACCCGCCTCTCACCCTCTTCCTCCAGTCAGCAGGCTCTGATTCGTTCGCTGCCTGCCGGGCCCCGGCGCCGCGTTCGAGCCGGAGGGGCAAAGGAGGAGAAGGAGAAGGAGGACAACAAAGCCCCCCTCATTTTCTCTGTCCCCCCTCTTTCGGCTTAATCCTTGCAACGCCCACGCAAAGCCCCGAGGGGACGGATTCCTGTGCGGGACGCATGGCAGGAAGGCTATAGAGTCCCCCCTCCCTCCGCCATCCAGACAGTCCCTGAAGCCTTCGGAACGCTCAAAACGACCCTCTGAGCAACCCGGAAGTCACTCCGGTTTGCTCGGAGGGTGGTTCCAAGCGCTCCGAAGGTTTCAGGGAAGCCTCCGGACGGTCCTTGAAGCCTTGGGGGGGGGGGCGGGGGAAGCTCTTTTCGCCCTCCCCAGGCTCCTATAAAGCCTCTGGAGCCTGGGGAAGGTGAAAAATAGCTTTTAAAAAAGTGAACTTAGCTGGCCAGCACGCGCATGCGCGCTGGCCAGCTGACAGGGCAGCGTCTCGCGTGCCCTGACAAATGGCTCCGCGTGCCACTTGTGGCACGCGTGCCATAGGTTTGCCATCACGGCTATAGGCTTTGCCCACTTGAAATGGGACATCAGGCTTTGGAAAAAAGAGAAAGGACACCAACATTTCTCCCACCTTATTGAGCAACTTTAGCTCTGAAAGAGCATCTTGTTTGATAGAAAGTTTCTGTCTTTCAAAATACGCCAAAGTCTTTCTCTTGGCACCAACAACCAAGAAGCTGCTAATGCCCAGATCTGCTGTTATTTCTCCATTTTGGTCCAAGTACAGTTTCAGGTCAGTAATATTCCAAAATTCATTCTTCTTCAAAAAGGGATGAAACTAGAATGGGAACATCCAGGAATTTGAAAAACAGAAAACTTTTTTTCTTATGCCACATTGAATCTTTCTTCTACAATAGCCTAATCTCCAAATATGGTTAAATAGGATGCAAATATTGCCAATATCTTCATAAGTGAATGAAAAAGTTTGAGAAAAAAATGCCAATCATATACTGACAAAATATAGAGAAAATATAATTGACACAGTTGGTCAATTATAGGGAAAATTCTAGAGCAGATGACAAATAAAATGAACATAGAAAAAAAGATGATCCATAAACCTTTTGAAAACAACAGGTAGATTCGCAGAAAGCATGTGTTGATCAAGAAGAAATCTGTCAAGCTAATCTTCTCCCTGGTCATCCTGACAGAAAATATCTCCAGATGTGCTAATTCTAATTAATGTGTTATGTGACATTAACAAAATTTTGCATATCTGAAAGAACAAATCTCCCACCAGCTCTTTTCTCAGCCTGAAAAGTTAGTGAGGATCCTTTCTGAGTTTCTTTCTCTCCCATTATGCAGCTGCAGGATTCTCCCCTCTTCTCTGATCCTTCCCTAGGCAGCCTCTCTTTCCCTCATCCCAAAAGTCATTCTCACATATCATCACACTTCCTAAGTAGATTATGGGAACTCTGGTGATAGAACTGGATTTCAGTAAAGGACTCACAAACAATTTTTGTGATGTGATTGGAAGCCTGAGGGGTGGTATGAAAGTGGATAAAAACTCTCTTCAAAATGAAACTCAAATAATGTTTAACCCTTTTTAATATTTCCATAAAACCTGAATGTGATGGATAACAATTTGCCATTGGTCATCAATTTTTCTATGTTGTCATTAATATGGTCATTAATACTATCTAAAAGTAACCAATTTGATGTGATTTAAAGAATATAAAGTCTTTCAACTTAGGAGCCTTATTTGAAACTTCATTTAAAAAGTTTTCCAAAACTTGTATTTTACCTTTTGGAATAAAATAAAATTTTATAAAGGAATATCAAGTTTCCCGAAACAATATTTATGATTAGCACACAGTAGGAAAATATCTGCTTTTTAGCTACTAGGACTTGACTAACAATAGAGTCTCATATAAGAACATAAATGCTGGACTGGAATAAAGATGAAGGATATCAAATTTTATATGTATGCTTGTGAAAATGATCTCAAAATCGTAGTTAACTGGAAACAGAATCTGAGTCAGCCGGGAGATGTCCATGGAAAGAAGGCAAATGCAGCCGTAAGAATCTCAGGAAGTGAATGTTCTGGTTTGGGGAGACCCCAACTCAAGGACCAGGTCCCCTTGCAGGCACCAAGCTTGGAGGAGAATTTGCACACAATCTATGTGAACTTCAGGGAAGGACAAATAAACCAAGGAAGAGATCAAAGGAGTTGCTCTAAGCCTTGAGGAAGGACAACAAGGAGAAGAGCTGAAGATCAGGAGGAGTCTGGGAGTCCCTTTTCCAACTGACACAATCTCTCGGTTGGAGAAGGGAAGATACAGCCAATGGTGGGATTCAGCCGGTCTGGCACAGTTGGGGTGAACTGGTAGTAAAAATTCTGCCTGGCCACATCCCACCACTCCTTGCCTCACAGGCCTTGGCTGGGGCCTTAGAGTCATTGCTGCAGCTGCTCTTTGGCTCCCTTGCCTCAACCACGTGTCCATGCAGCCCTGCCTGTTTGCCTGTCTTTTCCGTGGCCTCCTGCTCATCTTGGTCTGCTTCCGAATGCCCATCTCAGGCTGCTCCCAACAACTCCAGCAGCGGCCATTCTTCACCTTTTCCCTCTTTCCTTTCCTTTCTCTTTTCCTTTTTCCTTCCCTTCCCATTCCCTCCATTTTTCATCCTTTCCTTCTTTTCCATTTCCTTTCCCATCCTTCCCTTCCCTCCCTCCCTCCCTCCTTCCTTCCTTCCTTCCTTCCTTCCTTCCTTCCTTCCTTCCTTCCTTCCTTCCTTCCTTCCTTCCTTCCTTCCTTCCTTGGGGTCTGAGGGAGAGTCAGGGGACCCCTTTCCTCCTTGACCTCCTCCCCAACATCTGCTCTGATGGCAATTATGGCTAAAAGGCTTTTGGAAGGTGGGGCTACACCCTCCCCCTCCCCCTCCCCATTGCAGAAACTCCTCTTGCTGCAGAATTGGCATCTTTCAGATCTTCTTCTCCTGCCCCCCCTCCTCCCCCCTGCACAGTCTCAGTTGCTGCTTGGAGGGGGGGGAGATTTCTGGTTTTGCAGGGCTGAGAGGAAAAGGGGAAGGGTGAACAGGCCCTCCAAGGCTGCCCACCCCTTTGCGTTTCTGCAACCAAATTCTACCCCCAAACAGAGGGAAACCCCCCCACCCGAATACTGCAGGGAAGAGCAGGATGGGCCCATAACTGGGCAGCGGGTTGGGGGAGAGGCTGCAACAGCTCCATGGTGACCGGAGGGAGGGAGGAAAGTTCGGCCAGGCCCAACCGGGGGTGTGTGTGGATTGACCAGCTCAGCCAACATATTTCAATCATCCCTCCTGGCTCACCCGAGCCACTCCAATTTCCCCCCTGGCCAGAGGCGCCTCCAGCTAAAAGCCCCTCAGTGGACACCCCACACACACGCCCCCCAACGTGGAGTTCAGAATGATGCTTCTCCCAAAGAAGTTCTGGGGAACCCACCCACCCCCCAACTGCCCCTTCCAGAGCCCAGAAAACTCCCAGGCAAAGCAGTGCCGTCTCGCTCTCAGGAGAGGGGGAGAGAATGGATGGGAGGAAAGAAAAACTTGGGGAAGAGGGAGAGAGATCCAGAGGAAATGGGGAGAGGCCCTCGCCTCATTTCCACCTCCTCCCAGGCGGCCCACAAAGTTGAAAAGCTTTTGGTTCCTCACTCTCACTCTCTCTTTCTTTTTTCTTTCCCCTCTCTCTCTCTCTCTCTCTCTCTCTCTCTCTCTCTCTCTCACACACACACACACACACACACACACACACACACTCACAATCTTATCCCTGCAAGTCCCCTTTCTCTGCCTGCTCCGGAGAGAGAAGCTTTCCTGCGCAGAAGAGGCACCGATCAAAGCACGTCCCAGTAAGTTAATCAGCCGGGCTTCCCTGGGATGCGAGCGATGCTGCCGGGCGCTTGGAAAGGACTTTGGCCACCGGCCCACCACTAAAATCAAACAATGAGGCGAGGCACAGAGCTGGTTGGAAGACTGTGTGCATGTGTGTGTGTGTAAAATGGGCAGTTTCATCCAAAGGAGTTTTTGTTTCAGGTGGATCTCCTAGCTTTGGAAGGAGGAAAGGAAGGGGTAGAAAGAGAGAGAAAGAGAGAGATGAAAGAAAAGGAAAAAGAAAGAAAAGGAAAAGAAAGGAAAGGAGAGAAAGAAAGAAAGAAAGAAAGAAAGAAAGAAAGACAGACAGAAAGAAAGAAAGAAAGAAAGAAAGAAAGAAAGAAAGAAAGAAAGAAAGAATTATGGAAGGAAGGGAAAGAAAGAAGGAGAGGGAGGGAGGAGGAAGTGAATGAGATATAGTTGGATGGATGGGTCAATAGATACATGGAGGGAGGGAGGGAGGGAGGGAAAATGAGAGGAAGGAAGGACACAAACCATGGCTTCAGAAGACTCTTTCAAACAGCACAACAATGTTTGAAAGGGCTGGAAGGGATCTTGGAGGTCATTTTCTAGTCCAACCCCTGCTCTAGTGGGGTCAGAAGGGACCTTGGAAGCCATCTAGTCCAACCCCCTGCTCCAGCTGGAGACCTTATATCCTCTGGATTATTTTGGTGCCTCTAACAGAGAGGAAAATTGCCAGAAAAGGGAAGGAGTTTACTAGAACAAGGCTGCCATGCAGAGGAAGGTAGAGATAGTCTTTGACTTATGACAATTGAGCCGAACATTTTGGTTGTTAAGCAAGAGCATTGTTAAGTGAGCTTTGCCACATTTTACTCAATCCATGACATCTCCTGGCTCTAACAGTCATGTGCAGGCTAGGGAAGAACATCTGAAGGCCTGTGTAATGTTCTAATGTGCAGAAGTTATAGTTAAATGTGTGCCAAAAAGTGAACTCTGGGTCTGTTTTTCCAAACGCAATAAGTGAGGTTGAATGTGTATAGTGATGTCAAGTTGGCCACGCCAACCCAATCACATGACCACCAAGCCATGCCCACCCAGTTACATGACCACCAAGTCACACCCACCCAATCACATGACCACCAAGTCATGCCCACCCAGTCACATGCCCACCAAGCCACGCCTACCCAGTCACATGACCACCAAGCCACGCCCACAGAACCAGCAGTAAAAAGATTTGAATCCCACCACTGGATACAACCATCTTCAAATAACTGATTCCTGTTACACACGAGTTTAACATCCACTCACTCTTATTCCAGAGTGTCAGACATGGAAAAAGTGAATTCAGTTACAAGAGAGGAGATTTTTACTGAATGAGAGAAGAAATATGATAAAAGAATGAGCTGTTTTAGAGCTGAGCCAGTAAAGCAGAGAAGTTCAGTCTCCTCTTCATGGATCGTCTGAGAGCAAAGACTGAGCAGCCATCAGTCAGAGAAGCTTGAACTGGGATTCCTGCAGAGAGGAGGGGTTGGGCTAGATGGTCTCAGGGTCTCCTCCACATTTATAAAGGTTGTCATGCCACAACATGTACTGTATTTTTCTCAGTATAAAATGCACCGGAGTATAAGACCCACCAATGTTTTGAAGAGGCAGTTTTTTTTAAAAAAAGTAGGTAGGTAGGTAGAGGGAGAGAAAGAGAAAGAAATACAGTAGGTAGGTAGGGAGAGAGAGAGAATAGGGAGGTAGGGAGGTAGATAAAGGGATAGAGAAACAGAGAAATAGAGAGAGATATAGATATAGAGAAATACAGTAGGTAGGTAGGGATAGAGGGAGAGAGAGGGTAGGTAGATAAAGGGAGAGAGAGAGAGAGAGAGAGAGAGAGAGAAATAAAAAGAAATAGAGAAATACAGTAGGGAGGGAGGGAGAAAGAGTAGGTAGATAGGTAGATGTTTCCAGGTGTATTTATCCATGTGCTGGAGAAGGAAATCGCTGACAATCTGCAGCACCTAAGACTTTGTTTCTGCTGGCAAAGCACTTGATCAATGTAATTCTCATCAACCAGTTAAAGAGCTTTCCAAGAGGGGAAAAAAAAGTTTTTACACTCTGCAAACCTCCCCAAAAAAGCCCGTATTTGTGAAACCGCCCCCCCTTAAAAAAAGTCATGAATAGACTTGGGGGGCTTGCAGAGTGATCCTGGGGGGGGGGGCAAAATGAGCAAAAATGGCCTGTTTTTCGCAAAAACAACCCCGTTTTTTGTCAAAAAATTTGCATGCATAGCTTTAGGGAGGCTTATAGAGGGCTGCTGAGGAGTGGGGGGGGGGGCAAAATGGTCCATTTTTGCTCATTACTGCCCTCCCCAGCCCCCAGGAGCTCTCTGAAAGCCTCCATAAGGGTATGCACGGTCATTTTGATAAAAGGGCTGGGGCTTCGGGAGGCAAAAAATGCTGCATTCGATGTATAAGACGCACCCAGATTTTCAGCCTCTTTTTTGAGGGAAAAAGGTTCGTCTTATATTCCGAAAAATAAGGTAACTGTTGTGCTGTTGTTGCTCTAGCCCCACCTAGTGGTCGGGGGCTGATAAGCCTCACTATAAGGTCTGAAGCCAGACTCCATTTTCTGTCAGCCTTTGGAGAAGACGGAAGCAGCCGTTGTGACCGAGACCCCTTGTCATCCGGAGACGCCTCCGGCCCTCACACGGAGCATCGCTGGAGAGGTTCCAGCTGCTTCTTTGCTGGCTGTCAGTTAATGCTGCCTATCTCGTCTTTCTATTTGATTTCCACTCTTTGCATCTCCTCAGTTTCACCTGCCCTCTTCTCCCAATAAAGCATCCAGATCCACGCCAGGCTCCCTTTCATTGGAGGAGAATAGGGGGGCTTAGCTGCCTGTCCAGCTGCACACAGACCCACCTGCAATGGGAACGGAAGGAAGGTGGACTTCCACCAGGCTCATCACAAACCCACAAATACAGGAATTTATTTTAAAAAGAATACAGCATTTTCCAATTAGCAGTGCTAAATATCAAAATGCCATGGTATCTACTCTTTGGAACCATTAATTCCCTGAGTAATTAAATTGGCCAGATCTGTTGAGATGGTTCCCCTCCTTCTCCTCTGGATTCCTTCTCCAAAGGATCTAAGATTAATGGATCCATATCGGGACCCCCATACCTGCCATGGCTGCAGCCTTGGAGACCCCAAGATCTTTTCTCCCTCCTTCCTTCCCCTCCTTGATCTGGAGGAATATGCAGCATTCAGGGCCTGGGCCAGAGTCTTTATGAGACTGTAATGGTAGTAGTAATTTTGGAACCCTATTCTGTCCCATTTCCTCTGGGTCTCCAGTGGGGCTTTCTGGGTGCATCTTCTGCGGCCTTTGACAGAAAAGACATTCTTTGAAAGAGAACAATGAAAATAATGATCTTGAAACTTTACTTCCACAAAGTAATAGGGTTTAAAGGCAGAATCTTTTGGCCTTTCTTTCATTAGATAACCAAAGCTCCAAATACTATGGATGTATTTGAGAAGTCTGTGCTTGTTTATTTGATATGCTTTAAAACTTGTGAGGATCCAGACTTTCCTCTCAATGGGTCCTGGTAGACGCATAAGTGCTAAATGGAAAGGAAGAATTCTGTCCGAAAGGAAATCAAATTCCATGAAGTGAACAAAGACGTTGACTTGTCTCCACTTAGAGAGGGAATCCCTGAGGACTGCTGTATGTCCAGTCTTTGAGAACAGTTGTGATATAACCACACAAATTCCACTCCTGACAATCATAGGAGGAAAAATCCTCATGAAATTCTCTCCCTTTTCTGTGTCTGAAGCAAAGAGGCCAATCAGGGTCCATCTGAAGTGGAGGAGCAGCTGGACAATTGCTGGGTACTGGAATCCTTCTTTGAGGTCCATCTGGTGGAAAAAGGGGAATCGGCTTTTATCACTCAGAGCCTCTGAAGCTGTTCCACATTTGATCTGAAAAAGCAATTGAAAGGATTAGAGCCGTGATGGGGAAATGTGTGGCATGCAGAGCTTCCTCTCCTGGCACGTCAGCCGCCCCAGCCCAGCTCCACTAGCATCCACATGCAGGCACACCTCCTGCTGGCCAGCTGGTTTTCGGGTCTTTGTGGAGGGCCAGGGCGGGGGACGTGTGAGTATGCAGTGGGGGGGAGGGGGTCACATTGCGCAGGAAACTCTGGTGGACTGGAAGTGAGTGTGGATGGCCTCCCACCCCTGGCTCAGTTGGAGGCTTCCTTCAGCCTTCAAACAGTTGCAGGGTTTTGTGGGGGGAGGGGTTGCTTCCAGGTTGGTGCAGGAGGCTTTCCAGGACCAAAATGGGGCGTGGAAAGCGCAGGGTTTTCCCCCCCGTTATTCCCGAATTGTGAGCTCTTAGGAAAGTATCCCCTCCTTGTGGGTTGCTAACAGTGGTGGGTTTCAAAATTGCCAAGGGTCAGGGCGAGGTATGCATGAGTATGCAGTGTGTGTGTGTGTGTGTGCTCACATTGTGCAGGAAACTCCGCTGGGCTGGAAGTGAATGGTCTGGGCCAATGTTCCCTCTAAGGTGCGCAGCTGCTTGGTCGCGCACATGGTAAGAAAACACCGTGCAGCAGTTTTCAACTGCCGCGCAGTGATTTCTACTGCCACAGGCTCCGGAAGCTGGGGAGGTCCTTTGCAGGCAGCTAGAACAGGCTGCCCGCAAAGGACTTCCCCGGACTTGCTTTGATGAGCACGGGGCGACTGAGGGTAGTTGTGAAGCCCCAAAGCCCCCGCCGCCACCGGAAGAACTGCTGCCACCTCCTCCTCCTCTAACAGCACTGCTGGATTTGGCGCCCGGCGCTGCGGCTGAATTGAAACCGCCAAAGCTCCAGCCAGCATCCCAGTGCGTCGCAGCGGCGCCTCCCCTCCACTCGGAGCACCTGAGCTCAGCGCCACTTTACCCCTGCCCCCTCCTCCTCCGCCGTGCTTTTGAGGAGCCATGAGGCTGCGGGAGCCAGTAGGAAGGCGGGGGGGGATCAGGGGAAAAAAAAGCCTCATGGCTCCTCAAAAGCACGGCGGAGGAGGAGGGGGCAGGGGTAACGCGGCGCTGAGCTCAGGTGCAAATGTGGTGGTGCTGTTGGAGGAGGAGGAGGTAGCAGCTCGTCGGCATCTTTAACAGCAGCCCTGCCCCCAGTGAAAAAAGCCGAAGATGGAGCAGATCCACGCAGATGACGTCGCTGCAACATGACTGGTGTAGGAATTCTGGGAGTTGAAGTCCACAAGTCTTAAAGCTGTCAGGTTTGAAGACCTCTGCGTTTTTTTTCTAAAGGGTTAGGGGTGGAAGGGTCGCTTATTCTCAGCTACCAACTTTACCACTCTGACTTTGGGCTTTGCCCTTACCGTCCACCATGAACTGCATCTCAGCTCCATCCATAGACCAGCTGGCAAACTCACCACCCCATCCTTTCCATCTAGGGATGGACAACTATCCTCTTTGTAGGGAATCCCGGCTTATAAAACCAGAAAAACAACCACAGCACCCGAAAACGCATGCGGCCCTGTGTGTAACAAGATTTATTCGAGGTTAGATCTGCTGCTGCTGCGTGAGTCCCCCCTCTCGCAGATATGGCCCTCTGCCCTTTCAAGGGCCCACCTTGATGACAGGTTTGTTAACCCAGAGAGGTGGAGGAAACAGAAGCTCAGGGGATTTTTAATAAAAAGTTTTTTAACAGTTTTAGGGGGATCCGAAGGGGAGGGGAGGGCTAAACAGGCCAGGAATGGGATTAGAGCCAGGCGAACAGGTGTGGTCAGGAGGGGAGTGAGTGGAGCGGGGGAGAGGGGGGGAAATAACATTCCTACAGAGGGCTTTGTTATACCAACGGTGGTAGGGAGGGGTGGGTGCGAGGACAGACAAAAACCCTGCAGTCGGTTGGGAGACCGTGGTCGTTGGTCACTTGTACCAACCCCCGCATTCTAGGTGGCCAGGATCTACAGAGCCAGGGCCTGAGGCTGATGCTGTGTAATGAGAGGTCTGTTGTCAACAAGGCCCCCCTCATAAAAGACCTGATTTCAGAGGGGGAGCCAGACCTCGCAGGAATAACGGAGACCTGGTTGGGCCATGAGGGAGGTCTGCCCCTCGTGGAAATGTGCCCACCGGGCTACCGTGTATTCCACCAGCCACGGGCCCAGGGTAGGGGTGGTGGGGTCGCGGTGATTATACGGGAGAGTCTGGAACCGAGAGAGTTCACTGTGCCACAGACATCCGGGTGTGAGTCTCTGGGCGTGAGATGGGGCCCAGGGAGACAGTTGGGCCTGCTGATTGTATACTTGGCTCCTCGCTATACATCAGCGGCTCTGCCTGAACTCCTCGAGCTGATCGCAGAGATGGCAGTTGAGACCCCCAAACTGTTAGTTATGGGGGATTTCAACCTGCCGTCGATGGGAGAAGCATCCGAGGTGGTCCGGGAGTTCATGGCTTCCATGACAGCCATGGACCTGACTCAATTAATTCAGGGCCCCACGCACGAGGGAGGCCACACACTGGATCTTGTTTTTGTCTCTGGCCAGTGGACAAGTGAGCTGGGAATAGGGGACTTAGTCATCACACCCCTGTCATGGTCAGATCACTCACTTCTCCAGCTTGACTTCCCTGGCACTATCCCCCACTGCGGGGAGGCGGAACCAGAATGTCCTAGATGGTTCCACCCCAGGCACCTGATGGAACTGGATAGGTTCCAGACGGAGCTTGGGCCACTTCCTGTCGACCTGACCCGCTCCCGGATGGAGGACCTGGTAGCCGCATGGAATAGTGCAGTCGCTGGGGCCTTAGACCGGGTTGCGCCTTTGCGGCCTCTCCTGTGGCAAAGAACCACCCTGGCCCCTTGGTTTACCGAGGAGCTGAGGGTGATGAAACGCCACAAGAGACGCCTAGAGAGCAGATGGAGATCCTCTCGTTCCGAATTTGACCGAACACAGGGAAGAACCTACTTAAGGACATACCTTGTGGCATTAAGAGCGGCCAAACGCCGATATTGTGCCGCTCTCATTGCATCCGCAGACAACCGCTCTGCCGCCCTGTTTCGGGTGACCCGCTCCCTTCGGTCACAGAGGCCGCGGGAAGCCCCCTTGCAGGGCAGGGCAGAGGAATTTGGGGAATATCTGCAGGATAAAATCGCTCAAATCCGGAGGGAATGGGTCTCCCTCAGTGATCCAGGGGGGACGTCTGAGGCTAGTCTTGAGAGACCATTCTGGGAGGAGTTTGACTCTGTTGCCACCGATGATTTGGACAGGTTGCGTTGGTGACTGCGAGCCACCACATGTTTATTGGACCCATGTCCCTCCTGGCTTGTACTGGCATCCTGGGAGGTCACACGAGGCTGGCTCTTGGGACTACTGAACGCTTCGTTGAGCGAGGGGTTCCTACCAGCCCCCTTGAAAGAGGCGGTTGTGAGGCCCTTACTCAAGAAGCCTTCTCTGGACCCAACTGAGCTAGCTAATTATCGTCCCGTCTCCAACCTTCCCTTTCTAGCGAAGGTTGTAGAGAGTGTGGTGGCCATACAGTTCCCATGTCACCTGGAGGAAACTGATTATCTAGACCCGCGCCAGTCCGGCTTCCAACCTGGGCACAGCACAGAGACAGCCTTGGTCGCGTTGGTAGATGATCTCTGGAAAGCCAGGGATAGAGGTTGTTCCTCTATCCTGGTCCTATTAGACCTCTCAGCTGCTTTCGATACCATCGACCATGGTATCCTATTGCGCCGGCTGGAGGGGCTGGGGGTAAGGGGCACCATTTTACAGTGGTTCTGCTCCTACCTCTCCGACCGGACGCAATGTGTGTTGGCAGGGGAGCAGAGGTCGACCCTGAGGCCGCTCACTTGTGGGGTGCCGCAGGGGTCGTCCTCTCGCCCCTCCTGTTCAACACATACATGAAGCCACTGGGTGAGATCATCCGTGGTTTTGGGGTGGGATACCATCTGTACGCTGACGACATGCAGCTGTACATTTCCACCCCGAACCACCCCAATGAGGCCATCGACGTGATGTCCCGGTGTTTGGAAGCCGTACGGGTCTGGATGGGAGACAACAGACTTAAACTCAACCCCTCCAAGACAGAGTGGCTGTGGCTACCGGCCCCCCGGTTCAACCTGTGGACTCCATCGCTGGCCATTGGAGGCGAGCAACTGGCCCCCGTGGAGCGGGCGCGCAATTTGGGCGTCCTCCTAGATGCCCGGCTATCTATGGATGACCATGTAGCAGCCGTGGCAAGGGGGGCGTTCCACCAGGTTCGCCTGGTGCGCCAATTGCACCCCCTATTGGACCGGGATGCCCTGCGCACAGTCACTCATGCACTGGTGACGTCCCGTCTGGACTACTGTAATGCTCTCTACATGGGGCTCCCCTTGAGATGCACCCGGAGACTGCAGTTGGTCCAGAACGCGGCCGCGCGGGCAATTATGGGGAGTACGAGGTACTCCCATGTAACACCTCTCCTGCGCGAGCTGCACTGGCTCCCTGTAGTCTTCCGGGTGCGTTTCAAGGTGTTGATCACCATCTTCAAAGCGCTCCATGGCACAAGACCTAGTTACTTGCGGGATCGTATCCTGCCCCATACATCCCTGCGACCAATTCGCTCTCACAGAGAGGGACTCCTCCGGGTGCCGTCCACTAAGCTATGCCAGAGGGCGGCGCCGAGGGGTAGGGCCTTCTCTGTGATGGGCCCAGCCCTCTGGAATGACCTCCCCCCCGACATTAGGACAACTACCGATCTCCGCTCCTTCCGCAAGAAACTCAAGACCCACCTGTTCCAACTAGCCGGCCTGGCTTGAATTATAACTACATTCTCTAATCCCACTGGACAATTTTAAATTACTTCTGACTTTTGGGGTATTTTAATTGTTTTAATCTTACTGTGTTGTTTTAACTTATGATTATTTATTTATGTATTGTAAAATGTTTTGTATATACCTCCTCCTCGTCATTTGTTTGTATATTTAATTGTACGCCGCCCCGAGTCCCTTTGGGGAGAGGGAGTGGCCTATAAATTGAATAAATAAATAAATAAATAAATAAATACCCTCCCCCGCAGACCCTAGAGGTCCCGTGTGGGCTCAGACCTCCAGAGGCTGCCCGCCTGCCCACCCAGGATGCCCCTCCCGGTCTCAGATATGGGGGGGAACACGCTCCCCCACCGCAGCTCCTCTGCCCCTCTCCTCGACGGAGCCCTGAGGTGACCCAGGAGGGAAGGGGCGCAGGAAGCCCCCCCCTCCAATGGGCCTCCAGTGCTTTCTCGCTCAGTTGGAGGCTTCCTTCAGCCTTCAAAGAGTTGCAGGGGTTTTATTTTTTTATTTTTTGCTTCCAGGTTGGTGCAGGAGGCTTTCCAGGGCCAAAATGGGGTGCAGAAAGCACAGGGTTGTTTTTTTTTCCATTTTGGCCCTGGAAAAACTCCTGCACCAACCTGGAAGCAAAAAACCCCAAACAAGCCCTGCAACTGTTTGAAGGCTGAAGGAAGCCTCCAACTGAGCCAGGAAGCACTGGAGAGCCAGGCCATTCACACTCACTTCCAGCCCACCGGAGTTTTCTGCCCCAGGGCAGAAATGAAAACCTGTCCTGTGTAGCCCACTGCCACTTGGGCGGAGTAGGACGCCGACACGAAGAAGAAGAGGAGGAGGAGGAGAATGGCGAAGCTTTGCAGGAGCCGGCAGGGAGCAGGTCAGGTGGAGCTGGCTGGCTGGCTGGGGAGGGGGCAATCATGGTGCTTAGGTGGCAGCAGCCTGCATGCCCCAACTGTGCTGGGGAGGAAATAAGAGGCCCTGCTTGAATGGGGATGAAAGTACACACACACACACACACACCCTGCCTCCCTGCTCAGGTTTCAGCCACATCAGTTTGGGTGCCCTGGCTGAAGCACGCTTTCCCTGACACACACACACATACACACACACACACACACAGAGAGAGAGATTATCCTCTTACCCTCCCTGTCTCTGTCTGGCCCCATTTGCATGCTCAGCTGTCGCCCACACCATTGGCAGCAGTTTGGTTGCCTTGGCTGAAGTATGCTTTCTCTGCCAAACACACTTGGATTGCCTGTCTCTGTCTGGCCCCATTTGCTGCTCCTTGAAACAAAGAAGCCTCATTAAGTAGCTAAGTGGAAAGTAGTTGGGGGGGGGGGGGGAGGAGCAGGAGACCTGCAGGTAACCACTTTCCACACCCACCCACCCACCCCCGAGAATGAAAGTTTCTGGATCCCTGACTCTGCAAAAGAGACACCCCTGGACTAACAGATGTCCTGAGTGCTGCATGTGTTGCTGTCAAACTTACAACGTATGAGTCAAGGTTAGAAAAATTATCAGTGTGCATTCAACAACAAAGGTCACAGTAATCAAAAGCATGCCAAAGGCAAATGTTTACCTTTCAATAAAAAGGTGTTTGTATCATTGAAAGCGCTGTTATTGTGGGGTTTTTTTTTTCCAGACAAAAGACGTTAATCATGTATGAGTTTTCTAAACTAAAACCTCATTATTCAGGTTAAATTGCCGTGTTGGCACTCCGAGATAAATAAGTGGGTTTTGGGTTGCAGATTGGGCATTCGGTCTCTAAAAGTTTTGCCATCACTGCATTAGAGCATACACAGAGTGTAACCTAATTCAGCTTTTGTTAAATTGCTGTTGAGAGAAGCTCCATTGTAACCTAATGTGCCAACTACATAGATAAAACTTCTAGGCGAATTCCCAAGCTTAGCCTAGCAAAGTAACTTCTTGTGAAAAGTAGAATGTGGAATCTGCCAAGTAGCCTTCCTTGTACCTTAAAATGTGTGTTCAGCATTCCCTAACAAAGCTATGAGTTATACTCCCAAAAATGGATTTCTTTTCCCTTCTACAGTCTATGGTTTTCAGAGCGCTGACAAAAATCATGAAATGTGCGTGATATCAAATTATGTCTCTATAGCAATGACGTTCTGTGCAAGCTATAAGATGTTTGGAAAGGTTTTTGGCACATGCCTGTTTTTCTTGGGCCTTCTCTGTGATGGGCCCAACCCTCTGGAATGACCTCCCCCCCGACATTAGAACCACCACCGACTTCCGCTCCTTCCGGCAGAAATTAAAGACTCACCTGTTTCGACTGGCTGGCCTGGCATAATTTCAACGCCTATCTCCTGGCATGTACATTTTTACTGGTTTTTAAGGGGATTATTCTGTAGACTTAATTTTATTGGGTATTGGGATTTTAATGGCTGTTTATTTTAATTATTTATTAGCAATACAGTCCTGCACACCTTTTATCCTCCTCTTATCCATCCATCTATTTTATATTTGTATATATATATTGTCCATTTAGTAATTTTAATTGTGTTAATTTTGTTCTTTGACATGGACTGTACACCGCCCCGAGTCCCTTTCGGGAGAGGGGGCGGTCTATAAGCGCTAATAAATTCAAAATTCAAAATTTCTCTCTCTGCCTGCTCTGTTAAGGTGGGAGACAAAAAGGTCATCCAGTCTTTTGCTTTCTGCAGAAATAAAAGCTGATAATCCATAGCTTCATCTTCAGAGTTTCACTGGATTTATCAGATTCTGAGCTGCATTCAAATCCCTTGCACAATGAAGAATGCTGTGTTATATTTGGGGTCAAATCAAGTCCAAACTATTATATTTTAACAAATCCTATCTTGTTCTCATAAAAACATTAGAATCATTTGTTAATTAGACATTGTTTAAAATATTAAAAACAGAATATTAGCAAGATTGTATTATAAAAATGGAAAATAATAAATAAATTAAAAAAACTATAAACAATATAAATCATATTACTATATCTCACCCCTACAATTTATTGCAATTAGATTAACACGTGCAAATGCCAACTGAAGTATTCTATTCCAATAAAGGGCCTACTATAATTTCTGAGGATTGCTGCATATTTTAATGCTTCTAAGGCCCAGATTCTTTGTGGAGGAATCTTTTTAGCTTCTTCAGTTGTACAAGAAACAGGGAGACCTCAGTTCCTCATACAATTTGTCTGTAATAGAATCCAAGATTGGTCTTTAATTGAAGTTTTGTCTGTTCTAACAGCCACAATTTTCAGAGTCTGTTAGTTTCCATAGATTAAATTTTATGCCAATACCCATATTTTCTGATTTTAGACAAAGTAGAAATTATGTAAATTCCCAAATCAGCTCTGAGAGGCAGCAGCTGGAGTCCTTTTGTCCACCCCAAGATACTCCTTGGAGGCTGTGATTGGGTTGGTTCTGCTGGTGGTTTCTCTCTGAAGCCCCAAACATCAGATTGATGTAAGAACATGGGGGAAACCTTGGCCTCCCATACTTTAATAATTGGGGCTGAGAAAGCTGGAGAGCTATGAGGTTTTCTTTTAAGCACCACTTTCACTCATGTCTTTGATCTAACTGAGCTCCTTTGATGATGAGGGAGCCGAGATTCAGGCTCAGAGAAAACAACCCCAGGTAAGGAAAGGTCTTACTTGCTCTATTGGCTGACCATCTATGGCTACGATGTCATTTCCCAAAGACCATAACTTTTGAGCTTGATTTATTAATTATCTGATAATTATTATGTCAAAAGAACCCAAGTCTTCCTCACAGGGTATATAATCCAATGTGTAAGTATGATAATATCACAGTGTAAATCAGCATGTTCCAATAGGTATTTAGCATGCTAAGCATATGTACCCATAACAGAACTTATAACAAAATAAAAGGGTTGGAAAGGACCTTTGAGGTCTTCTAGTCCAACCCTTTGCTCAAAAAGGAGACCCTATATCAGGGGTCCTCAAACTACGTCCCACAGGCCGGATACAGGCCACTGAAGCCATTAATCCAGCGCATGTGGGACCACGAGGCTACCCCGCCTGAATCACCCCGCCCACTCTCCACCCCCCACCCACCGGCTGAGTGCAGGCCTCACCTTCTCAAGCCCCATGGACTGAAACTGCAAAGTAAGACCAAAGCCTTTCGCCGGCAGAGTGTTTCTGGGGGCTGGGGAGGCCAAAAATGGGATGCACGGAGGCCCCAGGAGGGGAAATGGTGCCCTCTGCTTCAGATTCTTAGCTTGGGCTAAGTGGAACGCAAAGCCATGTCAACTGGCACTCGCGGCCTTGCCCGTTGCTCTTCCGGGTTTCTTGTGTGCATGTGAGCATGACAATCAGCTGGCCTTTACATGCGTGGCAGTGCCAGGAACTGGAAGAGGAGCTGCCTGGTGCACATGTATGGACCAACATGCACACTGGTCAACTCCTCTTCCAGATTGCATCCCTGACAAGAGCACTTGGTGCCAAAAGGGTTTGCCATCAATGCCCTATTCCAAGGGTGGTTTTATCAAAGCATTATAAAATGGTACCAATATTTCACTTGATTTGGATTCTATCCTTCTGTTGATGTAGCCTAGGATTGCAGTGGCTTTTTTTGGCTGCTGCCACACATTGTTGGCTCACATTTGAGAGATTGTCCACTAAGATTCCAAGATCCCTTTTACAGTTACTGCTATTGAGCCAGGTTTCACCTAATCTGTACCTGTACATTTGGGTTTTCTACTCTCAGTGTAAGACTCAGGGGTTGCCACAAAGAAGAGGGAGTCAAACTATTTTCCAAGGCTCCTGAGGGTAGAACAAGAAGAAATGCGTGGAAACTAATCAAGGAGAGAAGCAACTTAGAACTGAGGAGAAATTTCCTGACAGAACAATTAATCAGTGGAACAGCTTGCCTCCAGAAGTTGTGGAAATCTTTAAGAAGATGTTGGATAGCCATTTGTCTGAAACGGTATAGGGTTTCCTGCCTAGGCAGGGGGTTGGACTAGAAGACCTGCAAGGTCCCTTCCAACTCTGCTATTGTATTACTTTACTTTTCTCTATACTGAATTTCCTTTTGTTAGATAGGCCCAGGGTTCAAGTCCATCTAGATCCATCTGGATCTTGAGCCTATCTTCTGGGCTGTTGGCTATTCTGGTCAGTTTAGTGCCATCTGTAAATTTGATGATTTCCCCATCTATCCCTCATCCAAACCATTGATGAAGATGCTGAAGAGGACTGGGCCTAAAATGGAACCTTGGGGTCCCCCACTGCTTGTTTTCCTCATGTAGATGTAGTTCCATTGAGGACCACAGGCTGAGTCCATCTGGGGGTGATGCTGTCTATCCCACATATTTTTAGCTTACCAAGAATTAGATGGTGGTTTACTTTGTCAAAGCCTTTCTAAAATCCAAGTACTGGAAACTATGTGCACTGCATTTCACTGGTCCACTAATTTAGTAATTTTTGGCAAAGAAAGAAATAACATTTATTTATGATGTGTTTTTGGATCCTTCATTAGTTGAAGTAAATTGTCAATATGAAGAGAGAATAACAAGGGTTCAAATATGCATCCTTCCCTTCCTCCTTGGTAAATATCAATCCTTCTTCTCATTGCTCCATTGAGCCCAAACCTCCCTCTCAAACAAGGACCTGGAGAAAGAGCCTGGATCAGGGCCAACAGGTGGAGCTCCATTTTGAGGGCAATCAATTTCCTATATAATATTTCTCTGTTAATTATGACAAATGCACTAACATCTAGAAAGCCAGCAAAACCGTGTTTTACTTTGCTGATATAGATTAGATATTTCAAGACAAATTTGTTACCAATATTAAATTATTGACATGCAATATTTCTTATAAAATCTATAAAGCTATTCACTACCTAAAACCTTCTGTTTCTTCTGCAAGGAGTGCATTTTTCTCAAGTTTAACTAAGAGGATCCAGACATACATTGCAGCCACAATATCTGCTAGTCTATTTGGCCTATAATTGCTAGACTCCTTTTTATTCCACTTTTTAAACAGATAAAATGCTACTATTGCCAACTTCAATCTGAGTGGATATTATTAATATGTGGAAATGAAGATGCCAATAGAGGCCCCAACAACCAGGGATATTTTTTGATCAGTTAAATAGTTGGTAGAATGTCTTCTCTGGGGAATGTATTGCTTGCATTTCAGGCCTTTTATGATTAATCTCAACATGAACGTAATGGGGTAAAATATTGTCATTTTTGCTAATATGGAGAAAAGCAGCTCTTCGATTCCATGGAAAAGACATGATTGCATCTATTGCTCACCCACGACCACACACCCCTCACTTTACCAGAAAGAGAAAAACACACACAAACCTGTGGGACTTTGTAGGTGCCTCCTAATGTTGACATCTGGGTGGAGATCTCCCTGGTAGCTGCATCAAAAAGAGCCAGAAGGTTGTCCTTCCTTCCACAGCCGTAGTTGGGGACATTGGCTTCTCCAGTGGAGAGAATGTCCAGCAAGGCATCTGAAGTGCAGAAAGTGCTGAAATAGTTGTCATGGATGTTGTAGCCAAGTGTGAGATTGTGCAGGAGCTGGGAATTCTTGTTGACCATTTCAATGTTGAAAATGAATCTTAAGCCATCTGGAAAACCATAAACATTCCTATTGTAAAAAAAAATGTTATTATAATGGGCAGCAACAAATACATTTTAAAAATATATAAGCCTCCAAAACCTACTGAGCCTTAAGCCAACATTGATCCAAAAGCAATGATCAGTTATACAAATATGGAAATGGGCTGAGGTACAGCAACTACAACTGGTTCCACCACTACTTTAAATAAAATTCATTATTCAAGTGATAAATTAAGGATTGAACTGAGAGAGGAAAATAATCTGCAGCCCTTTCAGCTTTTTTTTCAGAGCCATTTTTGGATTTGAGTTTCTTTCACAAAATCAGACAAAAGAGAGAAGCCACGGAAATCAAAATCATTCAGGAAATTAGACATAATCCCCAATATAGGAATAAATGAAAAATAAAAAGAGAAAATCAGGAGAGTGTTAGAATGGAGGGAGTGCAACTCTATCACCATGAATGACTTACAGATCACGAAAAACAAACTGAAGAGAAGGAGCCACGTTGAAAAGCAACTTTATATGCAATATTTCCTTTCCAGTGGCGACTATACCGATGAGATGGTCTCCTGGGTTGTAAAAGCTCTGTGGTCCTTTTCCTTCCTTGTGCTCCAAACTCTGCGGGCATTTCATTCTCAGCTTCCCAGAGATTGAATGGGACATCAGCAGCATCAGAAGCAGAAGCAGGAGGTCCATCATTTAATGGGGCGAATCAATGAATCCCTTTTCTGTTTCTAAAGAAGAATTAGAAGAATTCAAAGGACTCTCACAAGGTGGAATATGAGCCAGTGTCTTTCCTGATTGAAACACAGAGAAACACTCAGCTTCACCTGGAAAGGAGAGAGACGTACATTCAAGAGCACAGACCCTGCCTGTCCCAAAACTCCATATTTCTCTGCCCAAAGTCTCCCCTGGAGGATTCGGCCAAAGAGCAGAGCTGAAACTTTTATCATAATTCTCCCTCTCAGGAGGGATCCCTGGATAATTCAACCAGTTCTTGGACTGAAAAATTGTTGGGAAATTCTGTAGAGGGAAATGAAAGGGAAATAATCCCCATGTGATTCATAATAACGGGGGCAGATATCGAATTAAAGCCATCATCTAGAATTGAGAGATTTGGGGTCTCCATGCTTGAAACTGAGCCCAGAGGGAATACACAGCACCTGTGGCTGAAGAAACAAATAAATCTGAGATTGTTGGCATAGTGATAAAAGACAAAACTCCAGGGACCACTTAATGGCAGAGCATATCACAGAACTGAAATAGTTGGCAGCTGAGTTCGAACTGAAATGTACTTTATTTTGAAAGCTAATGCTCAAGGGCACCACACAAAAGGGCTGATGCTATAGTATGGCCTGTCTCCAAGAACAAAATCAACTTTATTGAAAAACTAGTTACCAGAATTTTGCAGAGTTAAAAAAAAATGAGAGAGAGGGAGGGAGGGAGGGAGAGAAAGAGGTTAGAAAAAACAAAATCAGGGCTGCCTCTCACCCCATGGAATGAACGCAGGAAGGAAGGAAGGGGGGGGAGAGAAAAGTTTAAAGAAATGAGTGAAAGGATGTCAAAATTAAGGCATGAAGTAAGCATGCCTTACGAGATAAATGCCTCTTTGCTGATGTTATGATATTACTTTTATAGTTTCAGCTTGGATTGTTGAGAAGAGTTGGTTCCTACTGTGCTAATAATTGTTTTAAAATTAATAAATGAAAGTCAACAGTTAGGGTGTTTGGAAAATAACATCATAGCCATAGATGGCTATTTGATGGTGAGTCAATAGAGTGAATTAACATATTTCCTTATTTAGGGTAGTTTTCTCCAGAACTGAAAGTTCACTCACTCTTTTTCAATGAAGCGTCTTTAGAGCAGGGGACTCAGTGAATCTTGCTGCTTCAATTTTAAAAACCATCCAGCTTCCTTAGGATTTAGGAAGTTGTTCATTTTTCTCTCTCACTAAAATTAGGGAATATTATTATTGATCCAAAATGAAATTAGTGGAAAATGAGAGAACCCCAAAATCTGGTCTGTCAGAACCAACAAAATTTCAATTACAGCCGACGTTCCTTGAACATCTGAGAAATCCTATTAGGAGCCGTGGTTTCCCTGTCTCTTGCGTCCTCGGAGAACAAGTTCAAGAGAAGGCTGCACAAGGAATCTGGGATATCCGAGCAGAGAAAGATACACCCAACCTCAGTAAGGTTGGCACATTGAAGTGGTTGAGCTGCTACAAACAGACCCCCCAAATTTCCAAGTATTGAGACACAGAAATGCCTTAATATCTCAGGGTTGTATTTATTTGAGCAAGATTTGAAAAGCTAGTCATAATAGTTAATTAAAGAAATATAATCAACTACTTATAATGAAAAGGATTTTATTTGTGGAGCTCCAGTTAAGAAGATGTCATGCATCTTAATCCATCTGTTATTGGAATGTCTACTGTCTAAGAAAGAGAAAGATCTTGGACTGCATTGTTAGACAAATGACCCATTGCTTAAATCCAAACAATTGATTTCCTGGGTGGTCAGAATTCCAAAATTACATATAATGCAGCCCCTTATTGGAGCAAAACTCTTCCATTGAGAACTGGATATGTGGGTATGACTGTGGCAAATTTTAAGGGTAATGCATAAATATATTTTCCAGTCTTTAGTCATATACTTTCTCACTTATTTTTTTTATTACTTTCCATTTTTATACATGGACTTATTATGCTCTGTGTTCTACATTACTCATCTTGATATGGCTTAATGGCTAATTGTCATAAATTCTTCTAATAGGTTCCTGAGAACCAGGTTGGATTTATTAAATGCTAACGTTTTGGACTTGATCTAACCCCCAATATAACACGGCATTCTTCATTGCTTTTTTAGATCAGTGATAGAATTGCTTCAGAGATAAAAACCAGTTCCCCCTTTTCCACCAGATGTTCCCCAAAGAAGGATTCCAGTACCCAGCCATTGTCCAGCTGCTCCTCCATTTCAGATGGACCCTGATTGGCCTCTTTGCTTCAGACACTGAGAAGGGAGAGAATTTCATGAGGACTTTAATTCCAATGCTTGTCAGGAGTGGAATTTGTGTTGTTGTATCACAACGATTCTCCACAGATGGAAATGGAGCTCCCCTCTCTAAGTGGAGACAAGTCAACGTCTTTGTTCACTTCCTGGAACATGTTCCTCTTGCAAACAGAGTTCTTCCTTTCCATTCAGCACTTGCACACTTGCCAGGACCTACTGAAGGGAAAGTTTGGATCTTGTCAATCTTGGGTGAAGCAACTCTGAGAAGGCACAGGCTTTTCAAATATGTCCACAGTATTTGGAACTTTGCTTTTCAGGAAAAAAGTCCTAAGGATGATCACTTTGAACACAGTTTCTTTGCGGGACCTCAATATCAAGATGAGTATTTTCACTGTTGTTAGATTGGGCAATGGATAGGCAGACACAGGCTAACAGTGCAGAACAATCCGGTTCCGGCTGCGGATCGCGACGGGCAAGCTTTGCTCGCCCCGCGCACTCCTGGTGGGCTCCCCACTGATCCGGGGGGCACAGGATGCCCTGGAGGGGCTCCTGCCAAGGGGGCGGCATAGCGGGGGACCCCCTGAGTTGGCAGCGGCCAGGGGGGCTCCCCGCATCGCCCTAGGCACCGGGAGGCAAGATGGGGAGGCGCCGCAGCGTCTTCGCGATGAGGCAGCTGGAAGAAAGCAAGATTTGAAGGACGCAGCTGCTGTGCGGTGAGGTGGAAACTTTCCCCCGTTCCCTTGCTCGACTGAAAGAAAAAAAATTGCCAGTTTTTCAGAATTAACTTTCAACTTGTTTTGGAGAAGCGTGACTGGAGGGAGGGGGATTTTCCCCCCCTTGGACAAGCGGCTTTAAATGGTTTTGCTCTTTGCCCCCAGAGGAGGAGGAGGGGGGGGAGCCATGCAACGAAATCAGGCTCATAGCAAAGGCAGATTTTGGACTGCAATTGTGTAAATGAGGTGATGATCTGAAAACTTGGAAAACTTTTGGCTTTGCCTTCTGATTCCGGAGCTGGCAGGGCAAGATGGCACACTTCCGTCGTCTTCATAGACACTGAAATTTGACTCCACCCATAGGAGCTTCAGGCATCTTGTCTTTGTCTTCGTGACACTCAGATAAATCTCTTATTATATTGGACTCTGGGCTTGGAACAAAGGATTTTATTACTTTATTGCCAGAAGCTGAATCCAGAAAAGGTTCCCCTCTGCTTGGACTCTCTGCCTCGTAACCACTCTTGGCGGTTTTCCTCTCTAATTGTTTTCTCTCTGTACTGACATTGTACTCTCTTTGCTCATTACAATGCCACCTAAAAGACCACCCCCGGGGAAGCCGGGTTTTGCTGTCTCCGCCCCGACATCTTCAGCGTCCAGCCCCAGTGGACAACAGACTTTAACTTCCTTGCTTCAGCCCAAGCCTCCTGAGGTGGACTTTCAGCAGATGTTTCAACAACTTTTAAAGGGACAGGAGGATTTAAAAAACCAACTAAAGGAGATGAATGAGCAGCTTAGAGAGAACCAAGACCAGGCGATTAAAAATTCACAGAGATTGGATCTTTTGGAGGAGCGGACGGCTGAGATGAGGGGGGAGGTGAGGGGGGTGCAGAAAGGGAACCAAGAGCTTGAGAATCACCAGATAAAAATGGAATTTGAAAGAATGTCCTTTTTCCTTAGGTTTCAAAATGTGATTGAGGCGGATGGTGAAGACCTAAGGGACATTATGACAAACCTTTTTGCTGAATACATCCAAAAAGACAAACAACAGATGGGGTGGGACATGGACCTGGTTTATAGAGTAAACTCAGCATATGCTAGAACACATAATGTTCCAAGGGAGGTACACATTAAATTCCTTAGAAAGACTACAAGATGAGATTCTGAGTGCGCAAAGGGGGCAAGCACTAAAATACCAGGATAGAGAAATAGCCATTCTGAAACAGATCCCTAAGAAAGTGAGAGAGAAAAGAAAAAACTATTCGCTGTTAGCGAAGAAATTATACCAGAAAGGGGTGTGGTTTAGATTGCTGATGCCTGAAGGTATGCTAATATTCTGGGAGGACACAAGAGTTAGAATCAATACAACCACAGGGGCTCAGGCCTTTATGGAAAAAAATAAAGCCCTCCTAGATAAATCTGATGATGCTACACCAGATACACAGGACACGGGAGGGGCCGGAGCTCTGCTGGCGGGGGGAGAAGGGGCAACATCGAGAAAACTCAGATCACAAAAATGAACAAGAAAATCTGTTTGATATAAATTGATTGAAATTATTTGAAGATAAAAGTTTATATGCTGACAAAATATCATTAATTAGTAATAATCTAATGTATTAATAAATGGAAACTATGAGCATGGGGGGAGGGACCACCTCCTGCATATTGTAACTGCCAAAATTTGTAACCTATTCCACTACCCCTTTCCTTGTTTATTTTTTTAAAAAACCAATAAAATTTTGTTTAAAAAAAAATATCAAGATGAGGATTTTCACTGTTCTGTTTCAAAGTCCATCTTCTTGGTCAAAGACAGGGGAAGATGTCCCCAGAAAGCCCCACTGGAGATCCAGTGGAAATGGAACAGGATCCAGGTCCTAAATAACCCCAATGTGTACAGTATCACCAAGACTCTGGCCCAGGCCTTCAACGCTGCCTATTCCTCCATTCTGAGGAGGAAAAACAAAGGGGTCGAAGAGAGTTTGGGGCCTCCAAGGCTGCAGCCGTGGCAGGTAAGGGGTCCCGACAAGGATCCATCAGATTTCCTTACTTTTTAGGAAGCATCCAAAGGAGAAGGAGGGGAACCATCAGAGATCTTTGGGGTACAAAAGACCAAGAGTTTGGGGCAATTTAATTATTCATGAAAAGGGGTGTTAAACACTGCTAATTTTAAAACCATGCATACATTTTTCAATAAAATACTGTAGGCAGGGGTTTGAAATTAGCACTCTAGAATTTTATATTTATACCATTGAAGGAAACTCTGAGACCATCTAGCTCAGTGATGGCGAACCTTTTTTGGCTCACGTGCCACAAGTGGGGGGAGTGCAGGGGGGTTGAGTGCGGGCGTGCCGCACCCATAATGCAACGCACGACCCCCCAGTGTGCATGCATGCACAACACGCAACCCCCCCCCCATTTTTACATGCTTTTTTCGCCCTCCCCAGGCTCCAGGGGCTTTATGGGGAGGGTGAAAAGAGCCTCCCCCGACCCCCCGGAGGCCCTCCGGAGGCTTCAGGGAGTGCTTTAAGCGCTCCGAAGGCATCAGGGAAGCCTCGGACGGTCCCTGAAGCCTTTGGAACCCTTAAAACCACCCTCCGAGCAAACCGGAACTTCTGGGTTGCTCGGAGGGTGGTTTTAAGCGCTCCGAAGGCATCAGGGAAGCCTTGGACGGTCCCTGAAGCCTTCGGAGCACTTAAAACCACCCTCCGAGCAAACCGGAACTTCCGGGTTGCTCGGAGGGTGGTTTTAAGCGCTCTGAAGGCATCAGGGAAGCCTCGGACGGTCCCTGAAGCCTTCGAAGCGCTTAAAACCACTCTCCAAGCAAACCGGAAGTGACTTCCGGGTTGCTCGGAGGGACATTTTAAGCGTGCCGAAGGCATCAGGGAAGCCTCAGACGGTCCCTGAAGCCTTCGGAACGCTTAAAACGACCCACGTGGCACGCATGCCATAGGTTCGCCATCACTGATCTAGCTCAACCCCTCTTCTCTGCAGGAATTAAAGCTTTTCTGTCTGATGACTGCTTGGTCTTTGCATGAAGTTTGTAGGAGCTGAGCAGGTGGGGGTTCAATGCATAATCTTGTTAGAAACATTATATTCCAATAACTCCATTCCCCCCTCCCCCCATGGATTTTATTGACTTTGAGATCTGTTGTGTCTACTGATTGGCCCCTGCGTCCGTGCAGGCTCGAGGAAACCATTAAGCAATTCTATTGGTTAACCGTCTGACAGCTCAGCTATAAAAGCGCTGTCAGACGGAGAGTCGTTAAGTTCGTTACATTGTATCTTGAGTGCAATAAACCGTTACTGTTACCTCGTCTATTCAGTTACTGTTTCATTAAAGGAGAAACACAAAATAACAAGAAGTAGAATAACAAGTTTCTACTTTAATAGGATAATGCTTATTACTTGTATTACTATTCCCTTCAAAGGGAAAATGCAAAAAATGCCCAAAGGGTGACCTGTGCATTCTTGCCACGTGAATATGAAATTAAATTTCCAATCTTCTCTTGGTTGTCTTTTTAAACTCCTACATTACAAAACTTTATCACCATAAATATTTAAATTCTTAGGGATTTATTCCTCTGCTTTCATTTGCGTCTGTGGAGCTTTGTCAAGCGAGGAGGCAGATCCAGCTGAGGAGAGTTTTTAAGTTATCTTGGCTTTCACGGAAAACACATCATTTAAAGTTATCTCTCCTCCTGTTTATCATTAGACAAGGGGAATAACAGACTATTCTTTAATTGCTGTTTTTCAAGCAAGACTTTTCCACCTCCATTCAGAGCTCCTTGTAATGAAAGCTTTCTTTTAAAATCTAAGGTATTCCTTTCATTCCCAAGCCGTCCCACCTCTCCCCACCCAACTTCTCTTATATGACAAAAAGACAGAAAAAGGCTGACTCCATGTGCCACAGGGCTAGGAGACAACTTTGTCAAATCTCCCCCCTCCCTCCTCTCCCCCCTTTCTAATTGCCCTTCACTGACAAATGCCTAAAGGGAAGGGTTTCAGAGCTTAGGATTCCAGAGTGAACTAATACAGGAGGGCTTTGGTTATTGGGGATGGGGGGAGGAGAAAGCAGCCTCCTAACCTCCCTCCCTCCTCCGCCAGGGGTTTTCCGATGACCTGGAGATCAAATTCCTAAGGGGGATCGGGAGAATAGCTGGATTCCCTACAGGTTTTAAGGAGGAAGACATGGGGGGGGGGGGAGTGACTCGCTAACAAACTGTACTTTCGCTTTATCTCCTTCGGCCTTAATCTGTTTAAATCGCCTTCTGTATTGGGGGGGGGGGGGAGAAGACACAGAAAGTATTGCGTTTCAATGACACTTTGTGGCAAGGACACGTGTTAGTTGCCCCCTTTCCTGGCTTCTGTGGGCAAAGAGGGCAGCCTCAAAACGACCCCGAAAATGGCAAGAGGGGAACGGCAGCCACTTCCCTCTTCCAACGGCCCCCACTCCCCTCTGGGAAAGTGGCTTTTGTCGGTTGCCTTTTGAAACGCCGGAGGGCCCAGCAGAGCCTGCCAGTCAAGCCTTCCCGATGTTAAGCAAGGGAAACATCTGGTGCTTCAGTAGAAAGGAAAGCAGCTTCAGAGCAACGGCTGGCAAAGGCTTCCCACTGACCTCCCCCCCCCCCCCCCCGCACTTCCGAGTTCCTGATAGATCGAAATATTTCTGTTGTGTCCGGGCAGATGACGTCAGGGAGTTTCCCCTGACAGCCGGCATCTGCACTAGCAACAGCCAGGTCGCGTCTGATTGGCTAAGACGCGACCTGGCTGAGAGCGGGGAAACTCTGGCTTGGGGATTGGCTGGGTCGTCTGACAGCTTCGTATAAATAGCTGTCAGACGATCCTTGCATTGATTCTCTCCTGTATATATTGTTAAGACAGTTGTGTTCAATAAAGACCAGTTTATTCTCCTCACGTCTCTAGTCGCCTTTTGTGCCAACTTAACAATTTCAGCAACATCTCCCCCTACCACGGCACCCCCCTCCCCCTCGCTCGTCACCTCCGCTCCGTTCTCCAGGGAGCCTCGTGGGGGATTTTTTTTTTTTTTGCCTTTAGGAATAAGAATGTTTAAAAGGCTTTTTTTAAAATTTGGAAACAAAAAAGATGATGCAGGTTCTGCAAGAGCGAATCTCCATCGCAGGGCTACGCTTTTTATTCCTCCAAATAATGGTCACCGCTTATTGTAGCCAATCAGCCTCCTAACTTCAGTCCAGGCTCTGCAATTACCTTCTCTCTCCCCCCCCGCCCCCAAACCCGCAGAAACGGGGGGGAATCGGTCATTATCATTAGCACTTTCTCCCACGCCTGGCCTCACCTTCGGAGGTAAGGGGCGGGGAAGAGCAGATCTCCGGGGGATACAAATATTCCCCAAGTGGCCACCATCCCTCGTCTCCCCCCCCCCCAATACTAGAAAACGGGAGAGGAGTAAAATAATGCTACGCTTTGGAAACGCGGATCTCCAACGTCAGGTCCACGCCAGGAGGTTCGGGCCTTCCCTCCAGGCCACCTGCACAGCCAGCAGCAGCGTCCACAGGCTCCGTGGGGAAAGGCGGGCCGTGAGAAAGGGGAGCAAGTGCGCTCGCCCCCCTGCCCGCTCCAATCTCGCCCGCCCAGGTCCCAAACCAGGCTCTTCGGAAAGAGTTCTCCAGCAGCCTCTGGCAAGGGGCGGGGGGGAGCGAGCAGGAGGGGGGAGCTTTGGGGCCTAATGGGGCTTGGGTTTAGCCTCCCTGGACGTCGCAGCAGCCCCAAGGGCGCCGATCTCGGCCTTTTTCGCATCGGGCCTGCTGCAAGAGGGAGGGAGTGAAGACCTTTTTCGGCCAGCACAAAGGACTTCTCCGGACCTGCTTTGCTGAGCACGGGCGACGGGCCCCCGCACCTCCACCACCAGCAATCTGGAAAAGGTCTTCACTTCATCGCCAGTTGTGGTTGAAGCAGTCAATGGGGAAGGGAGGGATTTGGCAGCCCCTGTTAGTTTCTCAAACTGACCCCCCCCCCCCCCTGGATGCATCCCTTCCCAGGTCCTTCTGGCTGGAGCGGCAGAGAGGAGCCAAAGCCTGGCTTTTCCAGAGGCGTCTGTGGATGGAAGGCTCCCTGGCGCTTTTTATGCCCCTTGACAAAAGCTCCTCTTCAATGTAGGTTTTCTGGCCATGAAAGAGCTTTGAGTGTGTTAGTTCAATGCCAGTTTGACATTCCTTTGAAAGACTCTTTGAATCTTGTGCTGCACAAAAGGTCCATTTATATTGGGAAGGAAAGTTGGGTTCTGCCAGCTAGAATGTTTCTGATTCTGATTACTAAGTCAGTTACAGAGGGTGTGTTTTTTTTATGCTCCAGATCAGTGGTTCTTAACCTTTTTGAAAGAATCGCCCCCTTGAGCCATTGAGGAAGTTATCATCACCCCCCTCCCCCAACATAACCTCTCAATCACAACACAGGGAAATAATTCTTCAATTTATGCAAACACATTTTTTGTTTTCTTTAAAATTGTCATCAGGACATATCGATGCATTTATTTCAAGTCTTTTTCCCATATCTCAACTGTGTGAAAAATTCTGATGCCACCCATCCCTTTACTCCCAAACTTCGTGATACATGTATTTCATTATTATCTTATTTATTCAAGACACTTAAATGCAATGACCACTGGAAAAAGAAATTCAATTGCAAGAAAATGAAATGCAGGGAAAAAACAGTAACATTTAATGATTTAATGACAAGTGAATTTTAAGACGCAAAAAGAGAAATATAAAAAGGGCATAAGAACAAACCGCAATGCAGGAACTAAGAATTTCAAGACAAACACTCTGAAACTAAATTAAGATTCGAGGAAAATATATATTCAGGCACACTGTAAAAAGGCCAATGGCGGCCACTGTATGGGTAGAGTGATAGAGGCTGCTGCGCAACGCGCATGAAGATGAGCAATGCATATTCACATATGTACGACGTTCTGTACTGAAGCTCCCTGGAGGAACATTTTAAAACACAGTTCAATCCACTAATAGCGAGTGATCTGATGTTTTAGTACGACAGATATACAGCGGCTCACTATATGAAAAAAGTCTCAAAAGTGTCCCCCAAACCACTCACTCCATCGCCCCCATATCACCACCCCTTCCGTTCCTTTGCCCCCGCGTCGCCCATTTTCGTTCCATCGCCCCCCTGAAAAATGAAATCGCCCTCTGGGGGGCAATATCACCCAGGTTAAGAACCACTGCTCCAGATGACAAAGGGTCTCATACAGCCAGATTTTTACTGTTTTTACTACTTTAATTCATTTTTCAACACTGTTGCCCTGCCTGGTTGATGCTCTTAGGACAAACCATCTAAAATATATACCATCCTCATTCTGATGCTGTTAAGTCTGCTCTTCTCTGTAATCTTAACAGTTAATACGGTTTGTACTGTCCATGGGATGAGTCAAATGTACAGAAACATAAGTGAGGGCATCTTGGTGGCAGGTGCTGAATTATGTGCAGTCCCCACCACCACACCACCTGCTGTAAAGTAAGACATCCCCCAAAATAAGATTTAATATCCATTTTTTTATATTTAAAATCTTCATTAGGGCACAGAACCCATTGTTAAATTATTTGAATCCCACCACTGCTCACAGTTGGGGGTCCCATCCGAGCATGTCCAGCACTGGCAGGGGGCCTGACCAGCTCCATGAAACGGACCACATTTCCCACCAAAGTGGTCCCTTCTAACTGCATTTGTTCATTATTCTAACCACCTGCCCGTGGTGTCATAGTAATAACAAGGCTGGGCTTTGGTCACAACCAACGAAATGAATGGCAGCCTCTGCCCTACTGTCAGAAGCCCCCCCCCAAACCCTCCCCCCTGAAATCTCCCCCAAAGGCCCCCCTGAAATCCTCTCCTCTCCCGCCAAGGGAGCTGCCGGCCCAGAGAGAGAGAAGGGGGGAGCAAGGGGGCCACTCTCTCTATTTCTGTGGGGCTGAGCTGGGTCCCCCGTGACTGATGGAGGGGAGAGTGCAGGACCCTCCAGACGGAGCTTCTCCCAGGCTGGGATGGGGGACTCAAAGGGGGCAGAGAAGGGGCTGCCCTGGGCCAGCCTCCCCAGAGCTTCTGCTGAAGGGTCACCTGAGGACACGTTTGGTCCTCCTCCACCCAGCACCCAAATCTGATACTGGATCCAGCAAGAGGCAGCTGGGTCTTCTGAGGAGACCCTCTGGGGGCTTCTGGGGCTCCCTCCCTGCCCCCAATGGGCTTTGGCCCTGTTGCCCACCCCCAAAATCAGAGGGGTCCTCTATTGAGAAACAGCTTCTAGCATGTATTTAGGGAAAACATTCCTTTTCTTCCGGATGTTGTGAATGCCAGGCCCTTTTGACACAACCTGGGGGACTAAATCCAGCAAGCTTCATTGCTTTAAAATATCCGGAGGGATTGATCCTAGAGTATTGATTATCTGCCTCTGCCATTCCCCTGCTGCATGAGATGGAAAAAAGGATTATAATTTCATAGTTTACTTTTTTTCCCTTGAATCCAGTCTTTCCTGACCTCCCTCCTTTTCTAAGCCTAATGGAAGAGATGCAACAAGCAATGAGCTGTGAAGAGAAGTCTGCACAAATATTATTAAGGGAATAATCAGAAGATTAATTCCACAAATGGCAAAAGACATAAGATTGCATTATTACTGGAAAGATACAGGTTGATATATGAAAGCTTATAATAAAAAATTAGTTAAACTTAGTTAAATTTAGAGCATTATGTAAAAAATGAAGTGATAATGGATGTGCTTAAATAAATAATTGACAATGATAATAATGTATACATATGTAGGGGTTTGACAAGAATTAATTGGATATGAATGGTAAATGGTGACTATGAAAGGAAAATTAGAAATTTTGTTATGACATAAAAGCTAATAATAAAAAATTGAATTGAATTTAGTTAAACTTTGAGTATTAGGTCAAAAAAATGTTATGATAATGGACATAGAAATAAATGTTTGATAATGATAATAACGTATATATTTATATATGTATGGGCTTAATAAAAGGAAATTGGATATAAATTGTAAACAGTGATTTGGAAAGGAGGACTAGAAACTTGGTTACTAAATATTATTGATTTTTATTTAGAATAAAAGAATTTAATATTATTGGATGATATTGGAAATAGCTAATGAAATGTCATTATGTGGTTATGCTTTAAACTTTGGAATATTTTATACAAAAGGACATTAAAACAATTGTGGTCAAATGAAAATTGAGGTATGATGACAGTAATATCTATCAATATATTTGATTTAAAATATATGATTTGATATGTATTATAGGTGATGACCATGGAAGAGATGCACGAAAGCTTTTTGTAACCAATTGACACACTTTCTATAGTATGTAAAGAAAGAGGATTCTTTGTGTTGTATTTGTGTTTATTCAAAAATAAAAATAAAAATTTTCAAAAAAAGAAAAAACCTCACCTTCTCTACCTTTTCCACACACACTAACGCCAGCCCAAGGCCCCTGGGAAGCTACCAACAGATAGAAACAGCTGCCTGTTTCTCACCTTTTGGCTCTTTTGTTGTAGACTGCCTCTTCATATGGAAGCTCAGCTAAGCTAGATGACTGAGCAAGACTCACTGATGCAGCTTGTGGTCAGCTTCCAGTTCAATTCCCTTTGTGTTGAGATGCTGGGTTGTTGTTTTTTTATTGCTATTGTTGTTGCAACATCCCTCTTTCAGCTCCCTGTGTTTTTGCTGCTTAGGTTCAGGCATCTTTTTCTGCATGCCAAAGTCTTGTTTGATGGTTTTTAAGAGCAGAGAAAGGAGAGAAATTCTCTGCCTGGGTTTTTATATGCAGACATCATTTCTAATGAAGCTGAGCCCCGAATCACAAGACCCTCTTTTAGAGAAGTTCCAGTGGGGGGGGGGGGGATCCAGTTATATTCAGAAAGTCAAAAGATCACATTTTGCCTTTCTACCCAAGAGGCCTAGATCTTCCAAGGTAGACTGCGCCTTAGTACGGAAGCTCTACTAAGCCACACACTCAAATGAGACTTACTATGACAGTTTTCTGCCAGTTGTTTTCTTGGCAGAGAGAGGGAGGGGGGAGTGAGAGAGGGTGGGGGAGGGAGTGTGAGAGTGAGTGAGAGAGACGGAAGGAGGGAGGGAGGAGGCAGAAAGAGGGGGGAGGGAGAGAGAGAAGGAGGGAGGGAAAAGGGAGAGAGAGTGTGAGTGAGAGGGGGAGAAAGAGAAAAGGGAGGGAGGGAGAGAGGGGAAAGGACAGAGGGAGGATAAAGCAGAGAGAGATAGAGGGGGAGGGGAGAGAGAGGGGGGAGAGAATGAATATCCCTCCCCAACCAGGCCCCTCCCCAGGACAGGGAGCCATGTCTCACAATGAACAACCAAGTTCCACGTCTTCATTTCCAGTCCAACACCAGGTGAATTCTCCAACATGCAAAGCTGGAAATCCAGATGGGGAAGAAATGTCCAGATGAGTCATGAATTCATGGGATCCCTGCTTAGTTTATTCTCACCTCTGCTGAGCGTTTTTAAAGGCAAAGTTTACTCAATTCGCACCTCCTTTTAAATGTCTTTATTTTTCTCTAGCAAGGAGGATCCAGAGTTGGAGAAGCTCTGCTTGAGAGAGTTTTTCTCAGGTTTAACACAGTTAGTTTTTCCAAAGAATCAGTGAGGTCTGTCTGCTTTAGGAGTGTTGTTACAAAAAAGATTATTGGGTGGGTGAATTGTTGTAAAAGCCCCTTTGTTTGTCTGATTTATTTTATTTAAGAAAAATGGTTTCCGTTGAGGTTTGGTGGTATTGAGAAGTCTGAGTTCAAGAGTTCTTTGAGTCTTCCTCTTGACTTTGGACTGACTCATAACTGCCAGGGAAAGGGGTTAATTGGAGGGGGGGGGGACTAGACTGGGATTGCTTCCTCTGGTGGGATTCAGGCGGTTCTCCCTGGTTTGCTAGAACCATTTGTTAATTTTATGCGCAGTTCTGAGAACCGCCTGAATTGCCTCGGCCAGGTCCCTCCCCCCTGAGGGTTCCCCCCTCCCCCTGAGAAAACGGCCTGTCTGAAGATCCCGTGGACCACTTTGGCTCAGGCAGTGGAATTCCCCGCTGGTTCCCTCTCTCCGCCAAGCAAAGGAATCGCAGAAACTCTGCAGAGCCCAGAATGGGACTTCCCCGAATTTAGGAAAAAGGAAAGAGGATGACCAATAGGACTTCTCCCTTCTGTAGCATCATCAGTCTCCGGGCAGAGTCTCTCTTGACTTCACCCAGTGCAGAAGAGCGTTCCAAGCCCCAAATGACTCTGCCCGGAGACCGATGACGCTCAAGCAGGGAGAATTCTCATTGGTGCTAACCCTCATTCTGACTCCAGGGCCGCCAAAAGGATTATTTAGTGCCGGAACAAGACTAATATGCCCCCCCCCCTCCATCTTTGTAAAGCCTTAGTAAGGCCACACCTAGAATCCTGCATCCAGTTTTGGTCATCACACTATAAAAAAGATGTTGAGACATAGGAAAAAGTGCAGAGAAGTGCAACTAAGAGAATTAAAGGCCTGGAGACTAAAACATACGAAGAACAGTTGCAGGAATTGGGTACAGCCACTCTAGAGAAAAGGAGGTATCTGGAGGTATCGCCGAAAAAAGCACTTCTTCTCTCCCCTGGTTTAGCTGACAAAGCGAGGAGAGTCTGTGGCTTAGAGGTTAATACATCTACGCAATATGTAAGTAGTACAGGTTCAAATATGGCTAGCTGACGAGAGCTAAATAGCTTGAAATGGATCTATCCTAGTCTCCATTTATTTATTTGTCGGTAAATATAAATTCAACCCAAAAATAGTTTCTCGGAAAAGCGACTGTCTGCGAAGGCTCCTGGGCTGAAAGACAAAAGCAGAAGCAGGATGCTCCCTCCCATCTTTGCCCTGATAGACCGGTCTCACCTTTATCTGGAGGCATAGGTTCATGCTAAGCTGCCATAGCTCCTTCCAACTGCTAGATCCCAAAACATTAAGGTAGACTGCTGCTCCACTTGGAGGTTCCCTAAATGGGCCACCTCAGGAGACCCATCTCCTGTGCAATTTTTCAAGACTCTTTCGAAAGCCGGGTGACCGTCGAATGCTAGGCACACTTACACCCAGGAGTAAGTCTGCTATCGAGGCACACCGCAGAGTAAATAAAGGTAGTAAAATGAAACATTGCAGGTGATTGGGAGAACAATGCACCCTTTGAAGGTTTGGTCTAGTAGGAGTTAAGGCACCAGGCTGGAAAGCAAGAGACGGTGAGTTCAAATCCTGCCTCAGTATGAAAACCCACTGGATGACTTTGGACCAATCATCAGGACCGGTGGTCTCCTACCCAAGCTTTCAATCTTTTTTGAATTGAACTCAGTTCCCAGGGATTATCTCTTGTTGTCTTGGCAACAATGGGGAAACCATGACGTTTCCTTCTAGGATTAAAAAACAACAACAATTTTTCCCATGCTAGGTGAGGGCCCTGGGATTTCCGTGTGGCCTCTCATCCAAGTCTTAACCAGGTTCAATCTTATTCAACCCTAACCCTAACCCTTCCAGCCCTATGAGATTCTGTGCCTCTTGCTTGTCCCTCCCAACTCTGTTATTTTCAACCAAGAAGCTTCTTCATCTCAGCTCTTTTTTCCCCCCAAGAAAGTCAGTTGCGGAACTGAAGCAGCCGCTTCCTGGATGGGTTGGACTAGAAGACCTCTGAGGTCCCTTTCGACTCTATCATTTCTCTATCACCTTTACACTGGGTGGGGGGGGGGATTGCCTTTCAGGCCAGAGGGGTGGCTCATGGACAGAGCTACCACCCTGCTGGGAGTTAAATATTTGGTGACATACAGAGATGGAAAAGGAAGAGAAGGCTGTGGAATTCTTCCTTAAGGAAGAAGACTGGAGGGGCAAATGCAAATAACCTGGGATTCTCTGACTTACCAGTCAGATTTCTGCCTGGCGCCCGGACCGCTTTCCTCGTGGGAAGCATTTGTAGTAGTAGCAGCCTGCAGAGAAGGTGAGAAGGCAGGAGAGAAACACCAAAAGGATCCTGGAAGGCATCGTAGGGAGGCTGGCAAGCGGTTGTTCGTTCCTGCTGCTGCCTTCCCTTCCCGCTGTTTGTATCGGATTCCTGGCTGCATCCCCTGGGTATTTATATTCTCTGCATCAACTGTTTGGAGCCCTGTAACGCTGTGCCCCCAACATTGTTACAGGTGGGGGACTCTGCCCCCTCCCTCTACAGATCTCCCACCCGAAAACCAGCCTCCCACCGACACAAGTCATTGAGCCATTCGGTGCCATGAGCAGAGCTAATGGGGGGACAGAGAAGGCAAGGGACCAACCAGAGAAACCGAGCGGAGCTAATGGGGGTCAGGGAAGAGAGGAGACTAGTAGCAAAGCTAATGGGGCAGTGAAGGCAAGGGACCAGCTGGAGAAACCGAATGGAGCTAATGGGAGTCGGGGAAGAGAAGGGGATAGTAGCAAAGCTAATGGGGATCAGGGAAGGCAAGTGACTTACTAGCGAGGAGAAATTGTTGGCCAAATCTGGGTCTCGGCTTGTGCTCCGGCAAGCACGATTAAGCAATGTGGGACAAGCAGATCATTTCATGAGGATTTATTGGGAACGTTCCGGTTCAAAAAGATTCTGTCCTACAAAGTTGGTCCCTTGCCTTCACTGCCCCATTAGCTTTGCTACTAGTCTCCTCTCTTCCCTGACCCCCATTAGCTCCGCTCGGTTTCTCTGGTTGGTCCCTTGCCTTCTCTGTCCCCCCATTAGCTCTGCTCATGGCACCGAATGGCTCAATGACGGGTGTCGGTGGGAGGCTGGCTTTCGGGTGGGAGGTCTGTAGAGGGAGGGGGCAGAGCCCCCCACCTGTAACAATGTGGGAGACACAGCGTTACAGGGCTCCAAACAGCTGATGCGGAGAATATAAATACCCAGGGGATGCAGCCAGGAATCCGATGCAAACAGCGGGAAGGGAACGCAGCAGCAGGAACGAACAACCGCTTGCCAGCCTCCCTACGATGCCTTCCAGGATCCTTTTGGTGTTTCTCTCCTGCCTTCTCACCTTCTCTGCAGGCTGCTACTACTACAGATGCTTCACACGAGGAAAGAGGACCAACCAGAGAAACCGAGCGGAGCTAATGGGAGTCGGGGAAGAGAGGAGACTCGTAGCAAAGCTAATGGGGATCAGGGAAGGAAAGGGACTAACTAGCGAGGAGAAATTGTTGGCCAAATCTGGGTCTCGGCTTGTGCTCCGGCAAGCACGATTAAGCTATGTGGGACAAGCAGATCATTTCATGAGGATTTATTGGGATCATTCCGGTTCAAAAAGATTCTGTCCTACAAAGAGGGAACCTGGAAGTCAAAAGTTACAATCTTTTCTAGTTTAACTCATCAAAGAAAAGTACAAAGGTCACAACCTCTTAAACCAACCACCCACAAAAAAACCTAGCCCAGGTTAAAACTAACCACGTTTGGTTGCTGTGTGAATGCAACTGCTTGTTCTTTGAATTAATTAGGCCTGGTTGTGTGCACAGCTTCCCTCCAGTTAAAGCTCTGAGGATTGATTGTGGAATGCCACAAGAGTTAAGTGGAAAATTGGATACAAAACAGCTCCCATTAAACGTATTGCAAGATGTGTCATATCATATATACTTTCTAGTTAATGTGTCTTCCTAGTTGGAAGAAAGTGGGGAACAATATATTGGCTTACAAGGCCGCGTCTAAAACGGAGCTTCTAGTGGCATAGAGATGTTTGGGGTGAATTTTGACTTTGAGTGACTTGTAGTCAAAAGAAGGACTGGGGGAGACATGACAGCCGTCTTCCAATATCTGAGGGTCTGCCACGGACAAAAGGAGGGGTCCACCTATTATCCACAGCACCTAAAGGCAGGACAAGAAGCAACAGATGGAAAGTAAACAAGGAGAAAAACAACCTAGAACTAAGGAGAAATTTCCCAACAGGAAGAACAATTACTCAGTGGAACTACCTGCCACCAGAAGTTGTGGGGGCTCCATTACTGGAGGATTTTAAGAAGAGATTGGACAATTATATGTCTGAAATGGTAGATGGTTTCCTGCCTGAGCAGGAGGTTGGACTAGAAGACCTCCAAGGTCCCTTCCAACTCTGTTATTCTGTTCTTTGGTGTCCCTTCGTTTGTGTCAGAAGAAACCAAGCGGAGCTAATGGGATCAGGGAAGGCAGGGGACCAGCTAGGAGAAACTGAGTGGAGCTAATGCGGTGGACATAGAAGGAGGGGTGGGATTCAGCCGGTTCAGAGAGTTCAGGAGAACCTAATGTTAATTTTAATCTGCTTCACGGAACCAGCAGTTGCAAGGACTGGCTGACCCCGCCCACCCCTTCCAGGAGTCTCCACGCAGCCTGTTTTGGATGCGAGGTAAGTATGGGGCATGGAGGCTCTGGGAGGGTGAAAAGTGGGCCTACCGGAAGTCCAGAAACAGGCCCATTTCCGGCCTCCGGAGGGCCTCTGGAGCCAGGGGGGGGGCGTTTGCACCTCCCGGAGGCCCGAGAAAAGCAAGGACAGAGGGGAGGGTCACAGGGCTCTGCACCATTGACCCAAACAACACAAATAGGCAGGAATCAGGTGGGAAGAAGCGAGGAGGCAGGACGGCCGGAGCACCTGTTTTGCCAGCTTCCTAAGATGCCTGCCGGGATCCCTGCGGTGTCTCCCTTTTGTCTCCTCTCCTTGTCTTCATCTGCTCCATCCAGAACAGCCCCAAAGGAGGGAAAGGGGCCCTGCCAGAGCCACCTGTCAGAGGGGTAAGGCAGAGCATCCCAGGTGCTTCTATTTACCCTTCCAGTCTTCTTCCTTAAGGGAGAATTCCATAGCCTTCCCTTCCCTCTCCTTGTCCTTTCCTTGTCTCTGTGTTACCAAACGTTTCCTTCCCAGCAGGGTGGTAGCTCTGTCCATGAGGCACACCTGTGGCCTGAAAGGTAATCTTCCTCCCCCCCCCAATGCAGAGGTGGAAGAGCAGTAAGAGGGTTGGGAGGGACATCAGAGGTCTTCTAGTCCAACCCCCTTGCTCAAACAGGAGACCCTGCACCATTTCAGACAAGTGGCTGTCCAATCTCTCCTTGAAAACCTCCAGTGATGGAGCACCTGCAATTTCTGGTGGCAAGCTGTTCCACTGGTTAATTGTCCTCACTGTCAGGAAATTTCTCCTTAATTCTAGTTCCTTCTCTCCTTGATTAGTTTCCACCCATTGCTTCTAGTCCTGCCTACTTTGGAACCCCCCCCCCCCCTTTCTTTGGGGCAGCCCCTCAAATACTGGAAGACCTCTATCATGTCATGCCAGGGCCTTCTCTAGACAAGCCATACCCAATCCCTGCAACGGTTCTTCACATGTTTTAGGCATATGTCATTTAGCCATTTGGCCACGTCATGCGTGCAAATTCATTGGAAAAGTCAGTGATGCTAGGAATGGTTGGTGGAAGAAGCTTGATAACATCAATCTGACCCAACAGTTGGGGCTTCTCAGGGCACCATGGAAAGCAATGGCCTACAGCTGTTGGACACGACTGAACAGGAGTTCTCTGAACAAGAACTCAAAATAATCTCTCGTCCTGCAGATGTGATCAAAGTTGACACAGTGGGAGCACAGACTCTTTTAGCCACAATTTCCACCGGGGTAATTTCCTGGATGGAAGCTTTCCTAGCTGTCAGACGGCTTCAAGGTGGGATTCAAAGTTTTCCAAAATAGACGAGACTAGACTAGAATAGACTAGAATAGAGACGGGACCTTGGAGGTCTTCTAGTCCAACCCCCTGCTCAAGCAGGAGAACCTATGTACCATCTCAAACAAGTGACTGTCCAGTCTCTTCTCAGAAACCTCCAGTGATGGAGCAGCCCCAACTTCTGGTGGCCAGCTGTTCCACTGGTTAATTGTCCTCACTGTCAGGAAGTTTCCATTTAATTCTAGGTTGTTTTTCCTCTTTGTTTAGTTTCCATCCATTGTTTCTTGTGCTTTGGAGAATAATTTGAACCCCCCCCCTTTTCTTTTGTGGCAGCCCCTCAAATACTGGAATACGACTATCATGTCACCCGAATCCCTCCTTTCTTTAGACCAGCCAGGCCCAGAAAAGAGTCTTTTTTTAAAAAGCACGTGTCAGCCTCTGTTTCGCTATTCGCTTTCGGCTGCCATTGAAATGTGGAGGGGGGAGGGACATGGTATTTGGGAGGGGAATATTTGGTACAGGAGAGATTGTTAAAGAGGGAGTTTTGTTCTCACCATCTATTGCGCATGCTGAAGACTGGGGTTCAGAATTGGTCAAGGCCAACCGTCCTGCATACCAACCTGATGATGCTTCTTGGAGATGCAACCCACATGACACCTGAGGGATTTGCAGATTGGGCAATGGGATGGGGGTTGTCGGGGGGAGGGGGTTGGACAAATATTAATATGTATAATTCTGTGCCCATCTGCCTCAGACCTCACCTTACTTTGCTGCTATCTTTTCATAACCAGTAAAAGTACTTTTAATTCTGAAAAATGGAGCTAAGTGTTTTCTTTCTTGGTTGCTGAAGGAGGCTGACTTGACATCACGGGAGATTGATCCCCTGAGGTGGCCATTTGGGGAGCCTCCAGGTTGAGCAGCAGTCTACCTTGAATGCTTTGGGATTTAGCAGCGGGAAGGAGCCAGGGCTCCTTAGCAGGAACTGATGCCTCCAGGTGTTCATCCTCCCTGTTTCATTTCTCCTTATCCTTTTTAGTGGACCCCTTGTGGCCATGGCAACAGAGGGAATTGCTTCGGGCCGAACTCTGTTGCCCAGAAAATGCCCCAGGTGCTTTGGTGGGCCTGCAGCCAGGCTGAGTTGCCAGAAGGAGGCGCCGTTCCCATTTCCCTGCCAGGATCCTGGGAGGCCCTGCGGGGGACGAGGCCGAGGCCTTTGCTGCAAGGGCGGTATCTATGGACGGAGAACCAGGGGTGGGAAAGGGGAGACGGAGAGCCAAAGAACGACCGGACGAGATCGAAATATATTTCATTGCACAGATTTCGGGCTAAATACCATTATGATCAATGGTGTGTACAGGTAGTCCTCCACTTACGACCGCTATTGAACCGAAATGTTATGTAACTAACCAAGATGTTTATTCAGTGAGTTTTGCCCCATTTACGACCGTTCTTCCTGCAGTTGTTAAGTGAATCACTGAGGTTGTTAAGTTAGTAATATGGTTGTTAAGTGGATAAGGCTTCCCCATCGGCTCTGCTTGTCAGGTGGCGGCAAAAGGGGATCACATGACCCCAGGACACGGCAACCGTCATAAATATCCAAATTTTGATCATGTGACCACAGGGATGCTGCAGCGGTCACAAGTGTGAAAAATGATCATAAGTCAGTTTTTTTCAATCCCGTTGTAACTTTGAATGGTCACTAAATGAACTCTTGTAAGTTGATAAATACCTGTAGTATTTTTTAAGGATGCGGAAAGAAAAACAGCTTAAGAAGAACAAACCTGTTCAACCCCTCTCCACCCAGTGTGGGCAACACACACACACACACACACACACACACACACACACACACGGCACAGAAGAAATTGATCTTTCTATTTTTATGGTGACTATGATCATGATTGATCACTTCTTTTTTTTATCTACAATGAGAGCTTATGCACTGAAGAGAATCACACTTGGCCAATAAAGAATTCTCTTCTCTTCTGCTCCACTCCGCTCCAATCCAGTCCAGTCTGATCCAGTCCATATTTTCTATTCTATTCTATTCTATTCTATTCTATTCTATTTTATATTCCTATTCCTATTCCTACTCTATTTATTCTATTCCTATTCCTATTTATATTCTATCCCATCCTATCCTATTCTCTATTCCTTATTCTATTCTATTTATTCTATTCTGATTCCTATCCTATTCTATCGTATTCTATTCCACAGGAGACCAGAGCAATTAGTAATCTTTGCAGCCTCTCTTTATCCCTTAATGTATTTTATTTAATAACTGGATCGATTGCAGTCACTGAATGAGAAGCACTTGAATCCACATTTTTTTCTCTCTGTCGTGACCAGCTTTTTCAGCTCCCTAGGAAGACCGATAATTCTTTAGAGGTAATCCTCTACTCACGACTACAATTGAGCCCGAAATTTATGTTATTAAATGTTAAGTGAGTTGTGCCCCATTATATGACTTTTCTCGCCACTGTTTATTTATTATTTATTGAATGTCCATTGCATGGTTGTTAAGTGAATCATTGCAATTAATAAGCTAGTAACAAGGCAGTTAAGCAAATCTGGCTTCCCCATTGACTTCGCTTAACAACTGTCTTGCTTAGCAGCAGAAATTTGGGGCTCAGTTGTGGTCGTAAGTTCAGGACTACCTCTATGCTGCCTAGAGAATTCTGGGAGTTGATGTCCACCCATCTTAAAGTGGTCAAGGTTGAGGAACACTGATTTAGTCCCAGAAGGGAATCTTTTCCATCAGTGGGGGATGTTGGAACTCATTGTTGGAATCCCAAAGGTGCTTCTGCCCCACCCCCACCCCCAAGAGGCAACTGGACTTTCTGATTTTTCTTTGAAGATGTTTTGCTTTTCATCCAAGAAGCTTCTTCAGCTCTGACTGGATGGTGGGGAATGGAAGGATTAGTATAAGTATCAATCCTTCCATTCCCCACCATCCAGTCAGAGTTGAAGAAGCTTCTTGGATGAGAAGTGAAGTGTCTTCAAAGAAAAACCAGAAAGTCCAGTTGCCTCTTGGCAGGGGACGGGGACGGGGACGGGGGACGGGGACACACCTTTGGGAAAACCATGATCTGGATGCCTCCAAAGACATTGTTGGAATGTATTTTTACATGCAACAACTACAGTAGTATTTAGCCAGTAGAGTGTTTAGAAGTTTGGAACTATGGTATATACTCCATGCTCTTTTGTTCTGAGTTTCCTGTTTTCTGTTACAGTTATATAATTGAGCAGTAAAGCACATGGTGATTGTACTCTGTTTGTTCTGTGGTGCTTTATACACACAGAATTTCTACCCAGGGACCATCCTAACCTCACCCAGAGTGAGTTGCTTCTAAAACCCCACAAACAAGAGCTAGGGAAAGCTTTGTTTCTCTTGCCTGCCTGCCTGCCTGCCTGGGACTTACCCAGGAGGCATCGTGGCAGTGCCAAAACGTAATGGCTTCTTCTCCTTCCCATCCTTTCACAGCCATCTGCATCGGAGATCCCAGCTGCAACTAAAAGGATAGCGACAGAGAACAGATGTAACCTGAGGGCCACAGAGGATGGACTTTGTAATACTTGAAATGTGGCTATTGTAATACTGTTTTCTTGTATTTTAAATTTGCTTTTTCAATTGTATTGCTGATCATTTCACATAACCTCCAAGAAAAAGCCTCTCTTTCGGGAACCAGGACTGGCAGGGGAGCATTCAATACATTGTAGACAACAGTTTCGTTTGTAGCTGTTCTCAAGCCTCCGTGAAAGAAGAAGATAGTCCAGCCCAACCTTCAGAAGCGCTGAGGATTTATTTTTCCCAACCCCATTTTGATGTTTCCCCTTTTCAAATGTTTCTTTTACTTTATTCAGAATACAATTCTCTTTTCTATGGAAATGCTGTCATTCTTATGATGTAACCGAACAGATGATTACCGTATTTCTCGCACTATAAGGCGCTTCAGACTATAAGACACCCCTAGCTTTTGGGGAGGAAAACAAGGAAAAAGAATCTGCTTCTGCCTCCCAGCAAACAGCCTGGTCAGCTTCAGCACAGCGTGATTTAGCACGAGCAGCTGATTGGCAGTTGGATCAGCCTCTTTCCAGGCGGCAGTGATTCACTGCCTGTAACAGGCCAAAATGGGACGCACAGGGGCTGAAAATGGGGCATGCGGAGGCCAAAAACATGACACATGGAGGCTGAAAATGGGGCATGCAGAGGCAGCAATAGGCTGTGGCAGTGATAGGCTGCAACAGCAGTGATGGGCGGCAATGATCCTCGCAGCCTGGAACAGTGGTATTCCGGGAGGCCGATCCAACCGCCAATCAGCTGCTTGTGCTTATTCAGTCTGTGCTGAAGCTGACCAGACTGTTTGCTGTTTGCTGCAAGGAGTAAGAGTCCAAAGGGTGGGGGCTGGCAGGTGGGCAGGGCTTTAGCAACATTCACTCTATAAGACGCACGGACATTTCCACCCATTTGGGGGGGGTGCGTCTTATAGACCAAAGAATACGGTATTTCTAAACCAATCAATTTTTGCTTTGAAGTTTTTTGTGGTACAAACTATAAAAGCAAGTGAAATCCATTTCTGGAGGTTCCTCTTTTTCATAGGGAGAACACACTTTATCACAGTGACATGCAGTCAGGGGAGGCAGGGGAGGCAGAGCCTCACCACTGTCAATCAAGAAAAGGAAAAAAAATGTAAACGGGAAAAGGCGAGTGCTGAAGTGAGTTAGCTAGCTGCTACCTCACCGTGAATGACTGCCTGTTTAAAAAAGCCTCTAAAGTTCTGAGCTCTGCCGCGAGGGAAAAAGCGTTTTAGTCGGGTGTGCGGGGAGAGGAGAGAATGCTCAGGCATTCTCTCCTCCTCTCGCCCACACCCCGCTGACTAAAGCGCTTTCTTTCGCCCACTTGAGCTCTTCTGCGGGCGAAAGAAAGCGCTTTAGTCGGGTGTCCGGGGAGAGGAGAGAATGCTCAGGCATTGTCTCCTCTTCTCGCCCACACCCCGCTGACTAAAGCGCTTTCTTTCACCCGCCTGAGCTCTTCCGCGGGCGAAAGAAAGCGCTTTAATCAGTGGGGTGTCTCTCCTGACACCCCACTGACTAAAGCGCTTTCTTTTGCCCGTGGAAGAGCTCAGGCAGGTGGACGCTCAGAGCCCCTGGAGCCCTTTCACCAAGCAGGGTGCTCCCTCACAGCTCCTGTCGTCCTGTCTGGCAGGCGCCACCCGCCCGGGAAGCAGTTGAGCTGGGAAGTCCCGGCCGGCAGTTTGGCTTCCAGAGCAGGCGGTGCGGGCGCCGTTGGGCTCCTCTGGGCTCCCGCCTTCCCAAAGCGCGTCCCTGTTTTTGCGGAAAGCAAAAGAATGGAGAAGAAACGGGGAAGCTTTGGGTCAGAAATGAGGCCATGGAAGAGAGTTTTGTCCTTTGCTTGTGAACCTGGATCGGTCTTGCGCCCATCCTGGAGAAATCCCACCCTGGGCTGGCTTTCAGAGAGTGAAAAGGCTCTTTCCTCAGGCGGGCATCTTTTCCAATGAAATAGATCGATACAGGAAGATCATTTTATTACATTTGAACGTTTTGACTAAAACGGATTCTCTCATTCAAGGAGGGAACTCAAAGACCATCTTTCCATCCCTTTTATCAAAGAAAATGCCATTGGACAGGGCAAAAATAACTCCTCCTTTGCCCTGGAAATCAGCTACATGGAATTAAACACTATAATCCAACTTTTGTGTGTGTGTGTGTGTGTGTGTGTGTGTGTTTGTGTGTTTGAGAGGGGGGAGGGAGGAGAGAGGGAGGAAGGAGGGGAAGGTAAAAGAAAAAGAAAAAGAAGAAAACTTATTTAAATAAGTTTAAAGCTGTTGCTTTAAATCGGAACTGTGCATGCCTGGCTGTGGAATTCTGGGAGTTGAAGTCCACAAGTCTAAAAAAATTGCTGCCTCACCAGGCATAAACCTCACCGCACGTCACTGCTTATCAGAGTAATAAATTGCTCTTAAATGAATTGCCGACTCAATTGTTTATTGAGGCAGAATCTAAGGCCAGATTTGGCCATTGATAAGTTCTGAGTGATTGAAGGGAGGCCAGGCCTGGGTGACTTCTAACAGCTCTTTATTTACTGTGAGGCAACTGAACTCCCTGGCTGACACAGCTCCTTTTATAGGAAACTGCTCAGCCAAACAGCCAATCAGGAGAGAGTATTTTCCCGCTCCATCAGAGGACCAGACAGAGAACTTCAACTGACAACTATATACAATACACAACACCCCTTCCCACCAAGATGGAGCATTATGGTGATTAAAATAACAACAGGTGTAGTCTTTTAGGTAGGCAGGGTGGTGATGTGTCCGTCCCAACCTACGAGGTTCCATCTCAAGACCAGTAGTTCCAAAGCCTTGACTAGGCGGAGTGGCTGCTTCAGGTATAGCTTGCAGTGGCAGCAAGGACTCGGTCCCTGGTGCTTCCAACACAAGAGGAACTGAGTCAGCAGGCATCTGTCATTCACCACAATCCCTTGTCGGTATTGTTGTTTGTGGCGGTGGAGTCCCTTCTGGCTGGCAGCAGACAGAGGTTCCAAGGCAGCCATGCAGTTGGTCAGTGGTGGCACCACAACCTGCCATCTTTGAGCACCACCCTGTAGAAATGCAGCCCAATAATGTCCACTACATGGGCAGGAATCTAGGAAGGGCCCCTGGCATAGTTGTGGGCATAGACAAGGTCCCCAAGTGAGAATGACCGGAGCTGGTTGGTCAAGTTTGCAGGAGTTGTCCGAGGAGTAGTCCAGGTGCAGCCGGTCCAAGCGGTCTGCAGGTGGCAACCCATTAAGAGTTTGGCCGAACTCCTGTTGGTGGTGGACAGTTGCCGTACCTTAGGGTCATGGGATCACTATAAGATTTGCTTAATGACAGCTTGATTTACTTAACGACTGCACTCATTTGCTTAGCAACTGTGGCAAAAAGGTTGTAAAATGACACAGAACTTACTTAGCAACAGAAATTGTGGTCATAAGTGGAGGACTACCTGTATTGCCTCATAGTCCATTCTAATTTATATTCAGAGACATTCAGGATCCCATAATTAGAACTTCCCCTTTCTTCTCCCTTCTGCTCGCTTCCTGGGAGCCGGGAACAAAGTCCTTCTGAAGGGCTTATTTCTGGGGCTTCTGGGGCTGGAAGCAGCCTGAGATGACTGAGGGGAACCCACCAGATCAGGCCTCCAAGGATTGCACTACTGGGCTTCCCACATTGGAGAGAGAGAGAGAGAGAGACCTTCTTTCTTTCCTCTGATCATGTTTGAGACACACCCGATCTCCTGCTTGCAACTATTCACCTGGTGCAGCTACAAGGAGCCCAATCTCCTCAGGATGCAGTCTGACTCTCCTGTGGGGTTTCTCCACCCACACCTTCTGGACTCCAGTCTCAACCTGGCCCATGCACTGGGGAAAAGAACCAGATGTTTCTGCTGTCCTTATCACCCAATAAGGAGATAGAGACAGGATGGTGGATCTCATAGAAAAGCTTCTATAATAGGGCAGGAGCAACTATGGGAAAGGTGAGCTAACTAGATTGTCAGGGTGGAAATTCAGCCCTGTTCTCCTCCTGGGGTAATTGTATTTAATGAGGGATGAACCGTGGTTTTTCCTTGAAGTATACTTCATAAATAAGAAAAGTAAACCCGAGATATATTCTAAGAAACACATTTTATTGTAAAGAAAATGAAAACAAAACTTACTAGCTAATGATTACTAGCTAGTGCTCCTGCCTACCTTCTTGGCGGGCGAACAAAAAAATAATGATGTGGAAAAGAATGTGGACATGCGTAGTGAGCTGAGTGATAAGAGTCAGATCAGTCTACTGTATGTCCTAGAGTTTAAGCACAGCTGGCAAACAAAAAAACACAGTGACATAGATCTCATTGGATGAGAACATCTAAGCATCTAGCTTGGTGGGATGGCCAATGGTTCTCATGGAGATTATCAAATAACATGGTAGTTGGAGCTTGGCTCCCATAGAATCTATTTTAACACTTTTCCTATTCATTCTCTCACACATGCACTTTTAGTGCTGTCCATAGGAATCTTTTTAAAAAAAAAAAACGTTTTTTAAAAGGTGTCAAATTCATTGGCAGTTGGTGAACAACAAATTTCTCTGAATGACTTTCACAGAGTTCTCTTTAGCAAGATTTATTGAGTTGAAAAGGAAGGCAGTTATAAGAATTAAAACCCTTCAACAATTTCCCATTTGGAAACATGTAGATATGATTTTCTTTGATTCCTGCATACTATCTAAGTGGAAATAATTCAGGTATTCATTCAAATAAATGGACATTACACCATTCTTAAATATCATGGTGTTTTTTCTCATGTTTTTACATTTGTTCTGGTCGTAAGCTGTTCCTTTGTGTTCAGGTCTGGCCTCAGAAGGATAATGTAGGACTTGGGGATGAAGATGCAGACCAGCAGACCAGCACTGGAGGCCAGGATGGAGAAGACCTGAACAGCCACCATGTATTTCCCTTTGGTGCTCAGGTAGGTGGGCACAAAAGTCACCCAGACGCTGCAGAAGACCAGCATGCTGAAGGTGATCAGCTTGGCTTCGTTGAAGGCCCCAGGCAGATTCCTGGCCAGGAAAGCCACCGTGAAGCAGATGGCAGCCAGGAAGCCCATGTAGCTGAGGGTGACGTAGAACATGACAACAGCCCCTTCGTTGCATTGCAGGATGATCTCTCCAAGCTGGGAGTGGAGGTCAGAGTCAGGGAAGGGGGGAGAAACTCCCAGCCAGATGGAGCAGATGATAATTTGGACAGCAGAAGAAGAGAGGATGATGGAGTTGGCCAAGCTCTTCCCCAACCATCTCTTCACTCGGTTTCCTGGTTTTGTGGCCAGGAAAGCCAGCACCACCGTGATGGTTTTGGCCAAGAGGGAAGAAATGGCAACTGAGAAGATGATGCTGAAAACCGTTTGTCGGAGAAGGCAGGTGGCTTTCCTGGGTTGACCAATGAAGAGAGTAGAAGACAAGAAGCAAAGCAGGAGGGAGACCAGGAGGATGTAGGAGAGATCCCGGTTGTTGGCTTTGACAATGGGAGTTTCTCGGTATTTAATGAAGATGATTAAAACAAGGCCTGTAGGTAGGAACAAGAGCAGGGCAAAAGAGACCAGGATGATGCCCAGATGTTCTTCATAAGACAGGAAGGTTATAACTTTGGGGATACATTGGATTCTATCCCCATTTGGATATTTGTCATCCGGACACTTGGTGCATTTTCCTGCATCTGAGGAAAAAAAAACCATATTCCCTTACTATTCTCTCCTTTTACCTTTCAGGAAATACCTTATTTGGACAACAAGTGATACCAGGAGATATTGTTTAGGACACATTTATTAGTACCTCTAGTGAGAGGCGGTAAGAAGTATAAGACTTTTTTTAAAAAAGCAATTTTTGTTTAATCGTCTATGAAAGTGAGAGAAGAATTGGGACCCGAATAATTTGCTGTGTGATGTTCAGAACCAAACTTTATTATTTCATGTATGTAATGAATCAGTTCCACTTCCTTTCCTCCAGTCTCACCCACCTTCCTGAGTGGAGAAGGTCCCCTCCGGACAAGGAACGCAGTCGTAACAGCAAACTGGCTCTCCTTCTCGAGTCCTCTTGACAAATCCAGGATGACAACTTTCCACACATTTGGACTGAGGCAGAGACTGAGCAGAAAAAACAAGGAATGCCAAAGAAAAGATGTTAGGACTCTCCGTCCATGGAAAATGGAAGGAGAAATAGATGGAGTCAAGTAGCCTCTGGTCTTCACTGAGGTAAATATGAAACCTCTGATTACTTCTAAACAGATGCAGGAGGGATAACAACTGGAAGATTCTTCATTTAGTTCCTCCCTTTTCCTTTTGGAATTTAACATTGCAATAAGGTACTTTTCTACTTAATAGTCTAGAGGGATGGAATTGGAAAAAAGATTTAAGTATGATGATATATTCATATTAAATCTGAGAATAAAGTTTACTATAAAAATTTTAGGAAACTTTTATTCCATTAGATTGTTTTTATTATGAAATTAAGCTGTGATGAAGAAAGAAACCTCTGACCAGTAAGATCTTGAAAGGTTTCCATAAAACATGGCAAAGCCCCTTCACTTAGGTCCCATCTGTTGAAGAACTTCCATTAGATGACACCAACTGGCATGGAAGGCCAACCACCCTGGAGACTCTAAGCTTTGCCCACTTGAAATGGGACTCGCAGAGGTCCCCGGTATCGGCGGCGGCCGGCGGGAGGTCCTCTGCGCGCCCAAGGCACCGGAGAGCAGTTTCGGAGGGCGCGCTGCGATCTCGCGCTTCGCGCCTCGCTACATGCTGTCCGGAGAATGTTTCAATTGAAGGAAGCGGCTGCGGTGTGGTGAGGCTACTTTCCCTTTCATTCCCTGCTTTGACTTAAAGAACTGATTCAGCCTTTGAAAAGCTCGACTTTCGGCGAAGTTTGGAGGCGCGGCTAGAGGGAGGGGGTTTCCCCCCCCCTTGGACAAGCGGCGAGGAACAATTTTGCTCTCGGCCCCCAGGGAAGGAGGAGGGGGGAGAGCCACCAAATGAAGCCTCACCCTAACTAAATGGTCTTCTTTATAACTTAACTTTATAACTTGTTGATGACCTGAGAATATTTGGAACTTCTTAAACTTTATTATGCCTCTGTGCCCAAAACTGGCAGGGCAAGATGGCACTCTTCCGCTGTCTTTATGAACTCTGAAACCTGACTCCACCTTTAAAACTCAGGCTTCCGGTCTTTGTCTCCTTGCCTCCCAGAGGAATCTCTTGTGGACTGTTATCTTTTGCAACTCCCTGGGGGAAAACCTTTGTCTATTGCCAGACTTTTTAGAAAAATTCTCTGCTGCCTGGATCTTCTGCTCCCAGGACCCACCTGGCCACCCTACCACCTTAACTAACTATCTTATATATGGACTGAATCTTAAATGCCATAAATGATGCCACCTAAAAGACCACCTCCTGGAAAGCCTGGCTTTGCCACCTCGGCTCCTACATCTGCAACATCCAGTCCTGCTACACAGTCAAAGATAACAGAGCTGATGCAACCTAAGACTACAGAGATGGACTTTCAACAAATTCTTCAACAAATTCTCCAAGGCCAGGAGGAAATTAAGAAGCAATTAAGGGAAATGAAAAACGAAATTAAAGAAAACCAAGCCCAAATATATAAGAACTCACAAAGACTAAATCTTGTAGAGGGTGGGGTGGAAGAGGTGAGGGGGGGGTGGAGGCCATGCAAAAAGGGAACAAAGATCTCGACACCCAACAGATGAAAATGGAATTTGAGAGGATGTCATACTACCTTAGATTTCAAAATGTTATAGAAGAAGATGGAGAAAACATAAGGGACATCATGACAAACATCTTAGCTGACTACATACACAAAGAAAAACAACAGATGGGGTGGGACATAGATTTGGCCTATAGAGTTAATTCAGCATATGCAAGAACACACAATGTACCCAGGGAGGTTCACATTAAATTTCTTAGAAAAAGCACAAGAGATGAAATTCTGGGTGTGCAAAGGGGACAAGCACTGACATACCACGATAGAGAGATAGCCATTCTGAAACAGATTCCTAAGAAGATTAGAGAAAAAAGGAAAAATTATTCGCAACTGGCGAATAAATTATACCAGAAAGGAGTGTGGTTCAGATGGTTGCTGCCTGAGGGTATGCTAATATTCTGGGAGGAGACAAGAATTAGAATTAATACACCCATAGAGGCCCAGGCCTTTATGGAAAAAAATAAAATCCACCTAGAAAAAACAGAGGACACTACACCGGACACGCAAGACACGGGAGGGGCCAGAGCTTTGCCAGTGGAGGGAGAAGGGGCAATTGCAAGAAAACTCAGATCACAGAAATAAATAAGAAAATCATATTATTATAATGTGACCGAAAGTGACAATGGAATTGTATTTGAATTTGAACTATATATTATAACTTTTAAAGTAAGTGAAAATATTAATAGAATTAATATGCTGAATGTAACCAATTATATATTAATGCAATATTAGAAATGTATACTATGAGAATGGAGGGAGGGGCACCCGCCACACCTTGCAACTGCCAAAATTTGTAAATTTTTCCACTTACCCTTATCCTCACAAATGCTGAAAAAACCAATAAAACTTTATTTAAAAAAAAAAAGAAATGGGACCTCAGGCTTTGGAAAACAGAGAAAAGACACCAAAATTTCCCCTACCTTGTTGAGCAACTTTAGCCCTGAAAGAGCATCTTGTCTGATAGAAAGTCTCTGTCTTTGAAAATACGCCAGAGTCTCTGCCTTGACATCCTCTTTGGGGAGAACCAAGAAGCCCGTAATGCCCAGATCCGCTGTTATCTCTCCATTTTGGTCCAAGTACAGTTTAAAGTGAGAAATATTCCAAAATTCATTCTTCTTCAGAAAGGGATGAAACTAGAATGGGAACATCCAGGAATTTTAAAAACAGAAAACTTTGTTTCTTATCCCACATTGAATCTTTCTTCTATAATTGACTCATCTCCAAATATGGTTAAATAGGATACAAATACTGCCATAATCTTCATAATTGAATGAAAAAGTTTGAGAAAAATTTATCAAACTATAGAGAAAATATAATAGACACAGTTGATCAATTATAGGGAACATTTTAGAGCAGATAACAAATAAAATGAACAGAGAAAAGAAAGATTATTCATAAACTCTTTGAAAACAACAGATTGATTCCCAGAAATCATGGGTTGATCAAGAAGAAATCTGTCAAGCTAATCTTCTCCCTTGTAATCCTGATGGAAAACACCTCCAGATCAGAGGTGGGTTCCTACCTGTTTGGACCAGTTTCGCTGAGACGGTAGTAATCTGGTGGCCTGGGTGGCTGGAACCAGCAGTAACCCAGGCTGGCCACGCCCCTGAACCGGTTCTCTCGGCCATATTGTTTTTGGCTTCTATGCATGCGCAGAGCAACCGGCAGTAGCAGTAGCCAGAACCCACCCCTGGCTCGATCCCACTTAGGAACCTCAGTTTACTTGTGAGTCCCATTGGCCTTTCTCCCTGCCTCTCCCGGCCAATGGGGCTCATGAGTAAACTGCAGCTAGGATCTCCCGCGTGTTGCACACCCGAAAACGGCATGGAGGCATGGGCGAAAGCTGGGAGGGGGGTGCAACACACGGGGTGGGACCTGGCCAGCACTGCTGTTGGAGTAGCTGCCTGGGTGAGCCACTCCCCACCTCCCCAGACCAGGCCCTCAGTTCGTGCCAGACCGAGGCCACAGCCGCCACTTGCTCCTTTGTCCACCCAGCCGGGGGGAGCCACAGCAGTGCCGGTCATGGCTGAGAGCTTTCTTTGCCAGCTGGCAGCCGAAAAGTTCTCCCTCTTAAAAGCATCCAGTGATGGAGCTTTCGGATCCAAGCACACTTTAACCAACCAACCAACCAACCAACCAACCAACCAACCAACCAACCAACCTGGGCTTAGTTTGGAATCAGAAGAAGAAACAACCTGTGAGTGTCTGTGCCCAGGGGGGATGTTGGGGGGGGGGAGGCTGGAGGTGGTCAGCTGGAGGGTAGGAGGTCTCTGAGCAAGTGCTGGACAAGAAGGTGGTGGATGACCTCACTTTCCAGTCGCCGGTGAGTGGCTGCATCCAGCCGGGGGATCAGAGGGGGCAGCTGAGGAAGCGCTGGGCAAGCAGGCAGGAGGGAGACCTCGAAGGCTCATTGTCAATCCAGCTTTGCGCCCAGTTGGCTCCGGTTGCATAACCATCAGTTGGCTTAACGGTCAGACACCAGGAGTTGGGGGACGCTGCTTGGCAGGAGCGGTTTGGCTCAGTTGTTCACCGGGCGGCAAAGCAGACCAACTCAGAAAGGATGAAGGGGACCTTCGGTGGAGCCGGTCGAGGGAGCAACCCCTGGATTATTGAGTCTTATTGAGTTGATGGGCCTTGCCTTGGGGTGAGGGGTGGGCCCAAATTGCACCCCACTGCAGGCGTCTCTGAGCCGTTGTGTGCAGGGAGAAACCTTGCACAGTAAAGAAAACCTTCTCGTGAGTGTGAATTAATTAACAATTTCTCGAACTCTTGGGAAGTTTTTCTTTACTGTGCAAGGTTTTTCCCTGCACACAATGGCTGAGAGACGCTCACAATGAGGTGCAATTTGGGGGTGGCGGGTGGGGCAAGGGATGGGCTGGGCCAGGCCACCAGATGCACATCTTACTGGAGACTGGCAGCTCCGGATCTTGTGGCTTTTGGGGGGTTTTCTTTAAAAAAATGCCTCTGCAAAGGAGCAAAAAACCTCTGAGGTTGCTTTGGGAGAGGGAAGACGGACAGCATTCCCCCCTCCCCACCTCCCTGGGTGCCCGCAGCCTTGGAGCAACTCTGGGCCCTTCCACAGTAAAGAAAATCTTCTGGGAGTGAGAAGTTTTTCATTGCCTTTGCTGTGCAGGGGCCGGGAGTTGCTGCAGGCTCCGAGGCTGCAGGCGCCCAGGGAGGGGGGAATGCTGCCCATCTGCCTGCCCCCTCCAGAAGCAACCTGGTGTTTTTTGGGGGGGATTCCCCAGAGCACCCTTGGAAAGGACTTTGGGGATTGGCCTGCCGCTAAAAGCAAACAATGAGGGGAGGCGCAGAGCTGGTTGGAAGAGGGAGGGAGGGAGGGAGGGAGGGAGGGAGGGAGAGAGAGAGAGAGAGAGAGAGAGAGAGAGAGAGAGAGAGAGAGAGAGAGAGTATGTAATGGCCGGTTTCATCCAAATGAATTTTTGTTTCAGGTGGATCTCCTAGCTTTGAAAGGAAGAAAGGAAGGGATACAAAGAGAAAGAAAGAAAGAGGGTGAAAGGGAGAGAAAGAAAGAGAAGGGAGAAACAAGAAAGAAAAGAAAAAAGAAAGAAAAGGTAAAGAAAGAAAGAAAGAAAGAAAGAAAGAAAGAAAGAAAGAAAGAAAGAAAGAAAGAGAGGGAAGGGAGGGAGGGAGGGAGGGACGGAAAAGAAAGTGAATAAGATATAGATGGGTGGGTGGATGGATGTATATATACATACATGGAGGGAGGGAGGAATAGAAAAAATAAGATAGGAAGGAAGGCTCCAGAAGACTCTTTGAAACACCACAGCAATCTAGGATTGGAAGGGATCTCTGAGGTCATCTAGTCCAACCCGCTGCTCCAGCAGGAGACCTTATATCCTCTGGATTATTTTGGTGCCCCTAATAGAGAGGAAAATTGCCAGAAAAGGGAAGGAGTTTACTAGGACAAGGCTGCCATGCAGAGGAAGGCAGAGACAGTCCTTGAGTTATGACAATTGAGCCCAACATTTTGGTTGCTAAGCAAGAGCGTTGTTAAGTGAGTTTTGCCACATTTTACTCAATCCATGACATCTCCTGGCTCTAACAGTCATGTGCAGGCTAGGGAAGAACATCTGAAGGCCTGTGTAATGTTGTAATGTGCAGAAGTTAAAATTAAATGTGTGGCAGAAAGTGGACTCTGGGTGTGTTTTTCCAAACGCAGTGAGGTTGAATGTGTATAGTTTTAGAGGAGCTGTGTGTGTGTGTGTGTGTGTGTGTGTGTGTGTGTGTGTGTGTGTACATACAGTATATATAGTAGATAATGTATCTTTTTATGTGCCTATACACACACTAAATTATGTAATATGTATGTACACATATGGCATATATACATAGGATTCAATTGGATGTTCATTAGTAGTAAATAAATAGACAGGGAAATTGTATCTTGTTGACGCAAGGAGAGTCCAGGCAAGGTACCCCTTGACGGGAATGATGTCAAGTTGGCTACACCCACCCAATCACATGACCACCAAGTCACACTCACCCAGTCACAAGACTGCCAAGCCACACCCACCCAGTCACATGACCACCAAGCCACACCCACAGAACCAGGATTAAAAAGATTTGAATCCCACCACTGGATACAACCCTCTTCCAATAACTGATTCCTGTTACACACGAGTGTAAGATCTGCTCACTCTTATTCCAGAGTATCAGGCATGGAAAAAGTGAATTCATTTACAAGAGAGGAGATTTTAACTGAATGAGAGAAAAAATATGATAAAAGGATGAGCTGTTTTAGAGCTGAGCCAGTAAAGCAGAGAAGTTCAGTCTCCTCTTCATGGATCGTCTGAGAGCAAAGACTGAGCAGCCTTTAGTCAGAGAAGCTTGAACTGGGATTCCTGCAGAGAGGAGGGGTTGGGCTAGATGGTCTCAGGGCCTCCTCCTAATTTATAAAGGTTGTCATGCCACAACATGTACTGTATTTTTCGGAGTATAAGATGCACCGGAGTATAAGACGCACCAAGGTTTTGAAGAGGCAATTTTTTTTTAAACTAGGTAGGTAGATAGAGGGAGAGAAAGAGGGAGAAATACAGTAGGTAGGTAGGGGGAGAGAGAGAGTAGTTAGGTAGGGAGGTAGATAAAGGGATAAAGAGAGAGAGAAATGGAGAGAGATATAGAGATAGAGAAATACATTAGGTAGGTAGGTAGGTAGGTAGGTAGGTAGGTAGGTAGGTAGGTAGAGGGAGAGAAAGAGAGAAATACAGTAGGTAGGTAGGGAGAGAGAGAGTAGTTAGGGAGGTAGGAAGGTAGATAAAGGGATAGAGAGAGAGGGAAATAGAGATAGATAGATATAGAGAGAAATACAGTAGCTAGGTAGAGGGATAGAGAGAGAGAGAAATAAAAAGAGATAGAGAGAAAAATACAGTAGGGAGAGAGAGAGAGAGAGAGAGAGAGAGAGAGAGAGAGAGAGAGAGAGAGAGTAGGTATGTAGGTAGATGTTTCCAGGTGTATTTATCCATGTACTAGAGAAGGAAATCGCTGACAATCTGCAGCACCTAAGACTTTGTTTCTGCTGGCAAAGCACTTGATCAATGTAATTCTCATCAACCAGTTAAAGAGCTTTCCAAGAGGGGGGAAAAAGTTTTTACACTCTGCAAACCTCCCCAAAACAGCCCTTTTTTCTGAAAACGCCCCCCCCTTTAAAAAGTCATGAATAGCCTTGGGGGGGGGGCTTGCAGAGTGCTCGGGGGGGGGGGGAAATGAGCAAAAATGGCCTGTTTTTCGAAAAACAAGCCCGTTTTTTGTTTTAAAAAATTGCATGCATAGCCTTATGGAGGCTTATAGAGTGATGCTGGGGGTTGGGGGGCAAAATGGCCCATTTTGGGTATGCATGGCCATTTTGGTGCAGGGGGCGGGGCTTCGGGGGCAAAAAATGCTGTATTCGAGGTATAAGACGCACCGAGATTTTCAGCCTCTTGTTTGAGGGGAAAAGGTGCGTTTTATATTCTGAAAAATACGGTAACTGTTGTGCTGTTGTTGCTCTAGCCCCACCTAGTGGCCGGGGGCAGATAAGCCTCACTATAAGGTCTGAAGCCAGACTCCGTTTTCTGTCAGCCTTTGGAGGAGACGGAAGCAGTCGTTGTGACCGAGACCCCTGGTCATCCAGAGACGCTTCCGTCCCTCACACGGAGCATCGCTGGGGAGGTTCCAGCTGCTCCTTTGCTGGCTGTTAGTTAATGCTGCCTATCTCGTCTTTCTATTTGATTTCCACTCTTTGCATCTCCTCAGTTTCACCTGCCCTCTTCTCCCAATAAAGCATCCAGATCCACGCCAGGCTCCCTTTCATTGGAGGAGAAAAGGGGGGCTTAGCTGCCTCTCCAGCTGCACACAGACCCACGTGCAATACAGGAATTTATTTTGAAAAGAATACAGCATTTTCCAATTAGCAGTGCTAAATGTAAATATGCCATGGTATCTACTCTTTGGAACCATTAATTCCCTGAGTAATTAAATTGGCCAGATCTGTTGAGATGCTTCCCCTCCTTCTCCTCTGGATTCCTTCTCCAAAGGATCTAAGATTAATGGATCCATATAGGGACCCCCATACCTGCCATGGCTGCAGCCTTGGAGACCCCAAGATCTTTTCATCCTCCTTCCTTCCCCTCCTCGATCTGGAGGAATATGCAGCATTCAAGGCCTGGGCCAGAGTCTTTGGGAGACTGTAATGGTAGTAGTCATTTTGGCCCCTTATTCTGTCCCATTTCCACTGAGTCTCCAGTGGGGCTTTCTGGGTGCATCTTCTGCGGACTTTGACAGAAAAGACATTCTTTGAAAGAGAACAATGAAAATAATGATCTTGAAACTTTTCTTCCACAAAGAAATGGGGTTCAAAGGCAGAATCATTTGGCCTTTCTTTTCCCAGATAACTAAACTTCCAAATACTATGGATGTATTTGAGAAGTCTGCGCTTGTTTATATGATATGCTGTAAAAGTTGTGAGGATCCAGACTTTCCCCTCAATGGGTCCTGGCAGACGCATAAGTGTTAAATGGAAAGGAAGAATTCTCTCCCAAATTAAATCAAATTCTATAAAGTGAACAAAGACGTTGACTTGTCTCCACTTAGAGAGGGAATCCCTGAGGGCTGTTGTATGCCCAGTTGTTGAGAATAGTTGTGATAGAACCACACAAATTCCATTCCTGACAAACACAGGAGTAAAAGTCCTCATGAAATTCTCTCCCTTTTCTGTGTCTGAAGCAAAGAGGCCAATCAGGGTCCATCTGAAGTGGAGGAGCAGCTGGACAATTGCTGGGTCCTGGAATCCTTCTTTGTGGAAAATGTGGTGGAAAAAGGGGAATCGACTTTTATCACTCAGAGCCTCTGAAGCTGGTCCATGATTGATCTGGAAAGGCAATTGAAAGGATTAGAGCCGTGATGGGGAACATGTGGCATGCAGAGCGTCCTCTCCCGGCACGCCAGCCGCCCCAACCCAGCTCCACTAGCATCCACATGCAGGCGCACCTCCTGCCGGCCAGCTGGTTTTGGGGCCGGAAGTGAGTGTGGATGGCCTCCCCCCATGCAGTGCTTCCTGGCTCAGTTGGAGGCTTCCTTCAGCCTTATTTATTTATTTATTTTATTGAATTTATAGACCGCCCCTTCTCCCCGAAGGGACTCGTGGCGGTGTACAGACAGCAGTTAAAAAACCATATACAAAATAGAAAATCTTAAATACCCCTAAAAACAGATTAAATATAAAGCTGTACAATAATAATAAAAATTAAAAAACAGCCTAAGAAGCCTACCGCCAAAAATTTAAAATACAGGCCAGAAAGATTGAAGATTAAAGCTACGGTTAGGCCAGGCCAGCTAAGTGGAACAGGTGGGTCTTAAGTTTCTTGCGGAAGGAGCGGAGATCGGTGGTTGTTCTGATGTCGGGGAGGAGGTCATTCCAGAGGGTCGGGCCCATCACAGAGAAGGCCTACTCCTGGGCACCGCCCGCTGGCATTGCCTAGTGGACGGCACCCGGAGGAGTCCCTCTCTGTGAGAGCGAATCGGCCGCAGGGATGTGTGGGGTAGGATGCGATCCCGCAGATAGCTAGGTCCTGTGCCATGGAGATACAATACAATACAATACAATACAATAGTAGAGTTGGAAGGGACCTTGGAGGTCTTCCAACCCCCTGCCTAGGCAGGAAACCCTATACCGTTCCAGACAAATGGCTATCCAACATCTTCTTAAAAACTTCCAGTGTTGGGGCATTCACAACTTCTGGAGGCAAGCTGTTCCACTGATTAATTGTTCTAACTGTCAGGAAGTTTCTCCTCAGTTCTAAGTTGCTTCTCTCCTTGATTAGTTTCCACCCATTGCTTCTTGTTCTGTCCTCAGGTGCCTTGGAGAATAGCTTGACTCCCTCTTCTTTGTGGCAACCCCTGAGATATTGGAACACTGCTATCATGTCTCCCCTAGTCCTTCTTTCTCTTAAGCTAGACATACCTAGTTCCTGCAACTGTTCTTCATATGTTTTAGTCTCCAGTCCCCTAATCATCTTTGTTGCTCTTCTCTGCACTCTTTCTAGAGTCTCCACATCTTTTTTACATCATGGCGACCAGAACTGAATGCAGTATTCCAAGTATGGTCTTACCAAGGCATTATAAAGTGGTATTAACACTTCACGTGATCTTGATTCTATCCCTCTGTTGATGAAGCCTAGAACTGTGTTGGCTTTTTTGGCAGCTGCTGCACACTGCTGGCTCATATTTAAATGGTTGTCCACTAGAACTCCAAGATCCCTCTCACAGTTACTACTATTAAGCACGGTACCACCTATACTGTACCTGTGCATTCCGTTTTTGTTCCTAAATGTAGAACCTTACTCTTTTCACCATTGAATTTCATTGTATTAGATAGTGCCCAATGTTCAAGTTTGTCAAGATCCTTCTGTATCTTTAGCCTATCTTCTGGAGTGTTGGCTATTCCTGCCAGCTTGGTGTCATCTGCAAATTTGATGAGTTCCCCATTTATTCCCTCATCCAAATCATTGATGAAGATGTTGAAGAGTACTGGGCCTAAAACAGAGCCTTGGGGTACTCCACTGCATACTTCCCTCCATGTAGATGCAGTTCCATTGAGGACTACCCGTTGAGTGCGGTTGGTCAGCCAGTTACGAATCCATCTGGTGGTGATGCTGTCTAACCCACATTCTTCTACTTTATCTAGTAGTAGGTTATGGTCTACCTTATCAAAAGCCTTACTGAAGTCCAAGTAAACTATATCAATGGCATTCCGCTGGTCCACTAATTTTGTCACATTATCAGGGAATACAATAAGATTAGTCTGGCATGATCTGTTTTTGACAAATCCATGTTGACTTTTGGCTATTACTTTGTTTGCTTCTAGGTGTTCGCAAATTCGTTGCTTGATTATTTTTTCCAGAATCTTTCCTGGTATTGAGGTCAGCAGATGATAGTCAGCACCTTGAAACACACCCGAAAAACCACAGGAAGCCAGTGCAGCCCGCGCAGGAGAGGTGTTATATGGGAGTACCTAGTACTTCCCATGATTGCCCGCGCGGCCGCATTCTGGACCAGCTGCAGTCTTCGGGTGCATCTCAAGGGAAGCCCCATGTAGAGAGCATTGCAATAGTCCAGTCGGGACGTCACTAGCGCATGGGTGACTGTGTGAAGGGCGTCCCGGTCCAATAGGGGATGCAATTGGCGCACCAGGCGAACCTGGTGGAACGCCCCCCTTGCCACGGCTGTCACATGGTCATCCATCGACAGCCGGGCATCCAGGAGGACGCCCAAATTGCGTGCCCGCTCCACGGGGGCCAGTTGTTCGCCCCTGATGGAACCCACTGGTTGAACCGGGGCACCGGTAACCACAGCCACTCTGTCTTGGAGGGGTTGAGCCTGAGTCTGTTACTTCCCATCCAGACCCGTACGGCCTCCAGGCACCGGGACATCACTTAGACGGCATCGTTGGGGTGGTTCGGGGTAGAGATGTACAGCTGAGTATCATCAGCATACAGATGGTACTCGACCCCAAAACCACGAATGATCTCACCCAGCGGCTTCATATACGTGTTGAACAGGAGAGGTGAGAGGACCGACCCCTGCGGCACCCCACAAGTGAGTGGCCTCAGGGTCGACCTCTGCTCCCCTGTCAGCACACATTGCGTCCGGCCGGAGAGGTAGGAGGAGAACCACTGCAAAACGGTGCCCCTCACCCCCAACCCCTCCAGACGACGCAATAGGATACCATGGTCGATGGTATCAAAAGCAGCTGAGAGGTCTAATAAGACCAGGATGGAGGAGCAACCCCCATCTCTGGCTCTCCAGAGATCATCCACCAATGCGACCAAGGCCGTCTCCGTGCTGTGACCAGGCCAGAAACCGGACTGGCGTGGGTCTAGATAATCAATTTCCTCCAAGTGGCGTGGGAACTGTTGTGCCACCACACTCTCTACAACCTTCGCCAGAAAACAAAGGTTGGAGACAGGATGATAGTTACTTAACATAGCTGGATCCAGGGAAGGCTTCTTGAGTAGGGGCCTCACCACCGCCTCTTTCAAGGCGGCCGGCAAGGACCCCTCTCTCAAAGAAGCATTGACTAACTCCTGGAGCCAGCCTCGTGTGACCTCCCAGAATGCCAGTATAAGCCAGGAGGGACACGGGTCCAATAAACATGTAGTGGCTCGCAGTCGCCCACGCAACCTGCCCATATCATCGGCAGTAACAGAGTCAAACTCCTCCCAGGATGGTCCTTCAAGACTCGCCTCCGACGTCCCTTCTAGACTACTGAAGGGGACCCACTCGCTACGGATTTGAGCGATTTTGTCCTGCAGATATTCCCCAAATTCCTCTGCTCTACCCTGCAGGGGGGCTTCCCGCGGCCTCTGTAAAAGGAGGAAGCGGGTCACCCGAAACAGGGCGGCAGGGCGGTTATCTGCGGACGCAATAAGAACGGCACAATATTGACGCTTGGCCATTCTTAATGCCACAAGGTAGGTCCGTAAATAGGCTCTTACCTGTGTTCGGTCAGATTCGGAGCGTGAGGATCTCCATCTGCTCTCTAGGCGTCTCTTGTGGCGCTTCATCACCCTTAGCTCCTCGGTAAACCAAGGGGCCAGGGTGGCTCGCTGCCACAGGAGAGGCCGCAAAGGTGCAACCCGGTCCAAGGCCCCGGCTGCCGCACTGTTCCATGCGGCCACCAGGTCCTCCATCCGGGAGCGGGTGAGGGCTACAGGAAGTGGCCCAAGCTCCGCCCGGAACCTATCAGGATCCAGCAGGCGCCTGGGGCGGAACCATCTAGGACATTCTGGTTCCGCCTCCCCGCGATGGGGGGTAGCACCTGGGAAGTCGAGCCGGAGAAGTGAGTGATCTGACCATGACAGGGGTGTAATAACTAATTCCCCTATTCCCAGATCACTCTTCCACTGGTCAGAGACAAAAATAAGGTCCAGCGTGTGGCCTCCCGCGTGTGTGGGGCCCTGAATTATTTGGGTCAGGTCCATGGCTGTCATGGAAGCCATGAACTCCAGAGCCGCCTCGGATGATTCCCCTATCGACGGCAGGTTGAAATCCCTCATAACCAGTAGCTTGGGGGTCTCAACCGCCATCTCTGCGATCATCTCGAGGAGCTCCGGCAGGGCCGCTGATGCATAGCGAGGAGCCAAGTATACAATCAGCAGGCCCAACTGTTTCCCTGGGCCCCACTTCACGCATAGAGACTCACACCCGGATATCTGTGGCACAGTGAACTCTCTCGGCTCCAGACCCTCCCTTATAATCACCGCTACCCTGCCACCCCTACCCAGGGCCCGCGGCTGATGGAATGCACGGTATCCCGGTGGGCACATTTCCACGAGGGGTAGACCCCCCTCGTGGCCCAGCCAGGTCTCCGTTATCTCTGCAAGGTCCGGCTCCCCCTCCGAAATCAACTCATTAATGAGGGGGGCCTTATTGACAACGGACCTCGCGTTGCACAACATCAGCCTCAGGCCCTGGCTCTGTAGATCCTGGCCACCTAGAATGCGGGGGTTGGGACAAATGACCGGTCGTGTCCAACGACCACAGTCTCCCAACTGGTTATAGAGTCTTCGTCTATCCTCGCACCCACCCCTCCCTACGACCGTTGAGATGAAAAGACCCTCTAATGGAATATCGTTTTTCTCCCTCCCCTCCCCAGCTCCGCTCACTCCCCTCCCAACCTCACCTGTCCACCTGGCACTAACCCCTCTCTTGGCCTGGCTAACCCCCCCTCCCACCCTGGAACCCACTAAAACATTTAAATAACATTTAGTTAAAAAACCCCTAAGTTTCCGCTTCCTCCACCTCTCTAGATTAATAAATCCGTCATCAAGGTGGGCCCTCGAAAGGGCAGAGGGCCATACCTGCGAGAGGGGGGACTCTCGCAGTAAAATCAGGTCTGTCCTCAGATATATGGTAAACTGTGGTTTCAGCAGGGCCTCAGATCAATTATAGGTGTTAAGGCATATAAACCTTTAAGTCCAGTGAGATGTAGAAGGTCAAGGCTTGGATGCAGGTGGTAAATTGCCAGATGTCAGAAGACCACAATCCTAGGTGGGGTGATGGTGGGCTGGTCAAATAGTCTGCAAGTGGTAGTTGGTGGGTGGTCAGTGGTGGGCAGCAGAGGGCAGATGGTCTATAGATGGTAAGCAGGGGGCAAATGGTCAGTGAGGCAGTAGGGTAATAGATGGTAAGCAGGGGGTAGGTGGTCAACCGGGAGCACACAGATGGTAGGCAAGGGGCAGATAGTTAGTAGGTGGTCAGCAGGGGGCAGATGGTCACAACAAAGTAGGGAACTAGCAGGGGGCAGATGGTTCTCCTACCAAACCTGGCACTGAAGCCTCCTGCCAGTCACCAACATGCCCCCTGATTCCTGCCCGGCCTCCAGTGTCACAAGCCTCCCTCTTCCTACCAGACCTCCAGCGTTTCATTCCCTGCATGTTCGGCATCTTCCAGGCGCCACGCCGAGCCCCAGCGCCGTTACCGCCGGCCTCCAACGCCTCGACCAGCCTCCAACCTTCCCGCCGGCCTCCGGCGCTTCGGTCGGCCTCCTACGCAGTCCGCAGCGGCTGGGAGTTCGACGTTCGGCGTCTCGGTGCCTCCAGCCGCCGCCGCCGCTCCAGTCGCCGCCGCTTCAAGCACACCCCCGAACACGCCAGCCGCCAGCCTTCAAACAGTTGCAGGGATTTGGTAGGTTTTTTTGCTTCCAGGTTGGTGCAGGAGGCTTTCCAGGGCCAAAATGGGGTGTGGAAAGTGCAAGGTTTTTCCCCCGTTATTCCCGAATTGTGAGCTCTTAGGAAAGTATCCCCTCCTTGTGGGTTGCTAACAGTGGTGTCTGTTAAAATTGCCAAGGGCCAAGGCAAGGGATGCATGAGTATGCAGTGTGTGTGTGTGTGTGTGTGTGTGTGTGTGTGCTCACATTGTGCAGGAAACTCCGCTGGGCTGGAAGTGAATGGTCTGGGCCTCCAGTGCTTTCTCGCTCAGTTGGAGGCTTCCTTCAGCCTTCAAACAGTTGCAGGGGTTTTATTTTTTATTTTTTGCTTCCAGGTTGGTGCAGGAGGCTTTCCAGGGCCAAAATGGGGTGCAGAAAGCACAGGTGTTTTTTTTTCCATTTTGGCCCTGGAAAGCCTCCTGCACCAACCTGGAAGCAAAAAACCACAAACAAGCCCTGCAACTGTCTGAAGGCTGAAGGAAGCCTCCAACTGACCCAGGAAGCACTGGAGAGCCAGGCCATTCACACTCACTTCCAGCCCACCAGAGTTTTCTGCCCCAGGGCAGAAATGAAAACCTGTCATGTGGAGCCCACTGCCACTTGGGTGGAGGAGGACGACCACACGAAGAAGAAGAGGAGGAGGAGAATGGCGAGCCTTTGCAGGAGACGGCAGGGAGCAGGTCAGGTGGGGCTGGCTGGCTGGCTGGGGAGGGGGCAATCATGGTGCTTAGGTGGCAGCAGCCTGCATGCCCCAACTGTGCTGGGGAGGAAATAAGAGGCCCTGCTTGAATGGGGATGAAAGTACGCACACACCCTGCCTCCCTGCTCAGGTGTCGGCCACACCAGGTTGGGTGCCTGGCTGAAGCACGCTTTCTCTGACACACAAACACACACAGACAAACACACACACACACACACACACACACACACAGAGAGATTACCGTCTTACCCTCCCTGTCTCTGTCTGGCCCCATTTGCATGCTCAGCTGTCGCCCACACCATTGGCAGCAGTTTGGGTGCCTTGGCTGAAGTATGCTTTCTCTGCCAAACACACTTGGATTGCCTGTCTCTGTCTGGCCCCATTTGCTGCTCCTTGAGACAAAGAAGCCTCATTAAGTAGATAAGTGGAAAGTAGTTGGGGGGAGGGGGGAGCAGGAGACCTGCAGGTAACCACTTTCCCCACCCACCCACCCATTCCTGAGAATGAAAGTTTCTGGATCCCTGACTCTGCAAAAGAAGATGGGTGCCTGAATCTGCACAATATTATAGCACCCAGGAGCGTCCATTCTCGGCACAAAAAGCATTTCCCAGCCAACTCTCCTCTCCCTTCTTCAAAGGCAAAGAAGCCTAGAAACAAGAGAGGAGACAGAGGTTTGGAAAGTAAGTGAGTCATTGTTGCAGGAAGGGACGGAGAAGCAGGAGGTATCTTAGTGGGTTGGGGAGGCCTTGAGGGTCTCTTCTATCACTAGGACCCCCATGGCCTTCCCCACCCTGAGATACAATACAATAGCAGAGTTGGAAGGGACCTTGGAGGTCTTTTAGTCCAACCCCCTGCCCAGGCAGAAAACCCTATACCGTTCCAGACAAATGGCTATCCAACATCTTCTTAAAGACTTCCAGTGTTGGGGCAATCACAACTTCTGGAGGCAAGCTGTTCCACTGATTAATTGTTCTGTCAGGAAGTTTCTCCACAGTTCTAAGTTGCTTCTCTCCTTGATTAGTTTCCACCCATTGCTTCTTGTTCTGTCCTCAGGTGCCTTGGAGAATAGCTTGACTCCCTCTTCTTTGTGACAACCCCTGAGATATTGGAACACTGCTATCATGTCTCCCCTAGTCCTTCTTTCTATTAAACTAGACATACCCAGTTCCTGCAACCATTCTTCATATGTTTTAGTCTCCAGTCCCCTAATCATCTTTGTTGCTCTTCTCTGCACTCTTTCTAGAGTCTCCACATTTTTTTACATCCTGGCGACCAGAACTGAATGCAGTATTCCAAGTGTGGCCTTACCAAGGCATTATAAAGTGGTATTAACACTTCACGTGATCTTGATTCTATCCCTCTGTTGATGCAGCCTAGAACTGTGTTGGCTTTTCTGGCAGCTGCTGCACACTGCTGGCTCATATTTAAATGGTTGTCCACTAGGACTCCAAGATCCCTTTCGCAGTTACTACTGTTGAGCAAGGTACCACCTATACTGTACCAGCACATTTCATTTTTGTTGCCTAAATGTAGAAACTTACTCTTTTCACCATTGAATTTCATTTTATTAGATAGTGCCCAATGTTCAAGTTTGTCAAGATCCTTCTGTATCTTTAGCCTATCTTCTGGAGTGTTGGCTATTCCTGCCAGCTTGGTGTCATCTGCAAATTTAATGAGTTCTCCATTTATTCCCTCATCCAAATCATTGATGAAGCTCTTGAAGAGTACTCGGCCCAAAACAGCCTTGGGATACTCCACTGCATCCCTCCCTCCATGTAGATGCAGTTCCATTGAGGACTACACGTTGAGTGCGGTTGGTCAGCCAGTTACGAATCCATCTGGTGGTGGTCATGGGCACACTGGTATCCTTAAATTCTGAGCTCTTAGGAAAGTATCCCCTCCTTGTGGGTTGCAAACAGCTGTTTCCAGTGGGGAAAAAAGGACAAAGCAATTGGGGAAATAGTTTCCTTTGCTATATTTCCAGTCTGAATTAGACCATGGTAAGGTCCCTACGGAAGAGCTCTTTCAAGGATCATTATGTATTCATAGTAAAGCAACTAACTTAGCTCTGCTCTTAAATGCTAAAGCTGTTGTACATAAAAAACAGAGGAGCTCTGATCAACTACCAGAGCCATCATTTTGACACTTTTGCTGTCCTGTAGTCTGTCCCCATGAAATGCAAGCATGGAACAAAGCTAGGTCTCGTAAGGAGAGGGAGTGGGCCTCCCTCTGGCCCACATACTTTGATCTCCTGCACACACCATGGGCAACCAAGGAGAGTGAGCACATGAGCAGTGGGAGCTGTCCGTGCCCACCATGGCCTCCAAGGTCAACAACAATGGGGCTGAAATTGAGTTTGACACCGTCCATAAACCTCATTATTCAGGTTAAATTGCCGTGTTGGCACACCGAGATAAATAAGTGGGTTTTGGGTAGCAGTTTGGGCATTCGGTCTCTAAAAGGTTTGCCATCACTGCATTAGAGCATACACAGAGTGTAACCTAATTCAGCTTTTGTTAAATTGCTGTTGAGAGAAGCTCCATTGTAACCTAACGTGCCAACTACATAGATAAAACTTCTAGGCGAATTGCCAAGCTTAGCCTAGCAAAGTAACGTCTTGTGAAAAATAAAATGTGGAATCTGCCAAGTAGCCTTGCTTGTAGATTAAAATGTGTGTTCATCATTCACTAACAAAGCTATGAGTTATACTCCCCAAAATGGATTTCTTTTCCCTTCTACAGTCTATGGTTTTCAGAGTGCTGACAAAAATCATGACATTTGTGTGATATCAAATTATGTTTCTAAAGCAATGACGTTCTGTGCAAGCTATAAGATGTTTGGAAAAGTTTTTGGCACATGCCTGTTTTTCTCTCTCTGCCTGCTCTGTTAAGGTGGGAGACAAAAAAGTCATCCAGTCTTTTGCTTTCTGCAGAAATAAAAGCTGATAATCCATAGCTTCGTCTTCAGAGTTTCACTGGACTTATCAGATTCTGAGCTGCATTCAAAAACCTTGCACAATGAAGAATGCTGTGTTATATTTGGGGTCAAATCAAGTCCAAACTATTATATTTTAATAAATCCAATCTTGTTCTCATGAAGGCATTAGAATAATTTGTTAATTAGACATTGTTTAAAATATTAAAGACAGAATATTAGCAAGATTGTATCATAAAAGTGGAAAATAATAAATAAATTAAAAAACTATAAACAATGTAAATCATATTACTATATCTCACCCCTACAATTTATTGCAATTAGATTAACATGTGCAAATGCCAACTGAAGTATTCTATTCCAATAAAGGGCCTACTATAATTTTTGAGGATTGCTGCATATTTTAATGCTTCTATGGCCCAGATTCTTTGTGGAGGAATCTTTTTAGCTTCTTCTCCAATTGTACAAGAAACAGGGAGACTTCAGTTTCTAATACAGTTTGTCTGTAGTACAATCCAAGATTGGCCTTTAATTGAAATTTTGTCTGTTCTAACAGCCACAATTTTTGGCGTCTGTCAGTTTCCATAGGTTAAATTTAATGCCAATACCCATATTTTCTGATTTTAGACAAATCAGAAATTGTGTAAATTCCCAAATAAGCTCTGAGGGGCAGCAGGTGGAGTCCTTTTGTCCACCCCAAGATACTCCTCGGAGGCTGTGATTGGGTTGGTTCTGCTGGTGGTTTCTCTCTGAAGCCCCAAACATCAGATTGATGTAAGAACTTGGGGGAAACCTTGGCCTCAGATACTTCAATAATTGGGGCTGAGGAAGCTGGAGAGCTATGAGGTTTTCATTTAAGCACCACTTTCACTCATGTCTTTGATCTAACTGAGCTCCTTTGATGATGAGGGAGACAAGATTCAGTCTCAGAGAAAACAACCCCAGGGAAGGAAAAATGTCACTTGCTCTATTGGCTGACCATCTATGGCTAGGATGTCATTTCCCAAAGACCATAACTTTTGAACTTGATTTACCGGTATGAATTATCAGATAATTATTATGACAAAAGAACCCAAGTCTTCCTCACAGGGTATATAATCCAATGTGTATGATAATATCACAATGTAAATCAGCATGTTCCAATAGATATTTAGCATGCTAAACATAGGTACCCATAACAGAACTTATAACAAAATAAAAGGGTTGGAAAGGATCTTTGAGGTCTTCTAGTCCAACCCTCTGCTCAAGAAGGAGACCCTATACCAGGGGTCCTCAAACTACGGCCCACAGGCCACATATAGCCCACTGAAGCCATTAATCCGGCCCACATGGGACCACGAGGCTGCCCCGCCCGAATCACCCCACCCACCCTCCAGCCCCCACCCACCAGCTGAGCGCAGGCCTTACCTTCGCAAGCCCCACGGACTGAAGCTGCAAAGTAAGACCAAAGTTTTCGGCTGGCACAGTACTTCTGGGGACTGAGGAAGCCAAAAACGGGATGCACAGAGGCCCCAGGAGGGGAAAATGGCGCCCTCTGCCTCAGCTTCTTAGCTTGGGCTGAGTGGAATACAGAGCTATGTCACCTGGCAGGCGTGGCCTTGCCCGTTGCTCTTCTGGGTTTCTGGTGCGCATGTGTGTGCAACAATCACCTGGCCTCAGTGTGTACAGTAGTGCCAGGAACTGGAAGAGCTGGTCTTCCTGATTCTGCGAGTGCATGCGCACCAGGCAGCTGATTGTCATGTGGGTGCGTGCCAGAAACTGGAAGAGGAGCTGCCTGGTGCACATGTACGCACTGGCATGTACACTGGGCAACTCCTCTTCAAGATTGTGTCCCTGACAAGAGCACTTGGTGCTGAAAAGATTCTCCATCCATGCACTATTCCAAGGGTGGTTTTTCCATTACATTATAAAGCGGCACCAATACTTCACATGATTTGGATTCTATCCTTCTGTTGATGCAGTCTAGGATTGCAATGGCTTTTTTGGCTGCTGCCACAATTTTTTGGCTCAGATTTGAGAGATTGTCCACTAAGATTCCAAGATCCCTTTCACAGTTCCTGCTGTTGAGCCAGGTTTCACCTAATCTGTACCTGTACATTTGGTTTTTCTAGCCTCAGTGTAAGACTTTGCTTTTCTCTACACTGAATTTCCTTTTGTTATATAGGCCCAGTGTTCAAGTCTATCTAGATCCATCTGGATCTTGAGCCTATCTTCTGGGCTGTTGGCTATTCCTGCCAGTTTAGTGTCATCTGTAAATTTGATGAGTTCCCCATTTCTCCCCTCACCCAAATCATTGATGAAGATGTTGAAGAGTACTGGGCCTAAAATGGAACCTTGGGGTCTCCCACTGCTTGTTTCTGTGCAGATGTAGTTCCATTGAGGACCACAGTCTGAGTCCATCTGGGGGTGATGCTGTCTATCCCACATATTTTTAGCTTACCAAGAAGTAGATGGTGGTTTACTTTGTCAAAGCCTTTCTAAAATCCAAGTACTGGAAACTATGTGCACTGCATTTCGCTGGTCCATTAATTTAGTAATTTTTGTCAAAGAATGAAATCACATTTATTTATGATCTGTGCTTGGATCCTTCATTCGTTGAAATAAGTTGTCAATATCTAGACTGATTAACAAGGGTTCAAATATGCATCCTTCCCTTCCTCCTTGGTAAGTATCAATCCTTCTTCTCATTGCTCCCTTGAGCCCAAACCTCCCTCTTAAACAAGGACCTGGAGAAAGAGCCTGGATCAGGGCCAACAGGTGGAGCTCCATTTTGAGGGCAATCAATTTCCTACATAACATTTATCTGTTAATTATGACAAATGCACTAACATCTAGAAAGCCAGCAAAACATGTTTTACTTTGCTGATATAGATGAAATATTTCAAGACAAATCTGTTAGCAATATTAGATTATTGACATTAAATATTTCTTATAAAATCTATATACCTATTCATTACCTAAAACCTTCTGGTTCTTCTTCAAGGAATGCATTTTTTCCTCAAGTTTAACAAAGAAGATCATGGCATAAATTTTAACCACAATATCTCCTAGTCTATTTGGCCTATAATTTCTAAAGTCCTTTTTATTCCACTTTTTAGATAGATAAAATGCTACTACTGCCAACTTCAATCAGACTGGATAGGGTAGACATTATTTATGTGTGAAAATGAAGATGCCAATAGAAGCCCCAAACCACCTGGGATATTTTTTTTATCAGTTAGTTGGTAGAATATCTTCTTCAGGGAATGTATTGCTTGTATTTCATGCCTTTTATGATTAATCTCAACATGAACATAATGGGGTAAAATATTGACATTTTTGCTAATATGGAGAAAAGCAGCTCTTGAATTCCATGGAGAAGACATGATTGCATCTATTGCTCACCCCCCCCCCCACCCACCACCACGCCCTTTACAAGATGGAGAAACACATACACAGACCTGTGGGACTTTGTAGATGCCTCCTAATGTTGACATCTG